>NC_134204.1:85055142-85412017 GCF_964188355.1 Buteo buteo | reverse complement strand
GTGCACCTCCCCAAACTGGCATCCCTTCCTGACACTGCTTCTGTCGGGAAACCCACGCTACCCGAGTAAGGCAATCTGAACTTTAGTTACAACTTCTTGCTAGAGTGACTGACTGACACTCAGTGGGTCAGAGAAGGGGCACGCTGAAAACAAATTTTAGAGAACTGTAGCAGGCACAGTCAGCATTTCACCTTAGCATTTCTTTGATCTTGTCCAATCTCTTAGTTGCTTACAAGTCTGGCTCAGATTTGGTGAATCATTCTTGCGAAACCACAGAGGCCGTTGGGGTAGTTGCTAGACGTTCGTCTAACTTGGCAATTACAAATAAGTAAATACACACACCCCCAACAAAAAGAAAATAAACAAACAGAAAAACCCCAGAAAACATCCTCTGTGTACCAGGTTTCATTTTCTATTCTCACACTTTGAACAAATCTTTCATTTCCCCATAGCTATGAGCCCACAGTTCTTTCTTTCAAATCCCACTTACGAGAAATTAAGTGTTAGCAGCCTTTTACCACTAAGCCTCTCACTCAGACTTTGGACTTAATACCAAGATTTTAATATACTAATTCAATTATGTGGTGTTATGGGTAATATTCTTAACTTAGATCTAGTGGAAAAAAATTTAAAACCATCTTTCTCATCTGCCTTCCTTCCATCAAGACTGCAGTTTTTTATGCTTCTTACCTACTTTATCATCACTTTTGCGCATTCCATAACTAGTAAAGTCACACTTCTACATCTAAAAACGTTGTTGCAGCTGCTGAAGAAATTTCAGTGCAACTTCAAAATACACTTAAAAATGACATGGCACTATAGCTAACATAGCAAAACTAGTTTAACATAGCCACAGTCTATGTGTGAAAATAAAAGGAAACTATGAATATATCAATAAATGTCAAGCAGAATATTAAAACAAATTTTAAAAGACACCGACCAAAAGTTAATTTAAAAAAATTGTCAGAATGCAATTAAAATGTTGTCATCCTAACAAACCTAAATTTAAATTTATGGACACCTTGAGTTCTTGCATTAGTACTTTGGCTTTAACTCTTGTGCAGTGCATTTTATATAACCTTTACTGTAGCACGCTAAATAATAATTTTCTGGGGAGTGTTTCCAAAAGCAACCTTGAATCCTCCAAAATTAAGCTTTGCCAGCAGCTTTCCCAGCTTGGAGCTCACTGTTCAAATGCCTACTTCTACACTGTTTTAGCTCACACTGCTCAGGATATTTTTGCCCAGCTGAGGTTCAGAAGATAAACAATATTTCTTTCCTTCCTCAGAACAAATCGAATTATCTGTGCCTTGAAGAAAGCACTTTTTAATAAACATATATCTTCCTGAGCTCCTCTCCCACTTATTCAACATATGCCATCACTGTTCTGAGATAAATCTAAATCAACAGAAGATGCAAAATAGTGCAAAACCAGTGTAAACAATTTCATGCTCTGCCTGCCTTCCATTAACCTAGTTGCCAGTTTTTATCTTTTAAACTATTATCAAGTCCTTAGATACTAAGAGATCTGTACAGCAAATTAGTGGCAAGATGAGTAGAAAGCCCTGGTCAGAGTTTCTAAAAAGTTGGAAAAGACAAACATGTAGAAAAGCATGAAAGTGTATGGGAATTTGCTTCTTACAATGCAACTTATTATTACTACTTAAAGCCACCCATATGGCCTTTCAGTAACGTGCAGAATTCAGAAAGGCAGCTGAAATGGATGAAGAGGAAAATAATGAATCACTGATAATAACCTTATTCCTACTGTGTAATCTGATATAACAGAAGTACCTTTGTATATTAATCAGCCTGGTTGTTTTCCACAACAGTTCCCCTCAGAAAGTTAAGAGACAATTAACGTAAAACATTATTTGAGAAGAAATAGCAAAACAATATATTTCTTCAGAAATACTATAAATAATTAAGACTTTACTCTCATGTTTTCTAAAATAAAATAAAACAAAACCAGAGTTTTGTACTTTCACTATTCAAAATAAACCTTAAAAGTCTAATTGTGTTGTAGCTGCATATTTTTAGACTATCAGCCAAATATCTGGGGGGGTGACGCATGGAGGGGGTTATGTATTATTGTTTGTGGGCTTACATAGGGAGTTTTGATGGTTAGTGTTACCAGCCTCTGAGCTCAATTTCAGCATGGTATTTCAAAACTCTTAAGGCTTACTTTTCCCAATTAAGGATTATGGAAACAGGCCTGGTGAGCCTAGAGGGTTTTGAATTGTGCTTGTCGAACATTAAGCAAACATGGGTATCTCCAGGCTCACAAAGCTCTGGTAAAACTATGTATATATAATTAGATCAATCAACAGGAAACATTATGTGATGTATGTCAGAGGTAGTTTCATAACAAACAGCCAGAAACATCAGAAACATTCAGAAAACATAACTACACACTAATGCTTCAATTGACTCAGCTACTACTAATATTAAAAAAAAAAATATCTTTGCAGGCCAAAATACAATCCACATCACAATAATATATTTGCACATAGCTTTCTGCCAAATAATCTCCATGAACATTCTCATCTGCAAACCAAATATCCTCAGCATGCCACTAGTCAATTAGGTGTGTATTTATCCTTAAGTTTTTAATTTATGTCACTTGGGATACAAGTCAATTTTCCTAATTAGAATATATCCATCAAGATTAGAAAGTAGGCTTGGGCAAATTTATATTGGATCAGTTTAGAAAAAGATAAATTTGCATAAAGTGCATTGTACGCTAATACAATATTTAGGCTGACTGTTCAAGGGTCAGAATTCAACATTTTCCACACTGGCATGTCCCTCTTAGACATACAAATTAGAAACTTGCCCTTATCATGAGCCTGGGCCCTGTTACTGGCCGTATTTCATTGCACCAAAGTATTAATTTCATGAAGCAACATGAAAGGGAAAGGAATCCTCCTCCATGCACCTACCTTAGAGATGTCTTCTATTTAGAGGGCTTATTTTGCCAAGGAGCAGATGAGAAGGTGTAATGCTAAATCTCCTTCCTCCTCTTCTCCTTGTCCCCTGCCAAAAAAAGCCCAAACTCACCATAGAATAGATTCTTGCAGAAATTCTGACTATGCCATTTCCTGGATTAATCTTCTAAATGCAACAAAATAGAAACCTTGCCATTTATATCTTACGAGGAGTTATCCCCTAACTGGGACCACGCTCTTCCTTGTTTCGACTAATCATTTTTTCTGCCGGTTTCAGTTTGGGGTATCTATATGGATCTCATGACTCAAATGAGCCCAATTCTAGTCTGGGTTGCAGAACCCTGCAGCTAACATAATTGCACCTTCCTGCCCTGCTCCTACCTGCTGAACTGCACCATCAAGCATATTGCAAAACATCTTCTCCTATGAAAGGTATGCCTCTTGGAATACTTCTTTTTTTTTTTTTTTTTTTGATGTGTTGTTTTCAAATTGAGTCCATAAAACATTTTTAAACTCTGAGCCTGCTGACATAACCTTAGACCTGTTGTTATAGACAAAGAAGAAAACTCACTGTTAGACTGGAAAAGTAATGTGTGCTTACCTGTAAAGTTAAAACAACAGGTTGAGGAAACAACAGCTGAACCAGACTAATGAAGAAAGTCATCATTTTCGGAAAAAAAATCAAGTTATTTTTTAACTGCTGGAATGCAGGCACGGTGGAAGTAGTAGAGTCATTGGGATCAGAAGTGAACTCTGCAAAATAAAAACCCATTGCTGTAGATAGTACTGTTATGATACTTATCTAGACATGGCTTACTACAGTAGAAACACTTGACTATAGGGCTCACAAGTTTTAAATAACGCATGTTTAAAATCAGTGCTGACATTTGCAATGGAATCAAAAATAATCATTTGAAAATTACAAAAGCCCTCATAGCCACTTTCTATGAGTTATTGGAACAAAGTAAAGATACAGCCAAACTAGGATTAACAATAACTTTAAAACTACAGGATAGTTAGAAGTGTTCTGTATTGCACTTAGAGACCTCTCTGGATGAGGAGATTTGTAGAACAGCTGCAGTTCTCATAAGAAGCAAGTCCTTGAATGTGTGTAGAGACATGTGTGAAAGCAACTTCATCACATTCCATTCCACTGGGCAGATATAGCTGTGATTTCTCCATAGGAATCTGATTTTTCTCCTTTTTTAATGTACATATGTATTTGCCATTAGAAAGGCACTGTCTCCTCACAGTATCTGAGATAACCAGCTCTTAGAATACAAAGTAAAGTTGTGTTTCTAATACTTGAGCATAGTAAGTTGCGTTCTGGTGGTTATTACTATGGGTTTGAAAGTGTTTTCTAAAACAGCTAAGTGGAACAGGCAATGCCTGAGGAGATACCTATATTCTGAAAGAGTTAAAGGTGTTTGACCTTAGGAATTCCATCTCATTCCTGTAATTTACAGTGTTGTTTACTGCAAAACTTTGCATTACGCTCTTCCTCTATTATTGCAAAACTGCATTAATAATTGGGTCATGAGAGAGTGGGAGCATTCCAATGTTAATTATATCCTATTGGTTAATTTGACTGGAGGCATTTTAATATTGTTTCAGTTATTCCAGAAGTCTTTTAAATAGGAGACTCTTTATTTGCCTTATAAGGGCAAAAATCTTCACCTGTGTTGGCTGTCAGCTGACACTTATCTGAAAGGTTCAACTATTATCTTTTGACTTCTACCACAACCAATTCCTAAACAGAGCTGATGATTACTGCTTCGACATTTCTTAAAGATTTAAATGTTCAAGAATGGCCATCATTGGTTTCACTAATTTTCCCCAGATCCACACATGTCCTTACTGTACCCCTCTGCTGACCTTGTCCTTCCCAGCTCTGACCACTTAAACTAACATGCATAGGGCACTCTAAGACTTCCCAAGTGTCTGTTTTTAAGAGGAAAGAAAACAAAAAAAGCAAATACTAGTAGCTAAATTTTAAACCACTGTTCACAAAAGTGATTTTCTGCTGAAGGCAGTGATTCCAGGGTTATTATCACAGTGATGTTAGCCCCTGCTGTGGCATTGGCAAATGCAAATCTAGCATAGACTGTGTAATGTCTGTTAGTGTGATACTAATGAGAGATAAGTCTCCTAGTTTGGAAACAGCAAGACATAACCTTAACAATATAACAATAGGGATGGGTATTCTACATTTAATACTTTGAAGAAATTTAATTTAAATGCTCAATTAGGGCATAAAAGGGGGTCTGTAGAGATGTGGGTCCAACCCTAGTCAAATATCCCTATAGAATAAAACCGATGAGCCAGATTAGCACATAGGTATATTTTAGAAACTGGAATTTACTCTTAAGACACTGAAAATCTCCTCATTCATACAATGTTAATGGAAACTTTAGTTTAGGCCCATAAAGAGCCTAAAGCTTTTCATAGTCTAATCCCGAGGCTGCAAAAAAAAAAAAAAAAGTCCTTAATGTTTCCTTTTTCTGGTCTACTTGCAGAAAAGATTTTCTCTGCATCACAGCATGAGAGAAGAATCATGCACATCCCTTCCAAAAACAGTACACAACTGGTGGAAGTCATATGGAAACATAAGAAGCAGAAATTAGATTTAAACCATCATTTATGACTGTCTTTTATTAAAGACTTTTGCTCAGTCCTGAAAAAAAAATCTGTAGGCACCTATTTTAAAGAAAGGATTTCAGGCTGTTGATTCTAAGTTGATAGGGATGTCAAGAAAGACAACTGGGTTTGAAACAACCCAGCATTCAGTATTTCCTATTAGGTAGCCAAAGGCTGCCGTTTGCCAAGGCCCGCATTGGTAAAGAACTTCATTCTGGCTTCAGATTTAGCTTTCTCCCCAGAAACCTTGGAGGGTTGGGGATGATGGAGGAAATCCATATTTTCAGCACAAGGTTCCTAAATAAGCTGTGCACACTACACCCACACAGTTCATTTCTGTAATTTATGTATGCACTCCTTCTGGTTATAAGGCCAACATTTATGTGCATAAAGGGAAAGAGAGATCAGGTTCTGCACAAGCAGAAAGTTAAGCATGTAGAGTCACACATTTTGTTCCTATTTAAAGGGTAACAAACCTTGAGGACAAACCCCACCATTCCCAGCGTATTCACCATTAGGGTCTGAATGTTAATACACAAACTGACTCCCATGCTCCAATTTTTGCATCAAGATATCAAGTTAACCAGCAGGCTTTTGATTCAGTATCAGCCAAGATGCATAAGCTCAGCTTGCACTAACCTTTGAGGTCATCAGAATCTTAAAAACCTTCAGCTACTGCACACCCATACAAGACTCCCTGTCCCATGGGAAGCTCAGAAAAACCACAGTAAATCAAGCTGACTGAGGCCAGATATAGCAATCAGCTGGCAGTTGCTTCAACTATTCCCTGTTGCCAGGTGTGCAACATCATCAAGCTAATTTCCTGACCATTTTTGCCCTGTTGGGGAGTGCAAGAGCTATCATTCTAAAACACTATCAACATCTCGTCAATCCTGTGAATTCTGTTGAATTTGTATACATGGTTTATAAACAGTTAAACAAACCAACTGAAGTCTAGTTGGCATCATCATCAGCTACAGCTGATTGATTTGTGTGCGATCAGAATAATGAGATTAACAGGAAATTCAAGCTCAGATTTGAATTGCAGGCCAATGAGTATTAGGATCTCAATGCTGAAGATGAGAAAACTTGCATACCTTTTTTGACCATTCCATAATGCAATGAAAATCTATGCAAATATGAACGACGTTGTGATAAATACTACATTGGGCTGCCATGTTTTGTTCATAAAAGCTTTATTACAGTGTGCTTAACCAAGTTGCTGGTTTATTTTGCAAATGGCAACAGGAATTTTCAGGTGCTCAAGAGCTAATCAGTAACTGTCATTACAAAAAGATTGTTTATGAGCAAGCTGTGCATGCAAAGCAGCTGCAAAATTGCATCAGGCATCCAAAAATTTTGCAGCAGTATAATAGGAAAAATATATGATAAATTTCATAACATTTTATACATTACAAAAATGTGGATGACCATTCAGTGACTTGTAAACATTATCTTGGAAACTAAATACAGCATACCTTACTAGCATTCAGTAATGAATGACAAAATTCTGAATTTTGTCTTGAGACAAAATGCTGTGACCGCAACTCTAATACAATAAAAATTAATAAAGCTATTATTGAAATTAGTCTTTGGATAGTAATGTGACCAAGGAATAGACTGCTGCAAGCAGAAAAGAACAATTTCATTAGACCCTAGGGATTCTACACATTGACATCTTTAGTCAGTCAAAACACCAAATACTACTGCTGTGAACTTTTCAAACACCTTTTTAGCCACTGTAAGACACCTTGATTTCACTGGCAACAACTTCCAAGCTACTAGAAGAAAGTGGGATTGCAAGACAATGCCTGGAAAAACAGCCTCCACTGATTGCATGATGTTACACTGATCATAGGTTAGAGCCTGCACTGGAAAACATTGTGTGAAACAGCTTGTATCTCCCCTTAAATCCTCCATGAACTATAAAAATGTGATGCAGTGTTAAGCACCCCCTTGACCTGTGTCAGCCACATCCTGAGCACTCACATCCAGCATCAAGTGTATTGTAAAATCATACCCTCCGAAACAACTACTCCACTTCACTGAAACGTTTCAGAGCAGCAACGACTGATCCAAAGAAAGTGCAAGGTATGACACACTATAACATGTTGTTTGGCACTAACATGGCATTATGTTGGATACACTGATTGAACTGGAAGAGTTGTCATTCAAGCTGCAAAACAGTCGGTAATGTTAACTAATGCAAGGTGATTGTATGTAAGTACTGTATAAGGAGAGGTAGAAGCCTCTCCTGCTGTGAAGTAACGTACCCCATGTTTTTCCTTTCACTTCAAACACTGGCCATTCCCAGTATTTCCTGCATGCTTAGGGCACTAATTTTCTGAAAGATGAAATTACTATAAATTTACAGGACAGAGACAGTATTGATCAGAAAAGTATAGAAACTTAGAAGAGGTGCATGAACAATGTTGCAGGATGAAGGTAAATAATGGTCATCTTTGAGAACCAGCACTATTCTGTGGTAAATGTTTAACCAATTTTTAACTTTCCCACTAAAAGCATAATAGCAACATTCGCCTCCTAGACTACACTATTGGCTCAGGAAATCCTCAAAGTCTGTAGGAGTCCAGGTGTAGTCCTATGACTAAGCAATGCTGCTTTTTTAAACACTATGAAATATGCAAATTTTTTATAAGACTATGCAGATGTATTTCATTTTAAATATATTATGGCTAGCAGTACAGCATCTGGAATGCATAATTCTCAGTACATGCAACTCATCTTCATTCACAGTGTCTCAAGCCCCAGTTAGCCAAGGACTCAGTGAACCGAAACAATCAGGTTGAGGTAAGTGTGTTCTTAACTAAGACTTTAAATTCTGAAGTTATTCTGGTAATTCGTAAGGTGGCAGGCTTCCTTCTGCATTGCTGCAAGAACAGATGCTTTGCCATCATGCTTAATAGCTTACTGAAATGCTGTATTTGAGGTAAGATGTAAAGCTGACAAATTGAGTTCTTTAGCATTAACCCTGGTGCTTAGGTAAATTTCCAAATCAGATTACAACTGGGTTTACCCATTCCTCCTGAAATTTTACAGGACAATTTTTCTTTATGTCCTCCAAAGTATTTTTTTAAGAATAAAATCCCTGTACTTCAGACCATATGTACTTAATTCGGTTACTTTATCCCTGTGCTTGAAGTAAAAAAGGAAAAGAAAGCCCAAACCTTTATATGAAGACCAGACAGACCTTGAGAAACAAGAGAATTTTTCAGCAATTTCATGAATCTTTCCTCTTGAAATCTGGCTTTCTGTGTCCATTACTAGCCAACAGAGTACTCTGTTGGTGAGAGAAGCTTCCTAAACAGATGTTACTTTCTGAGCACTTTTTCTACTTTCTTCACATCTTTGTATATCTGCAGAGAAACATAAGCAGCTTTTTAAAATAAAAAAGCTAAATTTAACATTTTCTTCACACGGGCAACACTGCCACATTGGAGTGTTAACTGCTCCTAAATGCTTCTGTAGCACATTTCCTGCCAGACTCCTGTATGAGGTACTGTGGTATGCAGCAACTGAACATCAAATATGTTAGATCTATCAGCTGCCTTGGATAACCATGAACGAGTCATGATCATGACCCATCCACATAACAGTGAAAATAGTACCCCTCATTTTCGCTACTGATTGTTCATAAAAGACCATCACTAAGAATTCTCTAAAATTAATTTTTAAAGTTAAAAAAATTACTTGTTTTAAATAAAGTCTAACGGTGGAAGAAGAAAACCCTAACTTGGTAGGAAACCTTGTATTTTTTCAAAACCAGAAGTTTGTGAGAACAAAAATAAGTCATCGCATAGCATGCATGAAGTCAGTCACACTCCTCACAGAAAGAAATGTGATGCTTCTTTCTTTATTTTGAAAGTAGAAAGGATCCTGTGCTTCCTAAAAAGTGGTAGGATGGTTGGAGCATTCTGGAAAGAGTTGGTGTCATGGTTTAACCCCAGGCAGCAACTAAGCACCATACAGTCCCTCGCTCACTCCCCCCGCAGTGGGATGGGGGAGAGAATTGGGGAAAAAGAAGTCAAACTCATAGGTAGAGATAAGAGCAGTTTAATAAGACAGAAAGGAAGAAAGTTATAATAATAAGAATAGTAAAATGACTATAATAATAAAAAAAGAATTAGAGTATACAAAACAAGTGATGCACAATGCAATTGCTCACCACTCCCCAACCGATGCCCAGTTAGCTCTGGAGCAGCGATCCTTCCCAGCCCAACTCCCCCCAGTTTATATACTGGGCATGACATCCCATGGTCTGGAATCCCCCTTTGGCCAGTTTGGGTCAGCTGCCCTGGCTGTGTCCCCTCCCAACCTCTTGTGCCCCTCCAGCCTTCTCGCTGGCTGGGCATCGGAAGCTGAAAAACCCTTGACTTTAGTCCAAACACTACTTAGCAACAACTGAAAACACCAGTGTGTTATCAACATTCTTCTCATCCTGAAGCCAAAACATAATGCTATACCAGCTACTAGAAAGAAAATTAACTCTATCCCAGCTGAAACCAGGACAGCTGGGAGTAGCATTTTTTCCCATTCCTCTGCTGTAAAAGAAAGTGTTCCAGGCAAGGTTTTTGTGATCTTATCAAAGATCTAAACCATTTCACTCTTTTATTAAGGAAAAAGCCAGTTGATATGTCCGTGCAGTCAAGAGTTCCTTAATCAAGAACAGTAAATGTACTAATATCAGTAAATGACCTGACTGTACTTCAAATGTCTTGCAGTTATAAGGTTTAAATATGCCAATATATAGATCTTAAAAAGTCCTTTAAGTGTTGAACTCGTTTTCTTATTCTGCAATGACCTTAGTTAGTTTATTACATAATTATTGAGTTATGGTCATGGATATTGATTTTGCAAATGGAATTTTGATTGTATTAGATACTGTATCACCTGCTTAAAGTAAGAACCAGAATATAATGGCCAATATTAGAAACATTACAAAGAAAACCTTTGACTGAATTCTTCTGTAGGTTCTAAACCATTAATTGTAGCTGAATTTATACAGTTGCAAGATTCAAGCCTGAACATATATATGAAGAGGCTACTACATATCTACAGTGATGAATTACAATTTTTATACATTAAGAGGAAAATATGGAAATAAACTAATTCTCTTCCCATGATTACAGTTTCTTTCAAATATGTATCTTGCTCCTAAAAGTGAGCGAACAAGTAACTAGAAAATTTTCAGGGTTAACTTATTTTGTAGTTGCAATATAGTACTATAGTTCTATAGTTTTATAGTTGAATACTGCCATAGATTTCATATTCCACAAAAAAGTTTTGGCCACACAATTTGATTTTATCCAGCAACAAAAAGCAAACCTAAAGCAAAATAGAACAACTGACCATACAACTGTTCAAGGTACCTGAAATTGATTAAGAAATTTTATTAATACAGCTTCATAAGGATTCTTTTTTATCTTAATTGATAAAGGAAACTATGTTTTGATAGCTCAGGTGACTAGTAAGAATACACAGAATAATATTGACTTCCTGAAATAAATAACCTTACCAGTGTTTATCATTGAATGGCAGTTCATAACCAGGATAGTACAGTATTAATGAAGTGCAGCTAACAACCAGAGTTAAGATGTCAACAGCAATAGAAAAGTCTGAAAGCTTAGTCTCTTCACCTTGCGGATTTGCTTGCTGGCTATGAAAAATTTAGACCAGGAAACTTTTTTAATTCTCTCAAATGCTCCTTGACACCAAACAGTCAAGAGCAAGGAGTAAAGGAGCATATTCATATATTTTTGGTTGAACAATGCATTTCAGATGCAGTTCTTGCAAGTTTGAACTGCCTCTTTGCCACAAAGAAGCTGATTTACTGTACAAGAACCAAACAATCCTCAGGAACGGTAGAGACTAGAAAGCTAATTAAATCTACAGGCTGTTCTTCAGACCTGGGGGCTAATTCTCAAGTGCAAGTCATGACTTGAATCCCTGCTATCTGTGAATTATCCATTCTCTGTATGATCCTAAATAGCAGATACTAGTATGAAACTGGTCAGCTGAGGTGCCCTTCAGGTAAAAGCTTCACAAGAAAGCTACAAGAAAGCTGGTAGTAGGGTTTTCAATATACTACCTTTAAATTTCAATTTTCTTCTTTAATTTGGGACAGCTCTAACCTGCAAATTCTCTCTACAAGATTATGAAAGGGAACAAACCAGTAGACAACATGTTTACAAAGGGTTCATTTTATTACTATAGTGGTTTAACTCCAACCAGCAACTAAGCAGCACGCAGCTGCTTGCTCACTCCTCCCCCATCCTCTGGTGGGATGGGGACAAGAATCAGGGAAAAAAGTAAAACCTGTCGACTGAGATAAGAACAGTTTAGTAATTGAAACAAAAGGTGATGATGATGAAAATAATCATTATTATTATTAATTATTATTAATTATTATTAATAATAATAAAAAGGAAGACAACCAAAAAGGTGAGAGAAATAAAACCCCCCAAAAGACAAGCGATGCACAATGCAATTGCTCAGCACCACTGACCGATGCCCGAGCAGTGATCCGCCCCTCCCAGCCAACTCCCCCCAGTTTATGTACTGAGGATGATGTTCTACGGTGTGGAATATCCCTTTGGCCAGTTCAGGCCAGCTGTCCTGGCCATGCTCCCTCCCAGCTTCTTGTGCACCTGCTCGCTGGCAGAGCATGGGAAACTGAAAAATCCTTACCTGAGGATAAGCGCTACTTAGCAACAACTGAAACATCAGCGTGTTATTAATGTTATTCTCACACTGAATCCAAAACACACTGTACCAGCTACTAAGAAGAAAATTAACTCTATCCCTGCCGAAACCAGGACTATTCCTTATCAGAATAGCTCAAGGAGAAACTGGGTCCAGTTAGAAAATTAAAAATAATTTAGAAAAACAGACATTTATCTACCTTTAAGACGTCGGTTCATTTAGATAAATAGAAATTGCCTTTTTTTTTCAGTGAAAAGTATGAAATACTGAAAATAGTTACAACTTTCTTCAGAGGTGGCAATAATTCTGGAAAACTTAGCATTAACATGCCTATAATAAAAAGCAAGCACATTATGACCCTAATCAGATACTGAACACATTTTGCAAGAATGGCAGAAGGATTTTTAAGTACTTTCCAGAGTTTTAAGAAATGAAGCTCTGTTATCCTATGGCCACAAGTCTCTTTCTCTGTATTACCCTTTACCATTCCTCCATCCTGTCAGGCATCCTTTCCAATCCAGCTTGGATTCAAGCATGTACTGGCTGGTTAGTTGGCTGATGCTAAACCAAGCAACTAACAGCAGAGCTTTACCTGTCTTTCCCTTGCTGTGAAACACTTGAAACTAGACTCCAAATAGCTTTGGTCAAACAATGCACAGTTCACTGGTTTATTCTCACAGTTCTTCCAATATAATTATATCAAACTGCCGTAGAGACTACATATGCTTTTTGTTTCCAGTTTATAGAGAAGTTACTGGACATCTTGGAATTCACTGCCATAAAACATAAGATACATCTTTCTTCCCTAATTACTGGGTATGTAATATGACTTACAAGCAATATACAATTGTACATAACCTTCAGCATTCACAGTGACTCAGTGGATACTGCTGCATGATATTCCTTAGTTTCAATTCTTGTAATCACTGTTTAATCCATTAATTTAGCTATGTGTTTTTATTATAAATGGCTCTGGCAACTCTTGTAAGGAAAGAAGCTTCCTGAAAGATCAAATGAAGGGAACTGAATAGATACTAAGAAGAGGAGACACAGGTTATCATTGCAAGGAACATGCGCTGGGGACAGGGAATCCAGGAAAACTGAATGTAAAGCTTCTTATACACATTTCATGGTTTAACCCGAGCCAGCAACTAAGCACCACACAGCTGCTCACTCACCCCACTCCCCCCGCCCCACAGTGGGATGGGGGAGACAATCAGGAAGAAAAAATCACACGTTGATATAAAGACAGTTTCACAGGACAGAAAAGAAGAAAATAATAAAGATAATAAGAACAATAATAAAATGACAATAATAATAAAAGGATTGGAATATACAAAACAAGTGATGAACAATGCAATTGCCCACCACTTGCCAACAAATGCCCAGTCAGATCCTGAGCAGCAATTCGGCCCCCCCCAGGCCAACTTCTCCAGTTTATATACTGGACATGATGTCACACGGTATGGAATACCCTGTTGGCCAGTTTGGGTCCTGGCTGTGTCCCCTCCCAACCTCTTGTGCCCCTCCAGCCTTCTCGCTGGCTGGGCATCAGAAGCTGAAAAATCCTTGACTTAGTCTAAACACTACTTAGCAACAACTGAAACCATCAGTGTGTTATCAACATTCTTCTCATACTGACCCCAAAACATAACACTATACCAGCTACTAGAAAGAAAATTAAGTCTATCACAGCTGAAACCAGGACAACATAGAAAACTTTCCAGTTCAGAAGTAACTCATCATTTTTAATTTGTTATTGTATATAACCAACTAATTTGCTTACACAGTGTTAGTAGACAAAAGTTAAGGAAAGAATAAGGGAATATTTTTTTAACAGAACTACATTTGCCAAAAGTCAAAACCACTTCCTATTGACATTGTGTATTATGAATGAAAATACGTATTGAATGTTCACAATCAAATAATGCCTAGGAAGTGTTTAATAAGAAGAAGATATTAAGAAAATTTAATTAGATAATGGTTGCCTAACTTATTGTGATGTTCGTTTTTAATGTGATGAAAATATTCTTACAACCACCCATATTGTCTAGTATCTTAGATGCCATGCCACTGCTTTTGCATTCCTGTAACAAAAGACTTCATTTTCTTGAAACATGTTATGGCCTGGCCTCATTAATTCAGAAAAAAAGAAAATACAATTAAAGAAATCTTCAGGGGTTCTAAAGTCATCTGAATTTTGTGCTAGTTAATGACATGCAGTATTATTAGCTTAACTTAATCCTGTTATTTTACTGTGTTATATATAAACTATTCACATTTTAATCCAAGTGTTTTACTGTAATTTCACAGTGAAAAATTCAGATGCAGAGTCAGAAGGACATTCTTGTTTTGATGGTTACATCATGAAAAAATTCACAGCACCTTCTGATGGAATCAAGTCAGTCACTAAGACTAACTTGAAAACAATTCTACTTTACTATTTTCTCTAAATATCCATTGTATCTTCTCTCTTATGAGGTGAAGTCAGTAGACAAAACAACAATCTTTCTCCCTAGCCAAGGAAGACAGAAGAAGCAAAGCAATAACTTATGTCATAGATAATTAATTGCTACATAAAACCAATATGTATGTATTATACTTGTGAATCCACTTCACTCTTCTTGCTTAAATCCTTCCTTAAAATTTTCATATGCAGTAATATCTAAAAAGAAGTTCCTCTTAACAAGTTACTAGTGTCCTGAGACCATTTCCTTTCACATCTAATATGCTTGGCAGTTTCTATCATTTCTTTCATTAGTGGGATTGCAGGCTTGTAGAGATTGTCCTTTTATTTGCTGGTAGGCGCTGTACAAAAGAAGTGAAGTTCTTGACTGGCTCTTGAAACACCATTTTATAAATAATTATTGACTTTGTATCTTCATACAAACAAAATGAAAACATTATCATTGTTAATAATGTATAACTAGTATGTTTACAACTTTAAGCAACCATCTAAAAATATTAAATATATTATTGCTATATGACTTTAGTTGCTTGAGATCAAGTTAACATTTTTAAATGTCTTACTACTTGTCACCAAACTCCTGTGGCACCTTCTTAATGACTTCTTTAGGAGATTTGCTTGTGCACAAAAACCTGGCCAGCAGTTAAAGCATCCAGTTTTAAATAATTATAAAGAATGACAATATTTGGTTTAATATGTTAGAGAATATTCACTTTTCACATTGAAAATTACACGTTATTGATGAGGCAAAATAACCAGATGCAATGTTTGGCTAATAGAATATAATAAAAAATCCTTTTAATACGCATTGTTGCATATTTTCTAGAAGATTATAAACAACAATGGTGTAATTTGATATTAATATGTATGAATTAATCCAAAAACTGCATTGTCATATTAATGATTTAAGGAGTTGTTTGTTGAGCCTGATCAATGTATTGATTTAAACATGTAGGAATGTTCCTGTTACTTAGGCAGCTTCCTTTTGTTATATTAAGAATAGTAATTTTAATGGAGAAAAGCACAATAGAAGATGATTGATTGTCTGCTTTTGTCATGGAGATGAATTATTGCAGAATGTGAACATAAAAAAAAATGAAAACATTGTTCTATAAACTGTCCCTTGATTCTTTGCTCATTTTGGTGTATTGTTTGCAGACTGTGGCATAGGCTAATACAAAATAGCATAGTAAATAAGGCATTTTACTGAAGTCAAATTACTTTTCTCACCAATGAAGCCAGGCTTTCAAAAAATCAGAGTACTGGCCTGCATACCACATATAAAATGTGGAATTTAATCTATGCCAAAAGCAGAGTAACACAAAGTTCGCATAGCTATTATCATTATATTAAATTAGTAATGAAGGAACATAATGAAAGATGAAAAACTTTATTTAAGCCATAATGGAAAAGCTGCTCACAAGCAACACAAATTAAAAAGTAATACATTTAATTTTAGACAGCTGGTAGAAATAATTATATTTTTACTTAATTGTCAGTAATTTGTGAATGAAGCCAATTTTTTTTGTGTGTGTTTTTTTCTCTTACTCAAGACAAATCAAACTGTGGTCTTAGAACTGCCATACAAGTGATAGAAATGAAGAAAAAAAGGAAAAATTACTGTTGTGTGATCTAACGTACAAACACTAAATGACACAAGTTTGTGTAAGCAATCCCTGTTCAATGGATTCAAATAGTGGTCTGTAACAAGACACAGCTATTCTAAGGGCAGAGTTTTTTAAAATACTTGAATTTCTAATGAAACAATGCAATTTAAAAAAAAAGTCTCAGAATTAGTCTTATTTTTAATGTCTTCAGGGTTCAAATGGAGACTCCTCTCAAAGGCCCCTGTAGGATACCATTGGATTTAATTTAATTATTAAGTTATTTTACTGAGGTTGATTTAGAAACAGTATTAGAGAGGCTGTGAAAAAAAGAAAAGCAGATAAATCTAGCAGTCCCCTTTTTATATCTGTCTCTGATTCACTGCTACCGTACTCGCTTGGAGACGGAACACTTCATTCTAGATACAACTATCACCTGGTGTTTGCTAAATTGCTGTGAAATTCTTGCAACAGCTGTTTGTTCCTGGGGAAACATTCACTTCATATTGCTGCAATAAACTGATCATTGCCAATTAAATGCCCATTAATTGTGTAAGCAAGGATTACTGCCAGATGTTTACCTTAGAAAGAAAAATATCCTTTGCTATTTATTTTCCACTTATAACCATCCCCTTTCATGTAGACAATTATATGAAAGTGTTTTATTTTTTAAATATACCACAAATTTGAGTTTAAGAATTAATAAAATAGTCTCCTTGGATTTTGTTTAGAAGGATACTAATAGATATTCTTAGCACATGTAATTAAAAAGAAATGTTTTATTTAAAACTGAAAAGTGTATACTACACACAGTTTTCTATTAAATTTATTACTAATACTTACTGATAGATTTAAGCTTTCCAAAACAATTAGTTTACTTCTACTGCAAAATAGCTTTTTCAAGAAATGGCCAAACATATCTCCTCACCATCCTCTGCCAACTTGTAAACTCTGTACAATACCAAAGATTATGAAAAAAAATCTCTAATGAATATCTCTATTGGGAATGGGTTGTAAGGGTTTCCCTTATCACCTGAACTATTAGAGGAGTTTTAAACAAAGATATACCAGTAGGCTGGAGGACCATGTTCCTACGATGAAAGCTTGAGAAAGCAAGGTTGCAATTCCAAGTACATCATTCTCTTAACCACTGCTCACAAATCACTGTCCTGGTTTTGGCTGGGATAGAGTTAATTTTCTTTCCAGTAGCTGGTACAGTGCTATGCTTTGGATTTAGGATGAGAAGAATGTTGATAACACACTGATGGTTTCGGTTGTTGCTAAGTAGTGTTTGTGCTAAGTCAAGGATTTTTCAGCTTCTCATGCCCAGCCAGCGAGAAGGCTGGAGCGGCACAAGAAGTTGGGAGGGGACACAGCCAGGGCACCTGACCCAAACTGGCCAAAGGGATATTCCATACCGTATGACATCACGCCCAGTATATAAACTGGGGGGAGTTGGGCTGGGAGGGATCACTGTTCGGGAGCTAACTGGGCATTGGTTGGTGAGTGGTGAGCAATTGCATTGTGCAGCACTTGTGTATTCCAATCCTTTTATTATCGTTATTATTATCATTATAATTGTCTTCCTTTCTGTCTTATTAAACTGCTCTTATCTCAACCCATGAGTTTTACTTTTTCGTCCCAATCCTCTCCCCATGCCACTGGGTGGGGGGAAGGAGTGAGTGAGCAGCTGTGTGGTGCTTAGTTGTTGGCTGGGGTGAAACCACGACAATCATAGAATCACAGAATCCTAGAATGGTTTGGGTTGGAAAGGACCTTAATGACCATCTAGTCCACCCTCCCTGCTGTGGGCAAGGACCTCTTCCACCAGTTCACATTGCTCAAAGCCATATCCATCCTGCTCCTGAACACTTCCAATGATGGAGTATCTACTACCTCTCTGGGCAACCTGTGCCAGTGTCTTACCACCCTCAGCATAAAAGATTTCTTCCTTATATCTAATCTAAATCTACCCACTTTCAGTTAAAACTGTTACCCCTTCCGTCACTACAGGCCCTGGTAACAAGTGTGTCTCTTGTCTTACTTATAAGTCCTCTTAATATATAGAAAGGCAGCAAGAAGGTCTCCCTGGAACTTTCTCTTCTTCAGGCTGAACAACCCCAACTCTCTCAGTCTTCCCTCACAGGAGAGGTGTTCCATCCCTCTGATCATTTCTGTGTCCCTCCTCTGGACCTGCTCCAGCAGGGCCATGTCCTTCTTCTGCTGAGGACCCCAGATCTGGAGGCAGTACTGCAGGTGGGTCTCACCAGAGCGGAGCAGAGGGGAAAATCCCCTCCCTCGACCTGCTGGCCACCCTGCTTTGGATGCAGCCCAGGATACAATTGGCTTTCTGGGCTGCAAACACACATTGCCAGCTCATGTCCAGCTTTTCATCCTCCAGTATCCCCAAGTCCTTCTCGGCAGGGCTGCTCGCAGTTCTTCATCTCCCAGTCTGCACTGATACTGGTGATTGCCCCATCCCGGGTGCAGGACCTTACACTTGGCCTGGTTGAACTTCATGAGGTTCACATGGGCCCACTTCTCCAGGCTGTCAAGGTCCCTCTGGATGGCATCTCGTTCCTCAAGCATATCAACTGCATCACTCAGCTTGGTGTCATCTGCAAATATTTCTGTAGGACAAGTTATTACCTGCACTCTTAGTCATACACATACCAGAATAACCATAAAAAATTCATTGAACAAATGCACTTTATAGCCCATAGTCATCATATTTTGAATTAAATTTTTGTATTCTCATCAACAAGGCCAGTGAACAAAAATTCAAAATTAGTAAATAAAACAGCCAAGTTATTGATCTAGTTAAAACACACACCCAAATGTATAGCCATTTACCACTATCAGAGTTAGACTAAAGTAGTTATGCTTACTAAAATGTATATAACAGGGCCTGGATATATAGATTCTCCACCAACTCAAACAATTTGGCTCGAAATGAAATTTCATAAAAATACTGAGCACAAAGACAATCCATGAGTTATGACTGATTGTCAAATTCCTCCATCCAACTATTGAGTATATCCTTTCATAATATCTGCAGTGTCAGGCCCAGATTCAAAATAGCCCAAAATTACACGCACAGTTTTTATGACAGCAATGAGCAGTATTTTCATTAAGGTATTTCTGAAAAGTACTGTGAGAACTGGGAAAGCCTTTAGGATTCCATAGGAGAGGTGAACTTACCCCATCTCCTGAGGCAAACAACCTCATCCTGTCTTCACTGACTAAAACATGAAGTAACTCTGATACCACCAATGAAGGTCAAAACACAGTGATTCAAAAATGTGCTGACAGGTCTCACCATAATTGTAAACAGAAAATGAGATGATTTTCTGCTGAAATACTTGTGGAATCAGTTCTTAGCCCAACTTTATTTAACTAGCATTAGTTGAGTTATACTGTATGACTCTCAATTTGAAAAATACAAGCAATGTACATGAATATATGTATTTACAGAAAAGTATATCAACCAGAATTACAAGATAGGAAATGTTTGGATAGAAAAGTATTCTCAGTGTGTGTTGGGTTTTTTTTTTCTTTTTCTGATCCTGAAAAGGAGTAATTCTGAAAAAGTGTTTGAGTTACCAGTATTTTTGTCAGCTGAATAAGAGCTCCCAGTGTGACGCCATCCTTGTTTATATTATTTATATAAAGTGCAACATGAGGTAAGAAGAACGATTGCATTAGTTTTGAATATGATGTTGTTATGGCTTGATCATTTCCTGCACTCACAATTCAAAGGAGATGTGGAAGGCCTTGGGTAGTGGGAGAAGAACCATGGGGGTGATTCAGGACTTGAAAAATGTGCTTGTTAAAATGCAATGCCTAAAAAGGTTTTTTGAACACTAATTACAGGTAATGCCAGCAAGACTCAGTCAAAATATTTTCAATTTCCCTTTATGAAAAGCTCATCATCTATCAGGTAAGCAATTTCCTCCTGAATTATTGGGTATTCTGAATTTCTTACCTCATTTCCACTCTTAAATAAATATATTGTTAACAATCTGCTTCTGAAGGAAAAGAAACCCTGAAATCTGAAATTTTCTTCATAAAGCAGAATTAAGATTTTCTTGCTAGTTTTAAATTAGAGTGAACTGATCAAATTCAGTGAGCAGAGTCACAGACAAACTGACATTTCCTAATCAAGGGTTATTTATGCTAATCATAAAGTTTAAAATCACTCAATGAACACACTTCAAAGCTATATGAACTCAGGTCAAAACAGAGTGCAAACTTTCTGCAGAAATTAACTGACCAACTCAAACAATTTAACTAAGGACTTTTATAGATTTTTTTGTATTTAAAATTTAAAAATAATACATAATAATTTTTTTTTTTTTGCTTCCTTCCTCACCCCATTTTCTCTTTGAGCAGGAATTAATTCAGGAAGTTCCTATGGATTGTGTTACATGGCAGCTTAGAATAAATTATCATGATTACCACTTTTGGGACCTTTTTCCTAACAGGACATGACTTTTTTCCTGATGCAGAGCTAGATTATTCTTCCCTACTGGCTAATAAATAAGATGGCAATATGAAGGATATATACAAAGAAATGCAGTATAAACCTGTAGGAAAGACAAAACATTACCAGTCCCTCTTGCCAAGCGAGCCAGAGACAGGCACAGGAATCAGTCTGCTGATCCTCTTCTTGCACAGGCCAAAGCAAGGGTTAGCAACAAAATTGGTTTACATTTACTGTTTACATTTACAGTGAAATAACTTGAACAGAAATAAACAGCGTCTACCATGCAAATGCAAACTAATGAAAACACTTATGCTGTCTTGCAGGGGTTTTTTTGTTTTGTTTTTTTTTTAAATGCACCTGTATAGCAATCTATGCCCAGATTAAATCTAAAATACATCTGTCAAATAGCCTAACAGGTGTAATAGCACAGAAGAGCAGAGAGGGTCAGGGGGCATGTGTGAGTGTGTGTAATATATATATAAATATATATATATATGTACACACATATACTCACCTGTACATCCTGTGTACATACACATGCAAAATGAGTGCTCAAGATACTGAAGAGAGACAAAAAATGACTAGATGGAGTATTGTTTATTTCAGCATATTGAACCACACACCCACTTTGGAAGGTGATCACAGGACACACTCTGAGCTGTGGAAGATATAAAGCAGCAGCATCTGGCTCCTTAAATATCTCCACAGGCACTTGTAATGGCATCTTTGAAGTCATCTGTGCATCTGTCACATGTTTAGTCTGCTTATTGACTGCCCCAGCTGAGCACCATTTTGATTCTTTCAGACGTTGAATAATCTGAGAATAAATTGCAGGAAAATCCCTCATAATATCATACACATGCTTTTCCAAAATTAATAAGGGGACAGGGCACTGCTTCATTCCTACATCTGATTTTTTCTTTTTTTAACTGATGCTAAGCCTTTCATTTAACAACTTCTTCAGTGTGATCATACTCTGCAGTTTTTTCTGAATTCCATGTAATACTGCTCAGGAGATAAAAATAACTATCAACCCCTTATCTCAACTGCAAAAGTCATAGGAGTTATTCCTTCCACTGATGCAAATCATAAAATTCAACACTGTGTGTGTCCTAATGGATAAACTGTTGGAGAACAAGATTTTTTCTTCTGTGTTTTCCCTTGCTATTTTATTATTCATACTCTTCTGAAGACTAATTCTGATTAAAAACCCTAGATATAACATGCAGAATAGAGAACAGTGATAATACATTGATATAAAAGGTGAGCATTTTAGGCTATCTGGTTTCACAGTTATGATCTTAAAACATCCCACAGTACATTTTCATCTCATACTGTCTTCCTTTTAGGTCTGTGACAAATTAGCTAGCGCAAGGATGGTGAAGTTGCAATTCCATTTTCCATCTACATGAGTCTGAATATTCAGGGCTTAGAATTAGCCTACGACGTAGTTAAGTTATTGACTAATTTGGCCAGTTTTTCCAAAGCAGTAGGATGCAACAGGAGGTGCTTTGTCATAACAGAATTTCAGAGTCTGGGCAACTGTGATTGAAAAATCTTGGTGTAGAAGATTAAGCCAATTTTAAGTGGAAAATCAAAGAAAAAATTATTGTCCCTTAATAATACTTAAAGTTCCCTTCAACCAAAATTCCATTTGAGTAGCAAATGGCTTTCTACAGAAATCATCTCAAAAAAACCAGGATGGAAAGACAGTAGAAGGAAAGGGGAAGATCTGCTGAGAGAAATAAAGATGCTATTGAGGAAAAAAAAAATTATCTTCTGTGCTAAGTCAACAGGAGTTAATGATCCTGAGAGAGGAGAAGAAAGTAGCCTCATGTTTGCATGTTATCATCAGGTCTAGCACCCTGTATTTAAGAAAAACGGACTTCTCCAGAGTTTCCCCAAAATCACCTGATTTGTAAGAATGCAGGAACAATTTGCTAAACAGGTGGTTTAACCCCACTCTTATGCAGACATGTAGGCCTTTTTATACTTGTTAGGAATTCTGCCTTCTCAAAACAATAGATTGGAAATACAAAATAATTATCCTACTATTAAATACTTGCCTTTTTCTCATTTACAGTCAAAATTATTTTTTTTAATTTTTACACCAAAAAGGCAACTATGTATCTGTCCAAATATACTGAAGTTTCAAAATACACGAAATGCAACAAAAATAATTTACAATTTTTATCTCTTTCCCAAGTGTTTACCCTGGGTTCTTTAACAGAATAGGTATCATGTCCTTTCTAATTTTATTCTTAGCAATACTTAATTATTTACAGAGTTATGATTTATTTAAGGGGATTAAAACTCTTTTTATCCTATGAAGAAGCTTAATAAAATTTTAGTGTTAAGCGTAACTCCTGCCACCACCTAAGGCCCCCCACATGTACTAAGCAGAAATAACCAAAAATTGGAGAAACTTGGCCATGGCATGTGAACACAGCACAAAACAAAGGGGGAAGCTTCCTCAGGGACTGGAAACAGAACAGAAACTCACGTATGGCTCTTTGTTGGAGCTAATATACTCCAGTTCTTAGATGGGTGAGGTAGTCTTAATCGAATGCAACAAAACGAAGACAATACACAGATTTCAGGACTTGAAGAATAGGTCTACCTTGCATTGTGCAGAAGATACCACAACTGTCACACCAGCACACCCTGTCTGAAAGCTTATAAGATACACAGCAATTGCAGCTTCTCTTTTGGTAACTGCTTAGCCTTCCTGGGTGTGCTTACCCTGTCCTACTACACACACAACACTTTATGTGTTTGCGTGTTTAAGGCAAATCTAAAGAGGTTTCCAAACACATTAAAATCTATGAAAAGTTGTCCATAGTAGAGAAGTTCAGGAAAGTCATATGACCCTTTGGCAGCTAGAAGAGATTGCCTTATCCTAAATGTAATTAAACTGCAAATATTCAGGATAGGAAAAATTTCTTAACATAAAGGCATTCCCCTCTTTCCTCCCACCATCTCACTCCTACTGATGTCTCTGCAGGTACATCTTCTACATTGATGTTTGTCCCTCACCTCCGCTATGGAGATACGGTCAGGAGGTTGCACCTTAGGATTACTCAGGTTGGAGGGAACTTCAGTGTATCTCAAGTCCAAGTTCTTGCTGAAAGCAGGACCACCTATGAGATGAGAACAGGTTGTTCAGAGCTTTATCCAGTCAAGATCTAAGAACCTCCAAGGACAGAGACAGCACAGCCTCTCTGGACAATCTGTTCTGATGCCTGATTGCCCTCACAGTGAAATTGTCTCTTGTCTTCCTGTCATGCAGCACTGTGAAGATCCTCACTCGCTATCTTTTTTATAACTTTCTTGTAGTTATGGAAAGGCTGCAGTTAGGTCTCCCTAAAGCCATCTCTTCTCTAGGCGAAACAAACTCCATTCCATCAGCTTCTCCTCCCACAGCAAGTGCTCCAGACCCTAACCAACCTGGCAGCTCTCTGATCAATATCTTCCTCGTAGGACAGGTCCCAAACCAGTCAGAGTATCTAACAAGTGCAGAGTGAAGGGAAATAATCCCTGCCCTCGACTGACTGGTTGTTCTCCCTTCGACATAGCCCAAGGTGCTGTTATCTTCCTCTGCAGACAGGGCACACTGCTGGATGTCTAAGAAGACATCAGCTCAATGTCTGACAAGATCCCCAGAACCCTTCCATGATAGCTGCTCCCCAGACAATCAGTCTCCAGGCTCTAAAATTGCAGGTATTTGTAATGGAGCTTATATGGACAAACTCTATTACATAGATATAAAATATGGTATTAAATGGTATAAAATAGACTTCATCAGTATTGGACAGAAGGTGAAGGCTATTCACATCCGTCTCTGGAGTCTTCCTTCACTTGTAGAAAGAGGGAAACTTTCTTGTCAGTGTTACAGGATAAAAGACCTTTACTCTCTTTACTTTGATCCCTTTTCTTTGTGGCTGAAAGATACATTTTCAGAAAACATAAATCTTAATTCCTGTACAGTCATTTCAAAGTTTACTCCTTTTAGAAGAGCAAGGAAAAGCACACACACTGTCACAAATGGGACAGGGAAGATCTGCATGGTCCCATCATCTCAAAGGTTCTTATTATTACAGATTTCTGCTATTCTAGGGTGAGGAATAGTTCTGAATTTCTGAACATCTAAGGCTCTCTTTCAACCAAGTCAACTCTTTCAAAGCAAAAACATCCAACTGATCTCACTATCACACCGATGAGCAATCCCAGAATACCAAGCTTTGTGTGATCTTCTGCCATATACTTTGAAACACTGGCAAAGTGGCAAATTGTTTAAGATTTCTAATTCTCTACAGGCTAATAATACTTATGCTTTGATGAATTTACTGTTTATCCTTCATATGTAATAACAAAGAAAATTTAAAGCATATATGACACATTTACTTCCAGCTTTAATTAAAAACAAAATAACAATACAAGTGGTGTGACACTGCTTTTCTATTTTAACCTTATTGGTTTGAAAATCATTTAACAGTTGTGTTTAATCACCACTAACATTCCACCTTGAACACACTGTATCTTGTACTGCACCGAAAAGCAAAGCCTGGTATAGACAGATGTACTCTATGATGCTACTTTGTATGTCAATAAAACTGACAGAACAAAGGAAGACGGAGAACATGTAATCCATTTGTCTTACAGGACCACTACAGAGAAGACACAGCACCTGTTATTGAATCTTATTCAAATAACAAGGAAGCATTTAATAACTAGTGTCATGCTCAGCACAAAAGATAAATGTAGACTACATCTGTCGTGGGCAGCAAACTCCAGTGCAAATACTCTTGATGAGCACCCAGCTGACCTGATACATTCAAGAGTTGCACCACAGCCTTATACAAAGAAAATAGCTGCAGTCAGCAAGTGGCATAGCTGCATGACCACAGCCTGTGCCGGAGATGAGGAATGCTCTCGAGAGATCACAGCTTCCCATGAGAAGTTCATTGCATCATGTGCCCTTGCCCTTGAAGAAATTACACATTTGTGAAGACACTTGGTCCTAAACCAAACCTGTTGTTGACATGTATTAATATTTCAGATGCAATGTTTCCTTTTTCTGCCTCTTCCTCTTTTTTCTTGTCTGTTCAGATTAAAATCTTATAGTATCTACCCAAAGAGGGTATTTATTCTTTATGATAATGATTGGCATAATTATAATACCTTTAGTAAAAGTAACTCATTCAGCTACTGAAGCAACATTTCCCAGCAGACATTCTGCATTATTTCCGTGTCAAAAGATGTCATTTTTCTGTATTGAAAGTTTATCAGCTTTGTACATGTGAAAGATAGCACACTGCTAGCCAGAAAAAAATGCATATAACTTTATTTTTCTAGCAAGAAACTAAGCAACAATTTCAGGGCAAGATCATCCATCTTACATGTGCACTCCAGCTTGATTCAGAAACAGAAGTCTCCTATAAGGGAGCTTTGTGGAAGAGCAGAGGGGACTCAACTTGTTCCTCAAATACTTCTAAGAATTTTTTAAGGAAAAAAAAATTGTTTACAGAAAAGTTCCAAGACATTTTTCTGCCTAGGAAGTTCTACTGAAACACTTTGATGTATACACTTTACAAAGCAAGCAGCACACACACCTAGATGTGTAAAAGCCTTTTCCACTCTGTGCAGTTATCTGCTTTAAAACTTTGAAAGGAAAATTTGCCCATTGATTAAGGCACTACAAAATCACAACATGGATGATGGTGGGAGGGTCCTCAGGAAATCATCTGGTCCAAACACTGCCCTCAAAGCTGAGTCACCTAAAGCAGGTTGCCAAGGACTGTGTCCATTCAGGTTTTTAATATCTGTGAGAATGGTGACTCCTAAATATTTCTGGGCAAGCTGTCCAAGCTTTTGACCCCTTTCACATTACAAAAATGTTTTCTTATGTTTAAATGGAATTTCTTGTATTTCAGTGTGTGCGCACTCACAAGTCAGAGGTTCAATTTCCAATTGTGCCAGACTGTCTCTGTAAATCACTTTCTGAGACAGGTTCCTTGTGAAACAGGAATAATAGTATCTACTCTCTCAGACTTGTGTTGCAGGATACATCTATCTAAGATTTTAAAGCACTCAAGATGCTCTGAAAACATGGTTTAAATGAAGAGTTTTAACGAGACAAAAAAGAAAGGTATGACATCCTTTGCTTCCAGGAAACAGGATTTCAAAGATGGTCAGAACAGAGGTTCATAACACTTTTATCAAAACAAAACTTGTTCTCCAGTAGATATTTAACTTGCTCATTCAGAGTACTAATGCAAACAGCATTATCAGAAAGGGAAAAAAACTGAGCAGGTTATTCGCTGCCTCATTCTCTATAAAAAAATACTTTAAAAGGCAAAGATTTTTCAAGTTATGTAAATGGTTGAAATAACATGTAGGTTTATTATGAAATCTAATATCTTATTATTAGCTTCTAGATTCTATTTCTAAATTTCATCTTCTAAGAACTTATATTTTTTAGAATCATATGTGAAAGGCAATATGGCCATATATGTAATTTGTGTACATATACATTCGAGATGCATTAACTCTCTTAACAGGAAAAGATAGTTTACTCTCCTTTGTCCCTCTCCACCTCCTCCAATGACCATTCTGTCCTGACTTTGAAATATCTTTGTAATGGCATTAGGCTATGGTGAAATTCGCTGTGTTTAATGATCCAAGAACAGCTAAGGCTGGCAATTCCCACTCCTTGGCTATTCCCTGGCCTGTGGCCTGAGTCAGGATGGCATTAACTTCCTATAAAAGCACACAAATCAAGAGATACAACCCTGACAAACTCTTCATCCCTTTCCCTAATTGTATAGCAACAGCAAAATAAAAGCATTGTTTGTTGGGGATGGTTTTTCCCATTTTGGCCAGCTTAGGTCAAACTGACCTGAAATCTATCTGAGGTGACATATCAAGGTAGAACAGTCAAGGCAAACCAACCAACTTCATACGGAGGAAAAAAAAAGTTCAGTGCTACACTCCCACTGGTTTAAATTTCCAATTTAAATGAAAAACAGTTGGGTCAGTAAACATGACATAGATTCACAGGTCTAGAACAAAGTTGAAACTTATGCTTCTGGATCATTATCAAGTCTTTTATTTTGGCTTTCCAGTAATTTCAACTTGTCAGTCACACATACTTGCAGAGGAACCAGCTTTTGCATGTGGGAATGGAAGAAAGTTAACTCATTGAGGGATACAAGCAACACTAAAAAGATGATTTGTGTGTAAAAGATAGGATGATACAAACTACAGATTACTACAATCATATGAAATTTTCTATTTGGGGCTGAAGATTTTCATGCACAAAATAAGATTTTAATTAAATGTCAGTTCTTCATCCAGACTAGATTTATATACCTCAAGTGACGAAGCTTCTGTGAATAGATTCAAGGTGAAATGATGCCAGTTTTATTGATGAAATGGTGAAATTTTGCTATCAGACAGATGGAAAAGCAGCTTCTCAGAGAAAAAGCTAAAAATATGAGGTGAGACCACAAAATGATTAGATATTTTTACAAATCATAAAAATATGATTGTTCTTGCTTGTTTAGCTTCAGTTTCACAAGCAAAAATTTCACAATTCTGCTGACACAGTTATATCATCTCTGGGAATTGTGTCAGTATCTGTAGTTCCAGAATAGCCACCATATTGTTTCCATCATAAACCATAAGCCTGAGTTTGTTGCCTTTTCCTCAAGTGGGGATGTTTCATTCTGAGCACTCCCATCAAAATCAATGGCCAAGTAAAATATTTCTCAAAGCAGGAAAAAAAAATTACAGGATTTGACATTTGCCAGATGTTATCATTGCACATAAGAAGCTATACGGACAGACAATAATTTCTAAAGTTATGGAGGCACCTTAGAGGGTTTTTTGGTAATCTTATTAAAAATCAAATTCACAACATCAATAGAGCCTTCCTGTGCTATGTAATTACATTACAGGCATTTAATTGAAACTAAATAGAAATGAAACTTTGCCTAGCATAGACATGTTCTGATGGTAGAAACTCAGCAGGAGGGTGCTAGCTTATTAAAGATGTTCTTCATCTGTGTAGCACTTCAGGAAATAAATATGTTTTCTTTTGAAGTACTCTTTGTCATCTGAAAACATTCTAGCAACAAAATTAAGATTTTTCAGTTAAATATATTAATAAAGAAGCTGCATTTTACAAATATGACCCATTGAATTCAGAAGGTGAAAGTGAAGGTTTATCGTTGAAGGGCTTCAGGTGAAAAAAACCACATACAGACACATGATTTAGTTGTTATGTAGTGAAGCAACTGGTTTTACTCACATTAATATGAAACACACTGACTGCAAAAATAAACTCCTCACTTTAGTGGATAATTTGATACATTGCTCGGGGGAAGCAATTTTAAAAATTCTGAACTCTCTTGAAAACCCCACTGCATGCTCGCTTTTCAGAAGGGATTGTAAGTGGTTCCTGGAGGCAGGACTATCTAGGGCTGTGTTCTGCATAGAGAAGAGTTTCCAGTAACAAACGTACAGTAGCAACTTCTGATGAGCAATACGAAATTACTCTAAGAGTTTTTGAAAACTTGACTACCCCAGCAAAACCCTATTGTGCCCTGTAGTCCAAGTTAGAAAGGATTCTAGTTTTATTCTGTTCTTATTCCTTTGATTTTCTGTATATTAACAAAAGAGCTTGAGTTAAGTAATTACCTAATGTTATTTCCATATGCTGTGCTAACATTTACCACGAGACATTGCTAGCCAAAAAATAGGAATCTTCTTAAAACAGTCAATCAGTCGATATTAATTTTAAATGCTTTTTCTCAGGGAAACTGCAGTGGTGCTCTAAGGCATTCTACGGAACTGCAGAAAGACTGACTTAGGCTCTCCCGAGAGATGCCAGGAAGGGGTTAAATATAGGGCTAAATTTCAGAGCAAAGTATCACAAAGTTGCTGATGTAGGAACTCTCTCCTGAGGAGGCAACATATAGACTGCACCATTTACTTGCCAATTAATCCAAGGAGATACATTGACATTAGTTCCAGAAGGAGATGCTTGCCTGCCCACTTGCCTAGAGGTAAAAGCTAGGTTCGCAGCTACCAAACAGCAGGACAGAGGAAATAAATGGGGGGAGAAATTAGGAAAAAGAATTTAAGGATTTTTTTTCCCATTGTTGTTTTCTTCAGAAAGAGACCTAAACGTCAAGCAGCTATCCCATATGGTATAATGCAAACAAGCTTCATTTATCACAAAAAATGCCTTAAAAGTTTTCAGCTTCTCTTACAGAAAGAAGGACTAAGCCAATGCCTAAAAACATAGATTTATCCTAACAAAGGAATGGTGAGTCACTACATGCACTTTGCAGAGAAGACAAATAAAAACATGTTTCCTGCATGCAAGATAAGTGTTGACATATATAAACTTATATTTACGCTCCCTTGTTTGCTTAAACCTTGTAAGAATTGCTTTGATGAGGTAAAATGAACCATATAGTCTTGTGCAGTATTCAGAGCAGCCCACGTTCTCATATCCTGCTTGAAATGGTTCCAGGCATGTGAAACAGGTAAAAATTGTATACCTGAGGTGCATGTGTCCCATCCCCAAGAGCAGTGGTAGGTCTTGCTGCTCACTGCTGTTCCTGTGCTTGGCTCAGAGTGAAAGGAGCTCATCAGGAGCTGTTGAGAAGAAGCCACAGCCAATGGACCTCTCCGACATCTAAGGGACCAACACAGAACATAATAATCTTAATGCAAACATGTCTCTTTACTTAAAAAAATGTCCCTTTGCCTTTCTTTCTATTTCTATTATATGGGTATTTTTATTTTTGGTAGCTCTATAACTTGCAGAAAGGCCCACAATTACATTCAATTATTCAATAAGCTTCCCTAATGTTTTTGAAACCCTGGAGGGTCTGATCTCCTTCACTTTTATTCCCCAAAAATTTCTGTTCCAAGCCAATGGAAAGTTTTCCTGAATGAGGAGAATAGGATTGGCACAACAAACTATAGCTGAACTACTTGTTCTTGAAATTTACTGTTGAATCAATAAAATTATTTTACTTTTTATATCTGGCAGCAAAGCTTTGTTATTCAGTTATTGAGTTATTTTTCTCCTTAATGACCATGTTGCATTAGCATTTTTGTTTACTATTTTGTTTATTGCCATTATATACATGGTACCCAGCTAAATGACGAAGAATAGTACACAATGCCATTTTCAAAGCCCTCTAGAGTCATTGAAACTTTTTATTGAACCAATGGTTACCACACACAGTCATTAAAATTATTCAATTTCTCCTGGCCTCCCAAAGCTGTAGCACTTCTAGGAGCCAAGTCAGTTTTGTGATTTCCATAAAAAAGAGAGAGCAATTGCTCCAAGGCACAAATGGGTGCCTCCTACCTCTGCAGACAGTCCCACAGTCCCATTCATGCTAGGATGAACTAATGGTGAAAGAAACTGAATTTATCTATTTTGCAATAGCTGCCAGAGCTGCCAGGTGAGCAGGGGCAAGTTCTGGAAACCCAGAGAACTGACAAACAGGCTGAAAGTACGGAAAACACCACTGGAGTGGGAACAACCTTATAAAGCCAAGGGTGTTAACTTGATCAGGTTACCCCCAAAAAGCATGACACTTTGGCTTAAGAAAAGATACAGTTCAATACCTCCAATAAAGTCTACCCTAAAAACACTTCAAATAAGTCACTGTGCCATAGAAGTATGCCAGGACTTGTTAGTCTATGTGCAAAGTCAATGATATCACACATGAGTGTTTTGAAATTAAAAAAAAACACAACGAAAACCACCCCAAAAACCAAAACCAACAAATCCAACGGTTTTGTATCTGGAGAATCGCAGTCATCTTTTGGAATTGTGTCATCTGTTGCAAAGTTTATATCTCTACTGTACATCACAGGGAAAAAGTGAACATTCAGCAGTTTTTATATTTTTCCTTTCTTTACATATTTTTATGTATATGAAGAGTTATTGCAAAGCAAAACATCTTTGCTTTTATTGCTATTGCTGCATGCCATCCATTAGCAAACAAGTTTCACTACACAACTGTATATTTCTATTTTAGATGCATTACTGCATCCTGCCTTCCAAATTACACAATAACCATGCTAAACAGCTTAGCTTTATTTTTCTAAGAATAGGATAATTTGTGAATGTGACAAACAGTAATCATCTTACATTTAAGATGAGTCAAACAGACATTCTCCTTCAGCTGAACTTTCTGATGACAACCTTTGAAATTGACAGATTAAAAGTGATTCGTAGCTGTCAGAACTGTATAGCTTGCTGAACAAAATATGCATAAAAACTTTACAGATAACTGTCTGTAGGCTTACATGGCAGGTTATCTTCCTATACCCACTGCCAGTTAAATTAATAGTGTCATAATCTATCTTCTCTGTCAGGTGTAAATGACTTTAGCACATCAATAACTAGTTTACAATGATGTCCCTCCAATATTTAAGACTGTATATTGATTTCACAGTTTGCACAGAATAGCACATATACAATCCCCATATTTTGTTGTAGGATGGAATTTCAAATAAACGAAACCTTTACAGTGTTAAGAAAAAGTAATAAAAATGGAAGGTCTTGGCAGCTATCAAGGTATCCAATAACGAATTCTTTTAAGACTGCAACTTTTACCAGTAATGATCCTGTGTTGGTTTTCAGCTGTGTGAAGTCATGGTACAACTGACAATCTTTATAGCAGTATCAGTTTATTATTTTGCACCTTAAAATGTCTCTATACAATGGCAGTCAATGAAAAGGAAATTATGCCTAAAAATAAAAAAAAAAGAGACTCCACAAAATTTAGATTACGACCATAATAATTCAGAATGAAGTTTCTTTACCATTATTTTATATATATATATTTATATGTATTTATACTTATATATTTTATATATGTGTGTATGTGTATATATACGTCTTTATGTTGGGAGACAGGAGGGAATAAATGCAAGAGCAGTTTGAGCTTTCAGAGTGCCTCACAAACACTTCTGTCCACACCCTTCTTTATTTCTGAATGAGCAAGGGTTATTCAAATTAACTTCAGATTCAGGAGCCAGCCTGAAAGGCTTATAAAACCCATCTAGTTCTAGCTGCTTGAATGTTCTTTCAAAACGTATTGAGCACTCATTTGATTTCTACTGAGATAGAATAACTAAACTATCAGCAAAGCCCTAGCACAAAATAAATTTAGAAAAGTGATTTTCCCTCTCATTTTATGAGTTCATTTGAGACACAAATTTAATATGAATGTCACCATAAAACAAGCTAACTCAACAAAACGACCGCCTCAGGAATCCCAGCGTTCTTGCTGTACCTTAACAAGCTAACAAAAGCTTGTGATTAGAAACGAGAATCACATCACATCCCACGCTCAATTTTCATGTACTTCAAGATCAGTTTGTGTGTTTGTAGTGGCTTAGTGAAACCATGTTTCCCTAATCCACCCCTTTATTATTCTAGCTCAAATTTCTATCATGAGAAGCCATGAGTTACTGCAGGAAGAGTTTTAATACCCTCACAAGATTGATCATTTTATCTGGAGTGTAAAAAAAGTTTGCACATGTGCACACACATCCACACACACACAGTGCTTACTGTAACCACCAAATAAAATTTCTGTGAACATAAAGTGTGAACTACTAAACTTACATCAAAATATATGTCTAAAAGAAAAGGCTTGCTTATTTTCACCAGTGGTACTGCAGAACTTTTGAGAAATTCTTGTAACAGTTATTCCCAATTTCTTAAAAGACTTTTCAACCAAGTGTTTGAACAATCAACATCCTTTCAGTTAAAAGTTAGCTTCTGTCTCCAGGAAAATCCTTTGGCCAATCCTGTTGTCACACAATACTTGCCTGTGCAGCTGTATATTTGTCAAAACTTCCTATAAGCTTCATGATGCAGCTTCTAGGAAAAAGCAGAAAAAATACCCAGGTCAGAAAAACCCATGAAATTTGTTCTTAATGTGCGATCATTAAACTATGAAAATTAAGTTTACTTTTCTCACATGAGTCAGGTTGGGTTGCATGAGTCTTGAAGTGAAATACAGGCCTGTGACAGCCCATCCTTGGACATACCACTAGACCACACAAAATTCAACTAATGTGCCCCTTCTCAAGGTCACAGCGTAAGTGCACATGCTGTAGATGGACTGTGTTATCCATTTCTCTTCCAAAATAAAAATCTAACCTACTCCTCTCTCTGTTGGGCAATGGGAATGCACCATAGAGACTTCACTGAGCTCCCACTGATGCACCGTAGAAACTCAATACTTTGTTCTCAGTGCAGCTTGGACTACAGGGAGAAGGCTCACAGCACTGAAGACAAAAAAGTACCATTTTGTATTTATGTATCACAACAGCCTGCCCATTTCCATCCTGGTTTCTTCAGTTAGGTACACTTGTACGGGGTATAGAATTCATCCATTTCCATGCATGCCTGTAAGATGTGCACATGGGGCTAAGGCGGATTTTATAACTGTCTGTCATTCATGATGTATGCCTAATTTGCACCACCCAAGATCATTAGTGAAATGAGCTATATTTTCTTTTTGGATGTTGAATATATATACTGCTGCAGAAAGAAAGGGTCAACACATCTAGCTTCAAAAGGCGACTAAGAAAAAGTATTAAGTAGGAACCATCTTTGAGAGCAGCATGCTGGACAACCTGTTCACTGCCTACTGTTAGCACTCCTATACTTAAAAAATTCTACTAAACACTTCTGTAAGCTAAAGCCCACAAAAGTGTCTATATAGCTCATATCATTGTTTCAGTATCCATTTTACCCTAACATGTACACTGTTTTTCTAATGTGTGTTAATTTTGCAAAATAGAGAAAAGGAGCAAGGGATGTCATAATTGCTCATGAAGTTCAGCAATTTGCAGATTGGTAAAGATTTCAGTATAAGACACGTGCCAGCTTGTTCATTTGTATGTATCAAATGAAGGTATGAATTAAACAGTAAATGTGATGCACACTGGTATGAAATGGGTGAAAGAAATGAAGGTTAATGCAACAAAACAGAAACAGAGGAATGCCCCTATGAATTCAGGATTTCAGTATCATTACAAATGACAACAGAGCAGAGACAGCCACCACTTATGAAAAAGAAGATTCAGCTCCATCTTCTGAGATAAAAACCAGAAGCCTGAGAAATTTTCACTAACCTCTCCAAAGTATTACCTTCCTGTTATTGGTGTCCCACTGGCTTCATAAGGTGGCCAGCTTGAAGAGTCCTGGGTGCAGTCATTTTCTACTGAAAATATGTTTTCCCTTTGTTTTCTCTGTTCAGTCAATGTGAGTAACTCCAAATATTGACTGTACCATCTTGATCATTCAGGTCTTTTCACTGCTGCTTGAAAATGTGACTTGAAGACATCCCAGTTTCACGTTCAGACATAAAGTTCACAGGAACATGTACATTTTTTCTTAAAGGTTTTAAACAAGGTCTATTTTTAAGGAAATTTAATGCCTATATAAATGAACATTACTTTAAAATCACCTTTAAAAAAAATCCAGATGAGGGTAAATAAATCAGACATCCAGTAGTTTGCATGACAAGACACGAAACAATGATCTCAAATAATTTAACACTGCCCTCTAGAGGTGATATTTCTTTCACTAACATCTGTTTAGGAAAACTAAACCTTATTAAAGTGGTTATTAAAATTACTCATTTAAATTTGACTTATTAAAATTAAACCTTGCCCAAGTTAGATATACATTCAGACACAAGTTTTAAGTCAACAAAACCCCCAAAAACACCAACTAGATTTGGAAACCTAAAATGGGACTTAGAAAAATATTGCATGTTACATCTGTAGAAAATTCTTCTTGATCAATAAACAATCTAAAAAATAATACTTGAATAAATAAATTTTATTTCTCCAGCTGTATTTGGAGAACAATTTGTAAAACTCTATTTCCCCTTTGAATGTAGAAGCCCTGGAGCCTTAGCTATCCCAGCAATGGGAAAAAAAGAAATTCTGCACCATAGTGACCTGACATTATAACAAAAAATGGTGGAGGTAGGAGGTAAGACAAGGAAGAAATCAAATGGTGTAACAGTTTCTCCAGGAATATTGAATGTTTCTTTTTGAAGCTTAAAAATAAGGCCTTTGTTTTGTCTTGAAAATATAGTTTAATTTCTGTTCTTCTTTTTGCTAAGGACAAAGGAACTATTATTCAGAAAGAAAAAAAAAGCTGTGCCTTTTTTCCTACAAAAGAAGAAGCCAAACATGTTTGTATTGAAAATGTTGATTGCTATTGATATAAAGTCATAAATTACTAAGGAATTATATACAGCCATTTAAAGAAAAGAAACTGCTAGCTGAAATAAATTGCTGCATAATTATGTGAAAAATAAATTACTTCCACTCATTTCTCCATCTTGCTGCTTATACTCCATGCTTCTTTTCCACAACCAGAGATCCTAAATTTTTATTTTGTCAGCAAGCATTTTCCATCGACTGAAAATTAATTGTAGAAGCAGTTATTCAAAAGAAAACTTATCAAAGTTAAACTTTTTTTGCATTATTCTACATATGCTACCAGTTCCCCTCATCTGAAAATCTAAAAAAAGCCTGTGCACACATATTCTTCTAGCATTAAAATAAACAATATGGAGGAATAGATAAAGATGATACATTTGAGGGAAAAAGAAAAAAGTCAGGTTGTTAAACTATGATTGTATCAACTTATCCACTTTAAAATGTGTCCACTTTTAAGTTCCACTGACTGTACTTCATGATCACCTTGCTCTAGATACTGATCTAAACTGCTAGATTTAATCTAGTTTCTTTGGAGGCAAAATACCCTACACAGGCAGCGTCAGTCTGTGTCAAAAGCAAAGTCTATCGAAAACTGTTTGCAGCACAGCTACTGATTTCTGAAATTACAACATCCAGTGAGTTTTACTGAAAAATTTGCCAAACCATTTATCCAAATCAAAGACACATTTTACTTTCAAGACTTGCTACATTTAATCTTTAGCTTCCTGCTCCTCACAGGGATGAAAAATTTCCATCTTTCTCAGTGGTGGCATTAGCTCATTAAGAAATTTCTTTTTTCCTGTCCCTCTACCACTTTCTTTTACTTCTGAGACTTGAGGATCTCATTCACTAGCATGAGAACATTTTGAATGGGTTCTGTTTTTCACCTAATAATGCTACATTTCCTTCTTCCCCGTACCTCAGTTGTAGATCAGCTTGTACACTACAGCTTGTAATGGCAAAAAAGCTAAGCACAAGTTAAGCTGACAAAAGCTGTGAGACCTTAGATTAATTTCACACAGCTCTAGTTAAATGTATGAAGTTACCTGGCTGTCAAAAGTAAAAGTTGTGTATTAGAACCTGTTGCTCTTCTCATCCATGCTAGAGCAAAGGGTGCTGGTGCATGACAAAAGACTTGTAGTCTCTCAGGCTCTCCTTCCCAGCCCAAACATTAGAGTGCGAAATATTTCCCACTAAAATTTCAAATGAAGAAAACCATAGTGTAGCATCATAAGAGAAGAGTTTCGCTCTGCAGAGCCATAATACCTTCTAATGGAAGAGTGAAAGACATAAGGAATGAGCTTTACACCTTAAGCCACATTAGCCAGTACAGCTTTACTAACGCACCAAAGTGCTCTATAGTAGATATGGATCCAATAGAGCTGACAATTTTTCTTTAAAAAATCAGAACTGGCAATTGCTCTGACCTTATAATAGTCAAATCAGCTGCACAAGAGGGGCAAAACATTGCATGAAAAATACTTAAATGTTAATTTAAATATTGAATATATAAACTGTCTGTGTTTTTAAGCATCTCAGCTGGCCAGCCTCTGATTTTTAATTTAACCTAAACTGATCAATCACACCTACTTCAAGTACTCAAATCCATTCACTGGTTCATATTACTAAATAAATTGATAAGGATCTTCAGTGTGACTAATTTAATATAAAGCCTGCTACTCAAATGTAGAAATATAGATGTTTTTAATGAATCCCACTATTTTTAAGGGTACTTGAGGATGTACCATTTTATGGGTTTCCATGGTCATTTATGATTGGCAACACGTGTAAGTGAGACATTTAGAAAAAGATTTTTCAGTTCTATATAATACTTCAGAATTTACTTTGACATACCAAAGCGTATCTTTATTTTCAGAAGAAAAACTAATTGTTGGTTAAATATAACATTCCAGTTGAGAAATTTCTTCAAGTGGAATATTTTACTCACTTTAAAAAAGGGCGCAATAGTGAGGCTGAGAAGAAATTGCAGATGGCAGTCATAAATCAAAAAGTGTGATGGACATGTTCTGATAGACACTTTAAAAAAGCCTTTTATTTTGAATTAAAATTATTTGAACTTGACTATATTAATGTATAGGTTTTAGGTACACTGGGATTAACTTTATTGGCAACCAAATGCTTCATTAATTGAAAAACAAAAATCTGTATTTCCTTCTTTCTCAATCCATTGGAACCTCATTATAACATGAAAACAAACAAACAGGAAAACAAGCCCTGCAGTGAAAATAGTGTTTCCTCCAATACACAACCATACCAGGACTCCAGTATCAGAATAGGTTTGATCAATTAGATAACCGATTTCCCAGCTACTGATAAGCACATTGTGCCATTCCTGGCAGGTTTTCAAATAAGTGGAAACAACAAAAAGTGTCTTATGAGTCTACAATAAGGTGAACTTGAATTTGTCTATCATCAAGTGAAAAGTATAGGACTCAGCCGCTCAAGCATAGCATTACAAAACTCACTTTTTCTTAATACTGATGTAGAATTTGTCAAATAAGATTGATTATCAGGTGTTTAATGTACCCATCTGTTTTGGAGTTTGGCTCTAAATGTTTCATTTCCTACCAAGGGCAACAGAAAAAAGGAGCCAGGTACTACAATGAAAGGAATAGATATCAGTTTGGGTTTATTCTTTTCTCCCCATAACGTGGACAGTCTTTGTCAACTCTCAGGGGACAAGTTGTCTCTCAAGGTTGTGTTTCTGACTGAGAAACCTTTAAACCAAGTAAAAAATAAAAAACAAAAGGTGCAACTGAGTGTATTGCTAATGGTACATTGTGGGGACTTAACAATTCTGCATTTGCTAAGTGGATCCAGGCTGACCAGGATTTCAGCATCATAAAAACCCACTTGCAAGGGTAGGACCTTAAATGTCAAAACTTTTTATAAGGGTCTTATGAATATATATGAATTTATCTGACTCAAAATATGGCATTTATTTAAAAAAAAAATAAATCTGAACTCCAAATAGAAAAAACAACAGCTGAGCCACACATTAAAAAAAAGTATTGTCTGTATGAACTGCAATAAAAGAAAGATTTTTTTACTTGCATCACCATCAGAAGTTGGAATTAAATAGATCTTCAAATTATTGTTGTACACACCACCTGTTATTATGTACCTTTTCTCCTTATTGCTTAGGCCAGGACCAGAAGCAACAATGCTAAAATAAGAAGATAAATTATTTTCAACCTGGATGAAAAAAACATGAAGCTCTGGAAATGTGTCAAGGAAAGATCCATTCTCATAAAAATTCTAGCTCAGTTTTTCTACCAGGAGATCTGACTATAACTCATCATTCCCCATGTTTATTTTATTTGTCTTTGAATGAAGGGATCAATTAGAACTTTTTCTTTTCTCATTTCTATTCGATATGAAGGCAAAGTTAGTGCAGTCCTGATAATATAACAAGATAAAGACTCAGTAATTAAAATAAATGAAGAAAAAAACCCAAACACCACAGAATACCACTACTATGTAGGCTGTGAAAGAGAGTCAGTGCAGGAATAAACACAAAAGGTAAGAGAATTGCGGATGTATTGGATTGACCTATTGCATTTACAGGTCAAGTTTTCAGAACTAGCCTCCAAAACTGCATGTATTTGCTGTTTATGCACATAATCAGGTACTTGTGCATTCAGATCAGGCTGTTAGATGCAGGCAGCTTGGAGCTGGACAAAAAGTTCACAGTACTTTCTGGTTTAGGAATCAATTTGAAAATATGGACCAGAATAACAGTGGGATGGTGGGAGACAGGGAACAGCAGAGTGCGGTTGTTTATTCACATGACCTTACTGTTAGTAAATACTTCTTAAACTGGGTCAATTTTAGCCTCATACCTTCATTAAAAGCAGTGGAAATTATCATCTCCACAGAGAAGTAACAGAAGCAAAAAAGATAGGAAACCTGCCTATTGTGTACGTTGGCAGAAGCAGCAGGAACATACATACCTGGATGCTTCAGAACTCCTGTCCCCTGCTTTATCCACACTTCTCCGTTCTATGCAAGGTGGCCTAAGCACGGTTCCAGGTCCTACTGCTTTCTAACTTCAAGGGTTATAGCAGTCTGAACACACAGCTGTGCCAGGACACTTCCATGCTTTTCCTAGGACAGCATACAGTCTGGGACTTTGCTTGATATTTCAGCATGCTCAGACTTCCCTTACTCCAGGAAAAGAACAGGCTTGCTTGCAGGCATCTGGGAACCTGCCCATCACTCTGCATCAACTACTGTAGTTCGGTGAGCACGCAGACATATTGCAAACATCTACAAATACGCAACTGCATTTACAGCAAATTGGAAAAGCAGACAGTGCATCAGCCTGATGCTGAATTTTCATGAAATTGAGAAAGATACCATTGCTGGAGAAAGGAAAATACCTCTCTCTTAAGAAGCCAAGCCTAAATCTGTCACTTTCTTGATGAGGGATTCTTGATCTGTTCTCCTTTTTCTGTCTTGGAGTCATCATGCATTTTGTTCCCTTCACCCACCCCCTAAGCCACTTTTGTACTTACTGTTCCCTTGCTGTTGTTTTCCCAATAAACAGTTTTTTTGGATCACAACATATCCAAAGGTTTTGCAGAAAACACTTCTAATCTTGAGAGAGCAATACAAAAACTAGCACATCGAGAACACACAGCCTAGCCCCTCAAAAAATATTATGTTTTCAGTAGGCCTGTTTGGGCCTATGGTTAATCTTAATTTAAAACATAAGGAAGAGAAATAGTATCAGCTGCTAAGCATGACTAACACTTCTCCCAGCAGGTTTCAACAGCTCCATACAGTATGATGTCCTTGTGGATCTAGGGAATGGGATCCCAGTAAAAATCAACATGAGTGTCATCTTTGCCACTGTAAGCTTTCCCTAATAGATCAATATAGCAATTTTTCTCCCCTTCAGTGTCTACCTGTCACTGCTCTTCAATCTCTCTTTCAAATGAAAAGTAGAACTGTCTGTTAAGGTTTCCTTTTAAGAAACTAAATCACTTGTTATTTTCAAGCCATTATGACTGCAAAGTACTGTTGAAAACTCACACTAATGGCACGCTTGTAGGTGGACAGCTGATGTAAAAGTTCATCCTAAGTAGAAGTACTAACATGTTGGATTTTTCTCGTCCCCTCTTAAAGAAGGGGTCATTTTAAACACCTGCCCTTCCTGGCCACCGTCTCATGCATTTTTTGCACAGCTGTCATGACACACTGCATTATTATAAATGGCTGCAGTGAGAGCTTTTGGCAACATATTTGGGAGTTTCATCTGTAAATGCTTAGCAAGAAGCCTGTAGGGTGCTATGGAAGCAGCTTTTGCTGCCTGACATGCAAGAGGAATGAAAGGAAGAAGTAGCAAGGAGAGGCAGGACAGAGTCAAAATATCTTATGTTCTTTCAGAGAAGTGTCTTAGTTTTATTTATCAGCTGTATCTAAAAATTTGTGTTGTGAATTGAGGATCTAGAGAAGAGATTTATATTAACAAACGCTTCATTTAGTCCTCAACCAAGCTTTCTTCTTCTAACTACTATGAAAGACTAGCAAAACCAATTTGCTAGACACAATTTGCAATAAAATAGCTGGGGAATGTTTTCTCAAATTAAATTAGTGACGGCAGTCTCAGAGAGATATAGGTAATGAAAACATTTCATGAGTGTGCATGTGACAAAAAAAGCATGTGCTCCAAGCCAAACTTGCTTTTCATTGCTCTTTTGTCACATCAGATGTTTTTATACAAAAACATAGACTGTCCATGTATTCACCACATCTGGTGTCCCAGTTTGGGTTTTTAGTGAAAACATACAAGAATGTGACAAACTTTGATTGATTAGCTAAAGTGAGTGACAGCTTCCTTCTAAGTGCCTAGACCTGATAGCATGCACCAGCACAGAGGAAACTGAAATGTAGGTGTCAGCCGAGTGCAGCAGTGGCTCACGCTAATTTTCATCAGGAGATCCAACCTTCACATCCTGTTCACATAGACACTTAGAGCTGAGCTCTGGGTTATTCCAGAAAATTGTCAGAGCCTGACTTTTATTAAAGCTCGCTTTGGCTGACAAAATGCTGACACTTTCAGAGAAAATGCCTGTAATGTTATACAGTGTGAAAATGTTAACCACTAGGCAATGAGTAATCTTTAAAAAATATATACTGTTTGGAAACTAATGTAATCTTCATAATATCAGTAAAAAATAGCATCTTAAATATGTAGAGAGAAAAATACATTGAGCAAGATCTTTGGTGCAGGGTCCTGATAGGTACCCCCTCTTTGTGCAGAGATTATCCAGTTTAACAAAGCAGACCTGGAATAGCTGAGCACAATAACAACATCTGATATACATATATATAAAATTTATACATAAAAACATGAAGTATTTTTATAGGTCTGTCCATTCTAAAATAGGCCTGGTTTCATGGAAAAGTTATGTACATTTTTCTAAGGAAAAAAACAAGGCCAATTTCTTCTCATATTTTCTTAAGTGTTGCTAGAAGATATTGGCAGCATGTTCTCCCTTTCTGGCAGGACTGAGGGTGAAGAATGAAGGTTCACTCCTCGAGAGTGTGAAAGAGATGTTCATATTTTCTGTTAAAAATGAGACCCTTAAAATGAAATTAGAGATGGGCAGAAAAGGTTTTGAAACATTTTCCTCTTATAAAAAAAAAATATTCCTAGTTTGCAGTGGGTTGAAAGAGTCAGAGAACCAGTGTGTCCAAAATGTCCAGCAGCCTGTTTGGTACTGTCTTCCCAGAAAAAACTTCACATCATGCACCTGCCTTACCCAGTTCAGGAGGAACTTCAATAATCTTCAGAGATAAGTACCAGACTATTCTCTGCACTCATTCTTTTGGCATGCATCTGTATACAGAGTGTGAGAAAAGTCTCTCTGAAAGTCCAGAAGATTAAATGCAGTCAAGTACTTTTTTTTTTTTTTTTTTTTGAAGATCCATGTTTTGTAATGAAAAATTACTTCTTAATTTCTGGAGTCTGAGCTGTCTGGACCAGCTTTCTCTTGCCACTGTTCTCATCCCCTTCCCAAACTCAGTTGCCCACTCTTGAGCATTGCAACTTGACCACCTTTAGTGTTAAATGGTCAGAACTGCTTTGGCCCCTGCCAGCTACAGCTCTCCCAGATGATGCCAATGCAGGGGACCAAAACAAACTGTGCATGAGGCCATGCAGTTTGAGCAGTTTCCCAGCAGAGTAGTCAGCGGCTCTCTGGCCTCCATTCCAGATTTAATTTACTGGGATAGATTTAGCCATAAGGATTGGAATCATTCCTGTCTCAAAACATAGCACAATCATAACAAAGGAAATTAGGAGATTGATTCCTAATTGATTAAATTAATTCACCTGCCACAGCCCTAACACTGATAAATTAAAGCAGCTTAGTTTACCAAAGTTGGGCTTAATCTCTATAAAACCATAGATTGGTAATTAATTACTACCACTCTCCACCAATACTCCATACCTGGAAGGGCAAGAAAGAGATGGACACAACAGATTTTTCTTCACTAAGCGTACTCTCAGCTGGCGAGCTGCAGTTCATCTGTGAAGTTAAACATCATTCAACGGACATCATGTAGATGCTTCACAAGATTGGGTGAAAAATAGGCATCACAGGACGTACACAAATTCAAAACATCTCTTAGCCCTTACATTAATACTATTCAGACTGTGGATACATCTTATTTTCACAAACTTTTTTTTTTTTTTTTTAAAGCAGGAGAAACATGCCCAAATCTAAGCTAAATACTTTAAAATTCACTGAGTGTTTAAAATCTAGACATACATTCATTTCCACACTTTACAGATGTTCCCTCTCTCTATTACAGTCATGCAACAGGCTTGGCTGTTGGATGCTTTAGGTGCTCGCATTCACATTTTGCACTTGAGCCCAAATTTCAGTCTTCTGTGCATATACTTTGCTGCCTCTTGAATTTTCTTGCAAGTGACATATCCCAAGCAGCTGGCTATGTAATTGCATAAACCAAGCATACACCAACTCATCAGCTGGAAACAACCAGATCTCCTTCTGTTCCTCCTTTGCACTAGCTGGTCACAGGCTGACTAAGGCACCAGTGTAATGCAGCCATGAAAGAAGCCAAACATAATCCTAAAATGTATTCCTGTTAGACCCTAGGGAATATTAATATCACTGCTCCAAATACTGGTGGCTTTCATCTGGAGTATTGTATGCCATTCTGGTCATGCATTTCAAGAGACATTAATCCAAAGTGGAAAATTTGCAGAGAATAACTACTAGGTTGATCAGAAAAAGAGAGAACTGATTTTTATAAGAGGCTGCAATTATGTGGTTTGTTAAGCTTAATTAAAAACAAAAACTGTTGAGTGAGGGGAGAGAGTGGGAAAAGGTTTGTACATATATCAAAAGAGAAGAGTAGAGGGAGAGAAAGCAGAAGGAAAAATTATTTATCCTGCACAAGAATACAGGAAGAAGAACAAATGGGATTAATTGGCCATAAATAAATTCAGGCTGAAAGCAAGCTTCCAAGCCATCACAGCAGCATGTTTAGGAACAACCTGCAGATTATAACAGCAAGAATACAAAACTTCAAATAAACTTGATGAAAAAGCTACTTCAAAGACCAGGTTTCATCAGTCAGTTTATAAGTACATATAGCCAGTCCCTGATGAAGGACATGACCAGACCTGAAGATACGCAGAAAGGTCCCTTCTTATTCATATGTTTATCACTTGGACCCCAAGCTCAAAGTTATCATTTTAACAGCGAGGCTTATTAGCTGTCAGGTCCCAAACATGAATCAAAAGTATCCTATCAGATTTTCCATGTTGTGTACAAATAAGAAGGATGACCCTAGATGAATATATGCAAGTGAACAGAAATGCCATTTTTAGACTCTGGATATAAGTACAGCTGCAAAAGAAAACAACCCCAAAAACTCTAGTACTGAGTTATGGAGGGAGAAGCCCCAAAATAATATCTTTTTGTTTGTTTGTTTTCAGTGAGCAGTTGAATTTCAAGAGGAAAAGAAATCATAGGGCTTGAGGTGATAAACCAGCTACATCTCAAATTGCTCTGCCATCAGTTCTTACGTAGTTAATACCAGTTAAGCGACCAGGAAAAGGAGGGTTGAGCACACAGGGAGAGCAAACACATAAATTCTTGCGGTAAGATTGGCTTGTTTTTTCCTTGCAAACTGGTGTTTTGTTTTGTTTTTTCCAAGTCTTCAGCTAACAGAAAAATTGTAAAGATACTACTTTGTGATCATCTCTGAAAGTGTGCAGTAATTCGAAATTCATTTTGACAATTTGTTAGCTGATGTAGTTCAGATATAATGAAGACATAAGAACTCACTCACTATCTTGCACACTATGCATGCAGAATTATGCAAATTAAAGACATATCAGTCTAAGTCAAAATTTCACCATTAAAGATTTTTTCCCCATGTGCCTTTTAATAGCTTTTTTCTAGTGTACATGTTCTTATTCCTTTTATTGATCTACCTCTAAAGATTTAATGTCTTGGATAGTTATAATTTTCTGATTTTTATCTTTTAGCATCTCTTTCGGGAACTTTTTACTGTTTAGTTCAATAAACCCTACCAAAAACCTCACTAAATCCTTACCTATTGAGGTTTTTCCCCACTGAATGCAAAGCCAATACTGATGTGATAGTTCAATAGTAGGATACCCTGCACAAAGTCTTTGCTGTGAATGTCACACCCACCAATGTCAATAGGGGTTATACATTCATAAATCAAAGCCTGTTTAAGGCCTTCACTTGGACACAGTCCTTTAAAATTGATTGCACTTAACATGATGTTTAGGTTACAAGTGTCATTATCAATGAGCTTTCGGGTTAAATGGCTCATTCTTCAAATCACTATAATAAAACATATAGAAATGTGAGGACTTCTGGGTTTTTTTGAAGCAGAAAGGTTATTTCAGTATAGCAACAACTAGAGACAGAAGAAAATGCTGACAAAGTTTTCCTTTTTGAAACAAAGCATATTCTGTCCCCTCAATATCAAAATATAAAGCAAGTTTCTGTACGCATCTTGAATATACAATTCCCATCCATAGCAGCTCTGCAGCTTAAGATCCTGGAAAAAATGCTGTTACCTACAGTTTTAGAGGGGGGTGTTTACCTGTCCTGTGAGTATGCAGGACATCTGATTCCATCACTTAAGCTTTAGTCCAGACAAACAAGGATAAATGCTTTCTAACGTTTCTCAACTGATTTCATTAAATGCAGGCTGAGTTCAGAAAAATAATAATAAAAAAAGTGTAAAACACAGCTGATTGTATAAAGATTTCATTGTTTCCTTATTTCATAACAGAAGCTGTGCCGGTGCATGGACTTGCTCATGCCAAGTGTAGAGCATCCATCTGTTGTGATTTGTGCTGCACGCACAAGCAAGACTTTGCACACTTTTTGGATAGCTGCACATTTAGGAAAAAGGCCCCAAGTTTGGCACAACGTGGGGGGTGGGGGGAAGAGAAAAAACAAGACAATAAGCAGACACCCATCAGTGGAACAAGACAACAGTAGAAAATTAGGGGAAAATCTACAACTGTGAAGACAAATAGCCCTTCCCCCACAATGAATAACATACTCAGGCAAATAGCAGGACATTTTCTTTTTTTTTTTTTTTCTTTTTAAACAGGAAAGCCTAACACTGTAATACTAAATTCCTGTAGCACACAGGATAGCTCTGAAGATGTTTGCTCAGACATCTGACATAGGACAGCTGCTTAGCATGACATCTGCCATAGTAAACGCACAAAACTTCCCAGGACTTTCTGCTTCTTTGCGTGTGAATGAGCCCCATTACCCCACAGCCACCTCACACACCACCCAGAATCTACAGTTCTGTGGCACTATCCTAGACATGCCTTGCAACATGATCTCGGAGGAGGTTTACAGAAATTCTTATATAGAAAGAGTCACGGGTGAGAAATCTTGACAGGTTTGGGGTTGGTTTTCTTGGGGTTGGACGGGGGTTGAATTTCTTCTTAGATAGCAAAGCTTGAATGTATCCCTATGACAAAGTACTGTAAATCCAGTCACCTCTTTTAGTGGCTATCACTAATGCTTTCCATCTTTGTAACCTGGTTCTACCTTGTAGCTTTCCTTTTCTCGCTCCAGTCCCTCTCCTTAGTTTGCTCCTTATTTCATTTTCCTGGACCTTCTCGAGAACAGCTTTCTCCATACCTCTCTGTTAAATCCTTTTTTCCAGGCCTGCCATTTTTTTGTAGCAGCTGTTGCTAAAATATCTTCTGGGTTACAGCTGGCAGAGCTAATGGGGACCCCTCCTAAACCCTCTTATGTCCACTGGTGTGCAGAATACCCCCACAAGAACACAAAACCTCTCCCAAAAGTTGGTTCTATGATGGGAAATCATGGATTACATCCCAAAAAAGAGGCTTAAATATGTGCATAAGTGCATGTACAAACAGGCTCCCTGGCTCATCTTGAAGCATTTTCTAGATGTAGAAGATTAAATAGAGATTGAGTCTGAGATTTTATGAAGTTCTGAACTAATAGCAGATAAACTCACAGTTATCAGAGGGAGGAGCTCATAAGGCAGGGAGCAGCGTCCCTTATGCACCCTGTGGAGTAGGTGCAGACCAGAGCTTTCCAGAGAGGGTCCACCATAACCTATTGAACAGCCATTTACATTCCCAGCTGTGCTCGAATGCGTGGGAATTTCTAATGCTTTGTTCACTGGGGGCACATGACAGCTTATTCCTTGAGGCTACACTATGCTGCTGTTAAAAATCACACTGATTTTCCCCAATTTGCATAGCGTCAGGGTCCTTCATTTCTGCCCAAGAGGTCCTGTGCAGGAGTACCAGACAGCACAGGTACCAGGCTATGCACACCTGATGTCCAAGGCACTGGAGATGAGACCCCATGGACCTCCTGTTGGCTCTCTGGTTCCAGCCAGGCTCTGCTAGTTAGCAGTCAAAGAGGTACCAAGACCCTCAGCCGTACCCTCGTACTCTATTCACCACCAAAAATGCTTGTTTTGTTGAATTAAAAACAGCTAAGCAATCCTACACTTAAAATTCGTTACCCATATCTACGTTACCTGCCACTGAATCAGGACAGCTTTGTAAAATTTTGGAAATTTGAGATGATGTCTTCTGATGGCAGTTTTCTAGAGACGTAAATCTATTGTGACAAAGCTGTGGGTTATTTATGGAAATTATTTCCTTTGGTTTGCAACCTACGCATTTGTGCCTGCATCTTCCCTTTTTCACTTTCTAAAGAGCTAGAATGCAACTCTGAATGCCAGAGCACACACTTTCCTTTGCAGAATGGCTTACCAGAAATTTAACACTCGTTTATAATCACTGTGTAAGAAGTTACTTAACCTATGATTCATACTGGGGCAGTAAAGACAAGAAATGGAATAAGGTGGTATCTTCAAGTGAAGATGCACAAAGAAAAAGCAGTCAGTGGTGGCAGGGCAGGGCAGCACAAGACAGATTTCCATTTAGAAAATATCATTAGGCAATTATATTAAGAAGTATGGAATAATGTAAAATATTTAGGATGCCATGTACAATATAACGAGTATTCAGTGCTTCTGGTGGTTGACCAGTTTTCCCATGACTAACTGAAAGGAAAGTAAAAAGGAGAAAAACCTGAAGGGTCTCCCCAGAAACTGAGTCAGAGTCTTTCACTGATTTTCCATAGTTCATGGCTCAGTCAGTCCAAAAAAGAAAATTAAAAAAAAAAAGGCAGTATCATGCAATTTCAAGCACCTGGCTGATTTGAATGAATCCAGCTAAGAAAATCAAAACATGTACTGCGAAAAGTAGTGGTGACATTTTTGCTGACATCCTGATCTCTCTCTCTAAGCATTTATACCTTGATCATTACTGATAGCCTGGATGATTTTCTGTGCTAACTTCAACATTTTCACACAAATGGCAAATTTAAATAGACAATGCATTTTCACTGGAGCTATACAACCACAAAAAGCAAATTGTGAGAGTTTCCAATTTTACTGGAAATAGGCTGCCTTCTGGGAACAAGATACAGTCAAAGAATGATACTTGCTTTTTTGTGAGATATAGAATGACCGAAGGCAGTGGATAGTTTAATGTAACAGATATTATACAGCTCTGCTTGTTTTCACATTTAGACAATACTGTGGCAGATTTTTTACAAACAGTTTTAACACTATTGATACTGCAACCATTATAATATGCATGTAATATAAATTAAAATTATACCTACATTATGGCATAAAGGACGCTAAGAAAGTACACAGTTTTAAAATTCCAGGGGTGAAATGAGTTGTATTCTCTTATATATTAGTACATAAGCAATGGCCATTACATATTTATAGAATAACTTCATCATCAGTTAAATAAACCTTTCCCTAACATTACTGTTAAAATTTGTAAGGACCTATGGATATATATATATGAGTGCTGTTTTTAAAATATTTATGCAACGGTGTATTTAGAAATGAACTGCTTTTTAGCAAATGGGTGTTAGTCAGCCTGTCAAAACACTGTTAGTTCTTTTATGGTTACTTGTATTTAATTTTCTACCTGCTACAATAAAAAGATTTAAATGATATGGCAAATAGCTAGTGATTTCTCTACAGGGTTTATCACACTGCTTTGTTAGCATAGTGTACAGTTTATCAAGCAGCTGAGGTTATTCTCCATTCTTTCAATAAAAAAATAAAAGTAACCAAAATAACTTTCCTTCCAAATTCCTGGCTGCCCCAAATGCTTGAAGCCAATGATGTGTAGGAATAAAAAAAAAAAAAAAAAAAGAAAAAATCCCTCATAACTCCTTGCCTGATAAATTATAGGGAAAGTTTGACAGATCAGAACGATACGAAGCAGCCTAAAACATTTGGCACAATGTGTGTCTGGCATACAGAGACTGCCTGTCAAATGCCTATGACTCCATACAGCAGCTAGGGACCCTATGGAGCAGCAGATGGACCATTAAGGTAGTATTAATGTAGATGCCATCAGTTTTCAGTTCTGACTGGGACATACTCTTTAGAACTATGAGCAGCTGCTGCCATTTATTGTGACAGCTTCCTGCTAACTTTTGCCAACTGGCACAATCTGACTCTTTGTACCTGAGCTATTAAATGTGTGACTTCCACCATTTTATTCCTCCAGAGAACTCTTTTAATAATCCTCTGAAGAAGGAATGAGGCATTTATCACCAAAGTGAATACACATACCATACAGTTCTATTGTCCTTCCGCACTGCTGTAGATTTTACATTGGGAGTAAACATAAGCAAGCTTCCCATGCCTTACATAGTCCCCGAAATAGGCAAAACTAGCGACTTCTTAAACTGTATTTAAATGTACTGCACTTCAACTACAGTTTTAGATTGCTGGCTTACCTTGAAATCTTTGGTCTTTAATAAGCAGTTCAGGAAAAAAAAAAAAAAAAGAAAAAAAGAAAAAAAGAAAAGGCATATTTCATTAATACACAAAAAAGAAAGTGCCTTCTTTTTAACTACAATTCTTTGTGTCAATGAGCATAGGTCAATATTACAATTATAAAGGGATTTTTTGAACACTTGCTGGTATACTTAATATCTAAACATTCCTTTTGTGGCAAGCAAAGCTGTCCATTCTTGTAATGTCTTTACTGCATAGCAGGAACAATGCATTACAAATGATAAGTGATCATGTATTTGTTATCACCTGCACTATAATTTTAGCAAAATATGCAATAATACTACTGGCAGAAAAAAACCCACCCTGTTGTACATGTCTTTGATCCAGCTAGACTTCTAGGGATACATTACATCATTTGATTGTGCCAAACAAGAAAGCTAACAGTACAGCACAGCATAAGGTTTGACATACAATAAGAACTGCAGCTAGTCATTATAAAAAATGGCTGGCAGACATTCATTATGCTGAGCTAACATCTTTTCTGCTTCAAATCTTCCTGCAATCTGACTAATAATGTATGCACGGACTTCTATTGCAGATCTCCATTGCTTGATGCTACACTACCCATGTATACATGTATAATCTCCCTAAAAAAATCTAAATGAGCCAAAAAAAACTTTTAAAAATAGGCTGTGCTGATATGTGCAATGAGAAGCATGCACACTATTGAAGCTACAGAGGATGAAAGCGTTGAGCCTGCACATAATGGGAAAATTATAAATTAAACATAACTAAGCACTCATAGAAATCATTTACCTTTTGTATGAGCAGACAACATTTGAAATAATATTAGTAGCTCCAGTAGAAACTTTCAGAGAAAATAAATCCTGCATATTAGAATGATTTTACTTCAAATGTAAATTAACTTTTATGTAAGCATGCAGTATGCACCACACATTCTTACTTTTTATATAATAGATTTCTTTTCAGCTATATTTTATGATACCTTTACACATCCTTTAAGTGGTAACCCTAAAATTGTCAGTCTTTTGATCTACGTCAGAGTTTAAGCAATTGTCCAAAGTATGCAGAATAATACCTATCCTAGGAAGTCAGGGGGAATTAAGAAAATCTCAGCGTTTAGTAGGATTATGCACTTACACCCCGATTTTAACAATTTACTCAACAGTAAATAGCAGCATGTGCTTAAATCTCAGAAGATGTAATGGCCCTGAAAATGATGAACTAGAAAAGCATCTTAGTTCAAGAAAGACCTTTATCGTATATTCAGCTTCAAAAGCCTGCTCAAGTCCCACTGAAATGAGTGTGCTTATTAAAAATAAAAAAAGAAAACAAGTAAAGCATATGCTTAAATATTCTGGATGAAAACCTGGGGTGGGAGGTGGTGGTCGGGGAAGGAGAATTGGAGGAAGAGGAGAGAGGGAGGTAAAAGCATGTGGGAACTTACGTGCACTGAGTACATAGACATCATTGTTTTACCCAGTTAAGAACAAGCTAAATGAAATGGTACATAACATTCTACTTAAGTTTAGTAAATGTCCATTCAATGTTCAGGCACTTAATGTAGCAGATAACTCTCATGTATAGCAAACTGCCCATGCAGTATCAGAGTAATACTTCCTGACTTCACTCACTGTGCTTACAACAGGCCCTCATAGGCGATATTATTCATAATCCACTAATTCTCACATGTGCCAAGGAAAAACCCTTTTTTTTTTTCTTTCTGTAGCCTGTACAAAAGAATAATATATATTTATAAAACTTATCTGTAAAAAGCGAATGTTGTTCAAGACCCTGGACTGGAGAATGATCCCTTTGAGACTATGAAAATATCTATGTAGAGACACAGGAAGACTCACTCAGTTAATGTGGCTTCCAAAGCCATCACTGGCATTGAGAAGTTGCACATATGAAAGCAATTCTTCCAGCAATATTGTAACATAAACTACATAGAATCATAGAAACATTTAGGTGCAAAAAGACCTTTAAGATCATCAAGTCTTGAGCTGATCCATTTTAAATTCTTCGTAGGTACCTTCAGGGCAAAGTGGCACTAATTGTTTATAAACCTTCTACAGCTTACATAGATATTACTTTTCTACTTGATTACTGAAGTTTTTATATACTATACTGTAGTGTACTCTACTATAAACTAGGCACAAGGATAAAAGTGACACCATGTAAGAACTCAATTCAGGTTTTGAGCCCCAGTATTAAATCACTTCCAGGTTGTAAAATGGGCTCAAATTACAAAACACTTTGTAGCCAGAAGTGTAGGTAATCTGATATCAGACCTAAGAAATAAGGAACTGCCTAGTAGAGTTTTATATTTTTGGAATTTCTAGACAACATTTCTTCCACAGAGAAAAAAGATGAAAGTGTTTTAATCAAGTTTTGACTTCAGGTCTTTCCTCCTGAGCAGTCATGCCAAATGAATGCTGCAATAATTGCATAGGTTTTAATATGAAGAATAAGATTTTTAGTCTATGAATTAGACAACAGCTACCACATGGCTTATAAACTGGAGGGTGGGAGAAGTGGAGGAATTACTGTTAATTTAGGAAATAGTACTCAAAACTTTAGCTGATTTTAGATTGAGCTAAAAAAAAAAAAAGCTGAAAACAAGATGTTCCACTCAAAATCCAAACTTGGCCTTAAATTTTTGATATTTTAAAATACATAATGTTTGTTTCCTTAGTGATCATTTGCATAATTATTCCATGGAGCATGCTGCTATAAAAGACAATGTATCCCAGCAGAACCTTTGGAAACATTCTGAAAGAAAGGGGATATCTATATACATCTCAAGCTGTTTTCCTCATTTTGCTCCCTTTCCTTATATATTTGCGGGTCTTACCAGTTTGAATACAAATGTTTTATTTGATTGGTTTTTCTAAGATTACCTGTCTTGTAGTCTTTAAAATATGCTGAGATTATAGTCTCAACTTAATTCCCAAAGGAAGAAGTTCACAGTATAAAATTACCATCACAAGTGGCCTGAACTGACACCCGCAACAGTAATTCTCAGCAAAGAAGGCGAGCACTGAACTGTCAGTGGGACAAAATGACCTTCTGGCCTTTCTATCTCAAAGGTTGATATATACTGGAAAAGCAGTGTGAAAAAAATCTACTTTTGTTAAGTACGTAAGAATGGGTCAGACTGAAGAAGTCCACCCAGACTGGTATCCAGCCTCTCACAGTGACCAAAAGCAGGTGACTGAGGAAAGAGGGAAACCATACAACAATATTTCCTTCTGAAAATTCTCATGGCAGTTTCAGCATAAGGAATATCTGAGAGAGTATTGTCATTGTGCTTAACAGCCCTCAATGAAAATTTCTTTCATGAATTTGTGTAATTGCTTTTTAACAAATTTTCATTTCCACATCACGCTTTGGAGAAAAAAAAAGTCTCACTATATGCTGTACTGAAAATGTATTCCATCTTTGGTTTTGTTTTTTTAAGTGTTAGCTGCTAATTTCATTCAGATACTCCTAGCTTGTATATTTATACAAAATATTATAGATAAGTTTCTATTTACCATGACATTCATGGTTCTGCCATTCCTTGACCATCTTTTTTCCACTTTAAACCTGTTTGCAGTTGGTGCCCATCTTCTGTACTGCCCGTCCTTGGCTGATTTATAAATTCTAAATCTAGCAATAGGAAAGTGATCCAGATGAAAATGAATGCAGAAAACAAGTGAATAAAAATAAATGGAAAATTACTAATTTGCAGATGCATGGTCCCCGATCCAACTAACCACACAACAAGATAAATGTCAGCACCAACACAAATGCAGCAAAAGGACCTCATGGTTAGGTGGGAAAGGGGCAGGACACCCTCTAAACAACAGCCCATGTGTACAGCACGTCGAGTTGATCAGCACATGGCAAAGCACAGTTGTTGCATACTGTCAGTATGCTGCAAGATTTTCTGCAGAATATATTTCTCCTTGACTTGGAGCATTGTTGGTTGGAGGAGCAAGACATGGCTTCGGTTCTCAGCCAGGCAAAGCACTTTTCTTTCCAGCGGAGGATAAGGTCTCCACCAGCACACAGGATCTGCTCTGCACTGCTACGCATAAATGATTAGAATATAAACTTCGTAATGCAAACCACAAGCAATACACTTCACTCTCGTTCCACCCTCTAGAAACAAAAGAATGTCATGTCTTTTATTTCCACCCTCCCCAACCCCCAATAGAGTTCAAAGAGTTACAGGTGCTTTAAAAAAAATACCTGCTTTTCATCAATGTGCATATTTTACCAGTTTCAAAAGCATATTAATATCCTTTGTGACTTCAGTTAAAGTAAACAGAAATAATTGGAAAGGTGACAGATAAATTATTAGAAGACAGTATTTAGGATTTGCAATACAAACTAAGCACAAAAGAAGGTGGAAATTCTTCACAGATAAATAATTTAAAAGAAAGTAACACTTTTACCTCAGCAGGGATGGTTTATTTAGGATAAGATTTTATTTATATATATTTTAAGAACACTGTGTCTTCATTTTGTCCTAAACCACATGTACAACTATTTGTTATGGTCTAAATTTTAATAGAAAAAATTACAGAGGTTAATATGTGAAACATTGAAATAGCTGGCTCTAACCACTATTAATGCAATGTTTTTCTGTAAACCATACATTATACTGGGCTGATAATTATCTCTGTATTAATCACTGTACATTAGATCAGATAAATGCAATTACTCTAAGGTAACTGTTTCAAACAATACCCAAATAAGTACTACAAAATTAATCAAAATCTTAGGAGTCTTTTGTTCACTTAAAGTGTATTTTTCTCCTTAGAAGTCCTTTACAGCTTCCAAAGGCAAAGGATCCTCCCTCCTCCTTTTGTCGAGGACCAAACCACCTTTATAATTTTTTTCTTGTACAATTAAGTGGATGCAACTAAAGGAAATCTATGGAAGGCAGCAAATGCAGGTAGTAGGTCTTTAATAAGTAGTAACAATTAAGACTGAGTATATTGGTATATGAACACGTATTCAATAGGAAAATTTTTGATTAAAGCAGTTTACAAAAATAAGTTTCCTGGTTATTTTGTTACCTGAAGTTATGTCCCTTCCCTCAAGCAGGAACCGTATTTTGCAAAGGATGTATCTCTTGACATGTACGATAACGACAGATGGCACAGAAACACCTGGAACAAATAAATAAAACACATTCCTCTGCTCGAGGTAAAGCATCCTATCTCATAATATGAAAGCCTGCAACACAAATTTGGACACCCTAATGTCACATATTACATATATTATCTCTGCGCTGGCTCTGCTCATCAATTGTGTTTGTTGTCAGAGGCTGTGCTCCAAAAACAAAGGCAGTGGGAACGCGCAGAACTGTGCGACGCCTCAGTGGAGGAACAGGCATGTCACATACCTGCAGCTTCAGCTGTGGAAAGCCACCAAGCTGTGCCATGTCACCGCTACCTTCTGCAACACCTCGGTTCAAAGAAAGGTGTGTGACGTGCCTGCCTCTCACTTCAAAGACACATATGCTGCGTGGCAAACACTGCTGCAAGCCCCTTCTCATGTTTTGGATGAGCATTTTATATTTGGGTTTTTTATTCCTTCTCCCACATGGTGCTAATAAATGGAGGAAAATCGTTTCCATTTTACACACCCTGAAAGCATCAGATTTCAAAAGATAGTGTCAGACCTGTCACCTTGCATGTGTATGCGTTTTTGACTATTCACACTGAGCCTGGCTTTTGCATTTCATAGTGCTGAGCTGGCACTTTTGAGAACACACTTTCTTTTAGTATGGAACATACGCATGCAAGATTGTGCATCGTGGGCTGATAAACAGATTTTTATTTTGTGGAAATAAGTTGTGGGGCTTATCCAAAATCTGCGAGGCAATGGAGCAAGCTTCCTACCAGTAAAATTAGTGACGCTGCACTAAAGGTAATAAAGCAAAATTGATTTACATGAGTTAGTATCTCACGTGTTCCTTTGCATAATGCACTTACTGCAAACCTCTAATCAATCTGCATTTGCAGGTTGGTTTCAGCTTCATGTCTAAAGTGTCTTATTTCCAAAAGAAAAACCTCTTCCTGGACATTTTTGCATCTGAGATGAAAATATAAGATCTCCTTTCGGACAATATTTTCATCATGGAAGATACTCAAGCATCTTAAGTTAATATTTTAGGAAACAGCTTAAGTGCTACTTGTCTGAGATACACACAAATGAACTAGAAAATGAAACTGTAGTCTAAAGGATATTGTATACATTTGTAAATGTTAATATTTCTTGTTATTATTGCTTTTGTCAGTCAAACTTCTGAACCATTGAATAATGTCTAAGAACATCTTAGCTAACCATCAACACTAGAATTCTCTCTGAATCTGAGAAATTTTGTGTTTCCCAACAGGATGCTCTTTTGAGACACTTTCTACCCGCTGCATAAAGGAAGACACATGAAATGGCAGCTGTGACAACTTTCCTGGACAATGTGTAGCTCATGGAATAGCTTTCACAAGGATGACTCCCTGGGAAACAAAGCTTTCCAGGTTTCAAAAATATATTCCCTTGAAAAAGGGACACAAAGCTGTGCAGAGAAACTAGATGATGCAAATGGTAACACAGAAAAGTTCTTGTGGGGTAACTTCAGGCTGGAATTATAGCAAGGTAACTGCCTATATGCAAGATTTTTACCCCGTCATAAATACCATTTGTTTTGCCATGCGGGTTTATGACCAGGTATTGTTGTTTACCTGGTGGATTACAAAACTAAACCATTCTGTATTCTTACACACTTATTCATATTCTTATATTATAGTACCTTAACAAGACAGCTTCTGAAATCAACACCATTTGGTCTTTTTCCTATGTATTTTTTAAAATTTTCACCTTTTTTTAATAGAATTTCTAAAAATTTCTAACAATCTGTTTTATTTCAAAAGATTGTTTTCCACAGTGGCTTTTTCCTATGCCATGTTAATAGGGCAGTACTTGCAACATGACTTACGTCATACATGAGTCCTCATCTAAGAGTGAAAGAATCAAGCAATTCCACTTCTATATGTTATTAGTACCATTCTCTTAGCTAAGTGAAAACTCTGCAAGGGTGAAGAAATCTAGTCGATACTCAGACAGGGATTGTACATCTTGATCAGTTTACCAAGATCTAGATTCTTGATTTCTTATGCAGAGGGTGCCAATCAATCAGAAACCCAGAACACTTCAAAATGATAGGTGATAAAATTTCTGTGTGCCATTACATACTTTTTTTCTACAACAAAGAACTTTAAATAGAGATATCCATATTTCTTTTTAATAGAGAAATAGAGAAACAAAGCTTAGACCTGCTGGGAGCTGCAGCTACCTAGATCTTTTAAGGATTAGTTTTATTTTGTGTGGGCCAAATCCAACTTCCACAGATGTCAATAAACAAAATCTCACTGAACTCAACAGGATTCATTATGATGTTGATATTTATGGAATTCAGTTTGTACAAGCTGGAAAATTTCAGTGGCTTTAGGATAGTTATTTTTTCATATAGGGCTTTAATAATATCAATTAACTGAACAACTGCATTCTTCTTGCTCCAGATGTCTCATAAGTCATATTACTTCTACTATTGTTAATTCAGCAATAGCTCTCACAAGATTCCTGCAATATCTGAAACTTCCATTGCCTTCACAACAGTTTATCCATTTCTCTCTACCTAACAGCACCCTTTCTTCAAGGGACTTGTTTCCTTGCTATTTCCAATTAAAACTGAGCTGAGCTCTCTTGCAATGCAAGATGCAGCCCTGTATTTAATGTGATATCATCTGACTCTCAAAAAATAGAAAGAATGCTGAATCCTAAATTTGTAGGTTTAGCCTTACATAATAAAAATATTCTCTCAGCAATAGTATTACACCAACTTTATTACCATTATTAGAAGAGTCAAAACGGCTCCATTTTTCAAAGTGTACACACTTAAGCTATACTAATTCTAAAACAGTTTAAACCTGAGTAGACCAAAAGTTGGTGATACTTCCCTTTTTCACTAACACATATAACATATGGGTCGAAACCATTGGTAAACTGGATTGAAGAGTTGTCACCATATACTTATGGAATATATTGATGCAGAAATTACTTATACAAACACAGTAATATGAAAGCAAGTGAGAAAGCCAGCAACTCTCCAGAGGGCAAGAAAACACAAAGTTAGGGAAATATGAGCATAAAGAATCTAAACATAATCTCATCCTGCCATCATTCATAGTAAGATTGAAATGTAGGCATGGAATCAGACATGATTTATTTACATAAAATTTATCCTAGAGAGCTTGTTAGTTGCAATCAATGTATCATTCCTGTGAGGCAGAAATCTGATCAGCTTTCTCAAGGGAGAAGCAAAATTTGGGGGAAGCTTCCTGTAACCTCACATATTTTGTCCCAGGATCTTCTGGGGTACAAACTAGAAACAGCAACAAGAAAAAGGCTGATCTTCCCACATCTCAAACTACTAATGGTGAGTCTCTGAATTTTAGGTACCTCTTAGATTTCCATAAAAAAGGCTGAAAAATTCAATCTTTGTATCTGCCAAACATTTAGAAACAATTCTAATATACTTTATTTAAAAAAAAGTTACATAAAATAATTGTAAACTTTCTAAGCCAAGGCATTTTGAGATGACAAGGATGCATTAATGAGCTTACACAATTAAACAGGACTATTTTAAGTGAACAGCTTTTGCTTGTATAAATGTCTTTTCTTCATAATCACCAAACATATCTGAAGAGATCGCCAAAGATGACCTTTACATACCTCAGTGCAGAATTTCATATCAACAAGGTTATTTTTTGAGGATTTCTGTAGCACCAAGTGCTTAGGGTCAGAATCTCAAACATTAATTTAATGAAAGGACAATATTCATTAAAAACTTTGCAGTTTTCGAAAACCTACTTTCTCCAAAAGCAATACACTCATGCCTAATTATATTCTGCAACTCAAAATGGGCAGCCATGTGAACGTGTTGAATTTTTTCTCTGTTTTCCTCATATAATCCAGAAAGCTGTTACTTTCATTCTTTCAGCCCCCACAAGCACTGAAGAAGCTGCATGATGTCATTGTAAGGCCACTCTTAATCATCTCTGAAGGGTCAAGGCAATTGGCGAAAGTTCCTTCCCGAGAAAGGAAGTAAAAGTCAACCCTATATTCAAATACCTCAAGAAGGAGGATTAAGGGAGCTAATGGCTAGTCAGCCTCATCTTGACTCCAAGAAAGGTGAGGAAACAAACTCTCCTGTAAGTCATTTTCTAACATATTAAGGATGTGAAGGTAACTGGGAGTAGTCAACACTGCTCCAGGAGAAATCATGCTTGGCTAAGCTGATAGACTTCCTCAAGGAAATGACTGATTTGGTGGATGTGTGAAGAGCAGAGGATGTTGCCTACTTTGACGTTAGCAAAGTTTTCAACTTGTCTCTTATAGCATCTTCATAGGCAAACTGATGAAGTAAGTATAGGCTAGATAAATGGACAGTGAGGTGGACTGAAAGCTGGCTGAACTGATGAGCTTAAAGTGTTGTGATTAGAAGCACAATTTAGATTTAGACTAGATGTAAGGAAGAAGTTCTTCGCTGTGAGGATGGTGAGGCACTGGAACAGGTTGCCCGGAGAAGTTGTGGATGTGCCATCCCTGGAAATGTTCAACATCAGGTTGGATGGGGCCTTCAGCAACCTGGTCTAGTGGAAGGTGTCCCTGCCCATGGCAGGGGGGTTGGAACTAGATGATCTTTAAGATCCCTTCCAACCCAAACCATTCTATGATTCTTTGATTCTGTGATTCTATGAAATGTAAAGTCCTGCATGTGGGGAGGGATAACACCAGGCACTAGTACAGGCTGGGTTCTGACCAGCTGGAAGGCAGCTTGCCAGAGAAGGACCTGGGGGTTGGTATAGACAACACATTGGTCGTGAGCCAGCAATGAGCCCTCACAGCAAAGGCCAACAGCCTCCTGTGCCAAGTTGGGCAGAAAGTCACCAACAGGTCGAGGCAGGTGATTCTTCCCCTCTGCTCAGCACTGGTGAGACACACCTGGAGTGCTTTGTCCAGTTCTGGGCTTTAGAATACTAGAAAGACAAGGATATACTGGAGAAAATCAAGAAAAAGGCCACAAGGATGACTAAGGCACCAGAGCATCTTTCATACAAGGAGAGACTGAGAGAGCTAGAACTGTTCAGCCTAGAGAACAGAAGGCTCGGGCAGATCTTGTCAGTGTTCACAGATACCTTGTGAAGTGCAGAAGACATGAGTGATGCCCAGTGACAGGGCAAGGGGCAATGGGCACAAACTGAAACACAGAAAATTCCATCTGAAGATAAGAAAAATCTTTTTCTACTCTAAGGGTGGTCAAACATTGGGCCAAGTTGCCCAGAGAAGTTGTGGAATCTCCAGGCTTAGATCTAATCAAAACCTGAGTGGATATGGTCCTGGGCAACCTGCTGTAGTTGACCCTACTTTGAGCTGGACGGTTAGACTCGAGGGTCTGCAGGGGTCCCTGACAGCTCCAACCGTTCTGTGATTCATATCTATTAGGTACCACATACTTTTGCTAAATTAATAGGTGTATGAGAAGAATCAAGAAATAAGATGAAGGTATGTATCCAGGCAAAACATTACAAAGTAGAAAATATATATCTGTAAATATGGCGGTTGAGCACATTCTACAAAAGCATGAAAACCTCAAAAACGTCAAGTTTAAGCGGGAAGGTGTTGCCTTTTACATTCAAAGTCTGACATGAAATACAAAATATGTTGTTACCTGAGCAAGTCATGTATACAGGTGGATTAGTCTTTACTGTACAAGATCAATTATTTTGTAATTTTTTTTTTTTCGTTAAAGTAACTACCATCCTGTAGGAATCTATGATTGGAGCTTTGTGTTTTATAGTAGCAGAAACAAACAGATACTGCACTCTGTTAAGATCCTGCCTTTCAGAAAAGCATGGATAACCTTGGCTTTTGTTCCTAATAGTTCTGGGCTCAGGTTTTTGAGAGTACATGTTACCCACTGGGAATCCTTTTGTTCTCCACAACCAGCAGGTATTCATGCCGTCAGAATTTCATAGAAAGCCACAACAGGAACAAAGTGAGAACATACAAGTGACATTATATTCATGGGTTGAACAACACATTTGTAAATTTTGTTGTCAACAGGACAAAAAACATCAGTTCACCAGTGGAGAGCACTTTTCTTTATGTGGAGCCTATGCATTTTGCCTTCGTAAGCTGCTATACAGAATATGACAGAAATTATTAGGCACTGCAGCTAATCAGTCCAACTTTTTCTTCCAAGCTTACTTTTATTAATACAACTGAAACATTTAAAACCACCAAGAGAAATGGGCGATGTCTTTTCGTACCATATTTCCCACAACACTTAGTTTCCTGCTGCAAATCATTAAACAGCCAACAGATGCATTTTGTTTTCTGCTTGCACATGTGCAAGCAATTCTTCTTGAAGGGCAAAAGTAACATTAGTTTGTGCTCCTATTATAGTTCATCATAATGCCATCACTGGAACTCCTGCCTCAAACTAAATGTTGATTTTTTAAAATTTATTTATTTATTTTTTTATTCTCACTGAGCATCTTTAACTACACTTGCCAGTGCCACAGTAAGTGGCATTCATCAAAAGATTTTTGGGAAGGTGGTTTAAAGTTCACAGTGTGAACAAGACAGTGACAGATTGCTCATAGAAAGTAATGACATAAGCCCTACAGACGATAAGGTGAAGACCTTACAATTATTATCTTCCTGGAAACCACACAAGCCAGTCTTTGCTCTGGATCTGAGGCAAACAGCAAGAAAGTTTTCTTTTCCCCTCCTCCCTCTCTTTTGTTTCAGCAGTGAAACGCAAAGCAAATATACTTCAGTGTCATGATTTTTTGTTGGCACCTTTCCATAGCCAATTCCATTCATGCAGAAAAGGGATGAAATTCCATCATTCGAGCATGACATCTCAAAATTCAAACTTAATGAGAGCTTTGGCAGCTTCTGTCGAAGGCAGACAGTGATTAACAAAACACTTCAGAGTACAAGGCACAGCAGTGCTCAAAGAAAACAGTGATGATCTCCACTTAATTGTAGAAAAGCCCAAAGCATCTGCCAGCAGAGGAGAGCTCGAGCCATAAGGAGCTATTGCTCAGATAGGCTGTCATCTCCAGAGATCAACAACCATATGCTCAGCTCAAGCGCAAACTCCAAAGAAGTTAATTTTCTGACAAAATACAGGGATAAATATGACATTCAAACAAGTGTGCTCACTCATCCTGAACACACGTTCATCTGCACGTATCAGATTTATGCATCGTTTAAACAGAAGCAAATATAATTTGTTTGGAACACAAACATTACTGTATGAGCACAGGTATAATTAATCTTTGTCCGCTCCACAGGTTCTTGTGTTCCACCGGTTAATGCTTACAGTAAACTTTTGATGAATGAATACAATCACCTGTTGCACACTGTCTCACTATGTAAAATATCCACCATCATCTTTACTGCTACCTAGGATGCACATAGTTATCGCCTCTTCAGCTACAGCAATAGATTTTTATCCTGAGTTTTATGACAGCGTAATGTTCATTTCTAAATGCCAAGGACAGGGATTTTGAATAAACTCAAACGGCAAGCAAGCTTATTTTAAGAAAACTATCATCTAAGTGTGCAGAGCTAGGAAAAGCTTAATTAGACTACAAATATATTAACTCTTTTGTACTTATTTAGTGCCTCATAGTCAACGAATGGAAATACATTATTAAAATGTATACGCCTAGCAGCAGGAAATTAACAGAAGGAAAAAGGTCAATCTAAAAGGGGAATGTACTAGAAAAACACATGTTGTTGAATATAAAGTTAAATGTACTTTCAGTTTGATAAGAAACTTTTTTTTTTTTACCAATTACCTCAAATGCCCTTCTGCTATATCAAGTATAGATTATTCAGACTTTGTTTGAAAATAATTTACCCAAACACCTTGGAAGCATTCTGTGTACTGACTGAGATAGGATCTCCAGATAGGTCTAGTTAAAGCAATTCACATGACCAACTCTCTTAAATATCAGCCTGTCACATGCATCACATCTGCATGGGTCCAAATTTACCCTAACTCTGTCCTGTGCTTATCCAAAAACTGCATTCAAAATTCCAACTCTCTGTCCCCGTGCCTGGTTTTGGGACCTGCTTTAGAACTCCTGAAGCAGCAACACACATCATAAGGAGGAGTCTGAGGAAAGGGGAGATCAGCCAGTCATTTGATACACTATTTTCACAAGTCTCATCACTCAGTTTATTTCTAATAAAGATGTGCGGAAAGTGTGAGATGGTAATTCAGCAAGTAGCTGAATTCAGCCTCATTGCCAAACAGATGTTTGTTTCCTTAATTGTGAGACAGCCTGAAGAAACTAGGATATTGTGGATATCTAAAACTATTAAAGAAAATAAGGTTTGTCCCCAGCAGCATAGCTACACAATGTTTCTTTGAAAGATTTGTGTCAGATGTAGAATAGCAATGCTGTAAATAGCAACAATGTAAAAGAAAATTATAATCAACATGTGTCCTTAAATGAGTGGAAGTAGAAGAATTGGCTGTAATCATTAACTTCCTCATTTCAGCTTCTTTTTTTTCGTCTTCTTCTTTTTTTTCAGTATTCATCCTCAAGCATGCTTCTTGGTAAGCTGCTAAAATACAGCAGTACCATAAAGCATATGGAAACATCTGAAGGCAGAAAAGGATCCCTTCACGCTACAGCTGGATGAGCTGGAGCAGAGATTTACGAATGAAGAATGGCACATGAACTCCACATGCTGCTTAACAGCACAGAAAATATGGACGGTTCGAGAAAGTCTTGGTTGGCTGGTGGTGGACAGGTTTAACAACAGGCTTTCGTAATCCATGATTCAAGCACACACTTCGTCCTTTTCCTTTCAGCAGCAACTGCAAGGCCATCGAGCTTCCTCAGGAATTCCCTGGGAGGTGCTACTTTTCACTGAAAGGAAAATAAAATTATGTCCCCATTATTTAGAAAACTGTGTGCTGTATCTTTCATTTTGACTGCAAATAGCATGTAATGTGAGCTTTGTTACACCTTCAGCTGCAACACACCCAGGGATGAATAGCATCAATATTTCCCTCGTTTTGGGGCAGAGTACTTAGTGGAGGAACACCAGCGGAGGAAGCAGCACTTAGCAGAGTCACTACGTATAAACAACTCAGCTGAGAGCCTAACAAAGGGCTCTGTTGTGCTATCTCACAGCACAGCCAATAATGTACAAAATGAAAAAACCTCTGCCAAGTGCACGGAAAACACAGACAATGTCATGCCATTGCTCTCACTAGACTGTTTGTTCTGGGCAGAGGAGCTTATGAGAAGCAGAGCCAAAAAAAATCAGCCACACCCCTGAGCACAATAGCAAACAAACACTTTTGAATAAAATTCTTTTAGGAAAAAAAAAAGAGAAACAATTTTTAGAATACAGATATCGCTAGATTTTAGAATGCAGATATTACTGTGTTGCCATCATCTAGCGATTCCTCCAGTAGATTGTGGGATAAGAGAAATTTAATTTATCTACTTTTTAAATGATAGTGTACAGTAGCTTTATAAACAAAATAATCTCTAAAATGTGTTACATTACATTCTAAACAAGATAAGTTTTTGAATTATAGAATAGCTAGTAGAGTATCAAAGAACTGGTACTGAACAATAAAGATTGATGCGACTTCCAAAATAAATGGAGAAACTGTTACGTAGGACCCGATTTAACAAGCAACTTAAACATACACTTTATTTTTAGTGTGTAGATATTCTAATTAAAGCAAATAGGATTTAACACATGCTTAAAATGAAATATATGCAAATTTTTTCCTGAATCAGAACCTTCTTTCAGATTCTGTCAGTCATATTTCCAGCAAAGTTAACAAAATAAGCAATTAGCAGCTCACACTGCAAATAGTTCTTGTCTTTCAACTTGCACAAGGTGGCAGAGTCTGGCCCCTTAGGTAGCAAATATAAAGAGCACATATGTGCATGTAATACCAACAAAACAGCACCATGTAAGTATTAAAAGCAATTGTACAAGTAACTTCAAGTTTGTGTATGCAGTTACCTAGTCTATCTTTGTAAACAATTCATGAAAAGCCAAGCACCATGCACATTGCAGATAATAGGTTTACAATGGAATTTGGCTGCACATCCAGACCCATTTTATTTTTGAGTACAAGAATGTGCCTCATCTTTTTCTAGCAGCTCCATTCACCATTTGGAAGAGATACATATGCTTACGAGGCATTTGTTCACTGGGCATTCCCTAAGTTACCCATATAGAGACTTTTTAGCATATAATCTTTGAAAGCTTCTAAAGTCAAAGAGAATTGCTAGTACTAGGTAGCAATATAGGTAAATAGAAATTGCACATGAATAATTTGTGTTACTCCCTTCTTGCTGTCTGATTTGAATAGTTTAGGGAAAAAAAGTCGTTTGCTTGTTTTATCTCTATATAAATGATTTCACTTATTTATTCACCTAAAAATGTTGCTGAACCTAAGCAGATTCTACCAATTTGTATCATTTTAAGCACTTTATTGCTTGTAGAAAATGTATTCTTAAATGACATATGCAGTGAATTAAAAACTTGCTTACTTTACAAAAAAGCATAATCCACTAAATACCACTATAACAGCAGCACAGATCTAAGGTATGTTTCCTACCGGACATCAGAAAACGTGTCATAAATGTTGTAAGGTAACGTCCTCCTTATTGATAATGATGATCTTTTTTGTGCATCTCAGTTGATTAAAGAATAGTCCTTAATAACTTCATTTCACACAGCAAAGCACCTTTGTTCAACAGAACAGTCTCCTCTAATGAAAAACTAAATTAATACACAAAAATCAAGAGAGGTATCTGTGAGAGCTTATTAATAGCAGAGTTAATATTCAAGTAATGTTTTTTTGCAGTACTGAATGCATTTTCACACATTTTTCTTAAGCACTAGAGAGGGATACATGATGGAACAACAAGCATTAAGAAGAAGTCCTTCTATGAAACCACCATTTCTATGCCTGTTTTGTTGGATAGGTTAACTGAACCCTTGCATTTTCTGCTGAATTTTATGCAATGACATGATGCAGTATCTTCCCTTTGAATTTTTCAGGCCTCATTCTCAAAATGAACTTAAAGCACAAACCAAGGATACCTCTTAATTTCTCTCTAATTGAAATGGAATTAAAATTGTCCTTGCTATTGGCAGCAACATTACAGATAGCTAGCATTTGAAACTGCCCAAAAATCTATTCAGCTGTTGAAACAAGCATGTTCTGACAGATAGTTCATTACATTGCATCAGTAAGAGTCCACAGTACTACCATAGTCCATGACTATATGACTGCAAAAACAAGTGTTGCTCTTCTGTAGTGCTTGAGAATCGTGTTCTGTCTGACCATCAGAAAACAAGTGGGCACATGGAGGAAGAGACAGGACACTGCTGCCAAAATGAGTCCCAGGAATTATAGGGTTTCCACAGAAAGCAAAGACACTCAATGAGTTTGGGGTTTTTTTTACATGCAATGAATAGCAGGTTTGACTTTCTGCAGCCACCGAGCTATCAACTTCACCACAGTAAGCAACTGACTCACCCTAAGTAGATAATCAGGTACAAGGGAAAAGGCAAAACCAATCTGAGTAGAAGAATAATCATACCACCTATGGGAAGCTGTTGTACTGGTATACAGAGTGACATGGAATAAACCTGTGCAGGGGAGTTGGCCTATGATGGACTGGGGAAGAGAAAAGAAGAGAGACGGAAAAAAGGCCAAATATGCCTTAAAAGGATTTGCTTTAGCTATCACATACCTGTTTTGAGCAAACACAACTCCCATTGGACCACTGTGTTTGGTTTAACCAGTGCTGTAAGAAAATATAACCTACTTTGAGTTACCAGTTACAGTACTTCAGGGCAGAAACTGTCCTTGACACTTACTGGCAGGAACAGCCAGTGTTGTTCAGCTATCTATAACAGGTTTTTTGCTTGAAACTATTTAGAACATCAGCAAAAATACATACAAGGCTTGTTGTTTTAGTTTTTTAGAAAAGACCCTAATTAAGAAAGTCAAATCCAACCAATATCTTAAAAGAACATTCATGTAACTCTCCAGACCACAACTGCTTCTTTCCATTAAACTAAACCCCCTGCTATTACCACCTTCAGGTTTGAGCCACTGAGAAATTTTAAAGCTGTACTTCTCAAGTCAAGTTCTTTGCAAGAAAGCAAGAAAATACCCTTAAACTTTAAAATTTCTCAGTAGTTTAGACATATAACTTTCTTAACAACTACTACCACAAAAATACTCACCACATGGCGAGCCACTTTTTAAAAGCATCCATTTAGGAGCATGACTTTGCTACAGAAAAAGTTTCCAGTGTGGGCAAACAGCTACTTCAGCGAGCATTGAATTCACTTGCACATGACCACAAATCTGGGGTCTATCTAGGATGCCACTGAAAAGATGCAAAAATGTTGTCAGCCAGCTACTAGCATGATGAGGGGGTTACACGTACAAAGAGTTGTACCCCCAGGTAGAGAGGAGTGGAAATGCTGAGCAATGTCCCATCCAGGAGTAGAGTCATGGCTTGGAGGATCTTGAAATCTTGTAGATATTCCACTACTTATCTACATATCTGCATCTCGGCGCTGGAGATGAAAACTCCTCCCTACAAAGACTGCTTTGCCCTACATCAGCTCTGCCTGTTCCTCAATGATCAGAGTACCTGGTGCACAGGACACCTGTACCCAAACCCTTGGGTAAAGACACTTTCTCTCCCATTGTCCTCTCAGAAGACTCCCTGACTGACCAGCTATGGGGCACACAGAAGGGGTCCGCAAAGAGCGACCCTTTCTTTACAAGCTGCTCTCTTTAATGCTGTCACTCAAATTCCCTTATTCAGGAGCATCCTGGAGCTAGTGGGTGAAAATTAAGAAGATGAGGTTACCCTTCCTCCACTTTTGTATAATGACTCATCTAGAAGGCATAGTCTTTGATCGCCTCTCAAATTAACACCCTGAAAACGATGTAGTTAACGAAATTCAACCTTATAATGGTAAGAAAGGAGCTTAGCACCCCTCTGGTCCTGTATATGGGTGCACAAAAGTCTCTGCTTAGGCTCCCTGGGAATTTACTGGGACAAAACTCCCTTCCTTTCATGGTAAGGTGATTGCTAAGGAAAGTTACAGACAATGTAAGTTAGGGACAAAAGTGTCTAAATCCACATTTAGAGCCCAGTTCACTAGGTGTCCCTTCCTGTGGATTCAGCCCATCATTTTCCAAGGGATGACAAAATAAATTTAAAATGAAAGTGACAAATTTCAGTCAAACCATAAATGGAAATGAATTATTAATTCATAAATAATATCAAAAAGACAATTGGAAAAGTTTCCATGCAAATGTCCTTCAAATGCTTTTTCATATGACCTAAAATAGTTTTTTAAAAATTTAAATGATTATATTATTTTAGCTGGTTGATGGAAAAATATCATGCCAACCAAACTTACTTGGTGTAGAAGGGTGATATATATGATATGGTAGAATATGTGTCCTAATTTAAAGATACTGTTAAAAAATCAAAACCACAGAACTCCTCAAAATAAAACCAGAAAACAAAAAAAGTATTTTGTATTTCTTACTAAGTGGCCTTCGATGTAATAAAAGAATAAAGGAAAACTAGTTTTCTAGCTGTGTATAAATAATAAGAGATGGCAACAATGTGCTGGTACACAAAATCAATCATATTTTCAAATAATATGCTAAATATTAAAAAAAAAAATCCTATTTTTTATCTATCTTTGGAGATATTTTCAGGGATATATTCCTGCCAGTAACTTCATATGGCAGTTGTAGAAAATCAGGACCAGGAGATATGAGGAAGCCAAAACATGCAGCTGGACAGGAAAATATTTAAGAATTTAAAAATCCATAATCTGAATTTAAAAATATAGGAAAAACACTAGTTCTGCCAAATATGAATTCTAGTATTGAAAAATTTGAACAATTTTGATTGCTATTAATCATTTTCACTATAGTATTAAAAATTTATACTATAATCAGCAGAAATTTTAAGAGCTTATTTGAAGAAGGACATAACTTGAAAAAATATTTCTTTGCTTTGGAACTGCCAAAATATTGCTTTTCATCGATGGTGGATATTTACAAATAAAGAACATTTTAAAAATTAGTGCTGGAATCACAATGAAGGAGCCTGGAAAACAAGAATTATCTACCAATTCTGACAAATGTCAATACTGTGAAGACTAATTTTCAAAAACCCTGAACACAAATTTTGAACAAAAGCAAATGTCATTTGCAAATGCATATCTCTGAAATAGAAATTCTGCTGAATCAGCAGCTATTTCGTTAAAAACTGATATGTACTTTACATGCTTCAATCTCCCACAGTGAATAAAAGTAATTTTCTCACTTCATCCTCAATGCTTAGTATTAAGTATTGATTATAAAATTCTTTACAATTTCTCTATTAATACATCTGTATTAATACAAAATGTTCCCTTAGGGAAGAGCAACTAAAATTGGCAAGATGTTTTCGTTCCTTCCTTGCTTCCTTTCTCTCTCCCCACCCCAATTCCCTTCTCTCTTTCTCTTTCTCTCTTTCTCTAAGTGTGTACATGTGTGCGTGTAGCAACACTTTCTTAATTCTTGCTTGATCTCTAGGGAAATTATCATATGATAAGATTTTTAAAATTCAGATGGGCTGGTCAGATAGGCTTGAATATTTTTGCCATACAACACTACACCTTTAGAAAAGAAATTGGATGCCCTTATTTCATCAGTCAAGCCTTCCTTCTTATGGAGGACAGGTATCAAAGAATTTTGAAAAAAGGGAGTAGTGGCATGAATGAAAAAATGTAGGTATGCTTCATAAAAAGAAGGATCATTTTGGGAATGTAGATAAAGCTTTTGCAAAATACTAGCACTTGTCCCTGTAAGGAAGATAGAATAGTTGCAGGAAATGAACAAATCAAAGTTTAGCTTTATATTTTCTTACCTTGATTCCAGACACAAGACTATGACAAGTTTTGCAAAATGGAAAATATGTTGCAACAAACACCAGTTTTTTGAGAACAAAGGTTTAAAATATGTTGTCAATTTTACTTTTTGTAGTAATTTTTTTAGGTCTCTTCTGGAAACAAAAACTTTTATACACACAAATGGACAAGTTAAGATTCTTCCAGACAGGCCAAGTACACACCCTGTTAAGTGGAAAATTTACACAATAGCTGAGGTACTGATAAGAAACCTCTGTGCAAGACAAAAAATAATAAATGAGGCACAGCATTACAGCACAGTTCACTGTTGCATTAGTAGGCTCACACCATGACTCAAAAAGAGTTTACACATTTACATGGGCAACAAGCCTATCCAGAGACACCATGGCTAGGGCTAACCAGAATTTTAAAGGGCTATTAAAATCACACTTCTAGGTATAAACTGTTCTATATATTATAAATTATCTATCTAATGGGTTAAAATATTTCTCATATCATTGTAATTTGGGATTGTTGGATATACATCTAGAGATAAATTACTGGAGTAAAGTGACACCAGACTTGATTAAGAATGGCAAACACTTTCTTTTTTTTTTTGCAGCTATACCACAAATTTGGAGCAGGTAGAGCACAGTCTGACATCCTTCAAACATATCCTTACCAGCATCCTTACACACACTTGAAGAAGGAAGAGGAAGGGGAGAAGACGACCTCTATTTTAGCACCGAGGATTTCTCCTAAACAAACATGAGATGTAATTACTCTTCAGTTCCTCTCTTCTACCACCTGTTTCATGCTGTATCATGGATATAGAGCTCCATAGCACCTTGGCAGTCCAGTTTCTCTGACCAATTTGGTACACCTTTATTAAAAGCCTTATATAAAGCACGAACACACAACTTCCTCTGGCTATCAGCTCTCAAGCGCTCTCTATTTCATGGAATTTTCATCTATATGAAATACTCTGGTTGCATTGACTGTAATAGTATATTAATAATGAAATCTTCAAAGTAATATTTGTATTCTAATAAAACAGAAGTTCCACAGCTACCAGACAGACATAAAATTTACAGGTACTGTTTCTACTGTGGATTTTTTTTTCCTTTGTTTAAGAGGGAGAAGTAATTTATCCATTTCTAAATACGCTAGCAGCCATTCCAAAAAGGACAAATATTTTCATCTTACGTGATAATGTCAGAGAAGGCTCAATCACAGTTATTAGAAAACATCATCTAAAACTCCTAAAGGGACCTAATATTAAAAAAAAAAAATTCCAAAACCCATAAAGGGCATTATTTGCTGAAAAATACCTGGTTTTCCAACTATCTTAACTCCAACTACATGTAAAATATGTGGGCTAAGCTATAAAAGCTATACATTCACATAGACCATTAGCTGTTGTGAGAGACTATTCTTCTTGCATAGCAGCCACATAATACAAATTACTGGATTTCTATTTCACAGCTATATGATCACTCGTCTTACCCTAAAAAACCTCATCTCGACACCTGATCAGCCATCAGAGTAAATTTCATAACTGATAAGACTTAATTTTCAAGAAAGGATAATATACTTATCCAAAATACTATCAAATAAAAATAACCAGTTGCGGAGATTGAAAGCTAATCCCTGTGACAAAGCCATAGTACTTTAGTCCATACTAAAAAATGGCTTGGTGGAGCTGAAAAGATTTGGTACTTAGACTGATTCAGTTCTCACCTTTCCTTTAGACATGCCCTATTTCATAGGTTGGAGCATTTGTGATAATCTTTGCATTTTTATCTGCCTGGGATTCTTGAAAAAGAGCTATATCTTGTCTATTTATCTCGTTACAAAATAAACAATAAAAGCGCAAGTACTTTGGACAAACTTTGGATAAACGCAACAGAGAACAAGGCACTTCCCTTTCTGTTGGACAAATAAAATGAATCCTTTCAGCAATTTTTCTGCTTTTTTTTTTCTTGTTGGAAACCTCTGATGTGTGAAAAGTTACCCTAAGGTATAAGAGGCAAAGATCCAAAGACTCTTCAGGTCAGTACAGCACTTTATCACAAGAAAATATCATTACTGACATTTTAAAAAGATCAGGTATAATAGTCGAACAATAGTAAGTATGTATTTCCTTTGTTTCAGCTTCTGTTTAAATACTACTTCCTTTAACCCAGTGTGAAATAGATTTCTTACACAGAACGTCTCAGTTCATGTGTACCAATACAGAATTTCGTGACCTCCTGTGTTCTGTCTGTAAGACTCTGTTCCTATGCATTTGCCATGTGCACCTTTTTACAAGATCAGGCCTGCGGTACATAAGATCCTTGTCCTGTTTACACCATGAGTGAAGAAAAGAGAGACGGAATAGAAAAATATAATCAAGGACCAGTTTCTTAATTGTGTTACATGTTATTGTACCTTTTTTATTGCACCACTGGCAGGCAGAGCGGAGGAGGGGATAAAAGTGTTAGTCTGCCATTGAAATAAAAGAAGGTTTTCCACAAAAAGAAGCTATGATTCTCTAATCACTTTAAGTGTACAATTCTGACTGAAATAAAAGTGAAAAAACCCAAACCCAAACAAAAATTCAAAACCAAAAACAAGGAAATGCCATAGTAAAAACACCTGAGGGATTACACATGAATATTCCTATTTCTTAAACATTATCTATAGGCCCTCAAAACAGCTGGTTTGTCCTTCTCCACAGATGCTGTCATTAAAGACAGGGTTTCCCCTATCACAAGAATGTTCCAGTGTCAGAGAGGGCCAGCTGCAGAAACCTGGCCAACCCTGCCGTGAAATGTGTGGGTTAGATTCCTTTTGGGTATTGGACTAGATGAGCCAGACACTAGTTTGCCTGAAGACCCCATGGATGCACATGAGGTTCGCTGCCATAATACCTTGAGTTCAGCAGAGCCTTGTGGATACATCTTTGGAGCTCCCACTTTGGAAATTTCCCCATAACTGACAAATAGGATAGGATTTAGCATTAGCATTGCTCCTTAATATCACCAAACTAAACTAAAGTAGGATTTCTAAGCAACTTAATTAGTATTCTGAATATTTTCAGAACTCACTTTAAATATTTCTTTCCTTCAAGCACATGGTTAAGCACTTTAATATGATTCAGTGTAATATGACTAACAGAATTCATTAACATGGTATTTAATTATTTGGCTGTGAAATCTTAGTTTCCCCATCTAATTGTAAACACCCAAAATACAGATTGCAGTGACTGCCTGCCACCCTTCTTATAGGAGAGGCTGGAAAATCATAGACAAGCAACAAAAAGACAGAGGTTTTCTTTTCCGAAGAAGAAAGTTGCAGGAAGAGGTCATGGAGAGCTTACACAGCTTGACCAGCTTCAGTGGAGTGGCCAAGCAGAAAGGCTGGCAGGAGACAGGACTGAATTGCATCTCCCTTCCACCATACTGTAAGCTGTGAAAAATCAGAGATATAGGCCAGTGGTGCAAATCTGCTGTTAACATTATCATCAGGAAGCCACTCCTGATTACACAGGGAGCATAAAAGATGATGACTTGAAGTGCTACACAGAAGAAAGTGATGTAGCAGCTCCAAGGGGCTGCCAGCTAAATCCAGGTCACACAGCCAAACTGCCCTGCCACCTGCCCTATTTGTATTCTTTTATATACTGGTCCTTATAAACATCACTGAGTTCATGGGATGGGCACCCTGAAGCTACATATCGATTTTTTTTTCTCGAGTGCTGTTATAGACCTGGGGTTTCTTGTGGCTCTGTTTTCCTTTTAACCGTTTACTCCTGTTCCAACACCATCAACAGTGGTTGTTTTTGACAGTCTTAGCAAGTCTGCTGTAGCTAGTCACACTCATGGTGAATAGCTTTGCATGAGTAGGATGGATTTGCATATGCTAATGTGACATCTGGCCATTGTGCAATTTCTTATTTCTGTAACCCTTGAGTAGAAGATCTTCCTAGAAGATAAGTTAGCAATAATCACCATTCAAGCTTTCAACTCAAGTCTTTTTTACTATAGGTGTCAATCTTAATCAAAAGATCTATTACACGTAAGTCTGCAGGCAGACCAAAGAAAGCTACTTAAAATACCAGTAGGATGTTCCACGTTCATTCAGAAACAGCTTATTTGCTTTTATGTAGTCAGAACTTTGAAATGAAGAACCAGAATTTAACTAAACTTGGATATTGCAAGTTTTATCTTTCCCGAGGTGAGAGTTAATTCAGACATAGAACAATATATAACACAATTATCCAACCACAAAATCTGCACTGTGGTTAGCAGTGGTATTATAAAGACAAATGTAATTTATATGACAGCTTAACAAAGGTCAAAATGTAACCAATAGGGAAATAAAATATGACTTTTTAGCTAGAGTCAATACTGATCATGTATTTTACAAATATCTTCTTTTGCCAACTACATTTAGGCCTTTCGATCCTAATTTCAGTAGTAATTTTAGACTTGGGCAAAAGAAAGAATGCTTAAGTAAAGGAACATCATTAGTTCAAACCTTTGAAGTTCAGAAAGTATAATCTCAAGGGCAATTAAGCACTGAACAGATCTTCCTTATCCAAGCAGATTATTTCAGTTTGATTCCAGAAATTTCCATGAGAGATGTAAGATGATTTTAAAAGATATTTTCTGATGAAATTTGGCCAAAAAATACTATTTTAATAAAAACAAGCTTTAAAAATCCTAAAATCACCAACACATTCATGAAGCTTTTTCATTAACACAGCAATTCTTCTCTGAACAAATAAGCATTCTCCTGAATTCCTTGTATTCCAAAGCAGGTGTGCCAACATTGGTAAGTATTACAATGGTAAATAGGCAAAAAGAAGAACTGTGGTTAAAATACATCTCTTTTTTTTTTGTTGTCTTCTGGGAAAGAAAACCACTTAACAATAAGTTTTGGTGAGATTCAGGTCACCTAGGCAGAAAGTCCCAATTTACCGGGCGTTAGGAACACAACTCTCAATTTGAGCCACAATCTCTCAAATGAAAACCAGACCAGGAGTTGTCTGCAAATGATTCGTACTTCCATTACGGACCAAAAAAAGTCACACTGTGCTCGAAATCCCACAGGTAGACAGAAGCAACCTGATTGGAGATGCAGGCATCTAAGCCTATAAGCAACAGCAGTAGTTAGCCTTTCCAACAACAAGCATCTGGACTCTTGTCGTCATCAAGCTCTAGGTGTGGAACTGATAATGAGTGTAGGATCAGAAGTGCTACACTTCTAGACAGGATTTACCAGCGCTCCTGTCAAGCGGGGCATTGAACCTAGATATGAGGACACCTCCTCAGAAGCAAGAGAACCACATCCTACAGTGTTGGTAGTATAATGCACCTTGAAATCATATTCTGGGTCAGGGAGCAGTTCTAGGTATCTTAGTTTGAGGTATTTTGAGTAAAATCTTTGTAGGTACTTCCTACTGAATCTGTGCTATTGTGCATGCAGAAATCAGCAGTCATGAGTTCAAAGGAGAACAGCCTCTAACTCTAGCACAGCAATTAAGGCATCTGGCTGGATTGGGCAGACTTGGTATACTTGATCTCATGCTTTGGTCTGTCTTACGTATTTGAAATAAGACAATTACTGTTTCACAGAACATAGAATCATAGAACAGTCCAGGTTGGAAGGAAACTTGAAAGACCATCTGCTCCAGCATTTTATGGGAAAGTGAGCCTAGATGAAATCACCCAGCACACTGTCCAATCACATCTTGAAAACCTCCAGTGATGGACACTTTACCATGTCCCTGGGGAGGTTCTTCCAGTGAATGCTTGTTCTCACCATATGAAATTTCTTTCTTATATTGAGATGGAACATCTCTGCTGCAACTTGTACCCATTGCCCCTTGTCTTCTCCATGTGGCTTTTTGTGAAGAGAGAACCTCCGACCTGTTTGTAGCCACCCTTTAAGTACAGGAATTCTGTGTCTTCTCCAGGGTGAAAAGACCCAGCCCCTATAGTGGGTTGATCGCATCTCTATCTCTGCTATCAATGCCCGTGTGGGTGCAGCACAGGATCCGATCTGCCTTTGCTGCTGTAGTGGCACGCTGCTGACTTCTGATCATCCTGTTGTCCACCAGGACCCCCAGGTGCCTCTCAGCAAGGCTGCTCCCCATCCACACGGATCCTAGCCTGGACTGGGCTCTTCGGTTATGTCATCCCCGGTGCAGGAATGCAAATAATTTCAATAGAAATAATTGAAAAGATAATTTTTATAGAGAGATTTAAAGAAAGAATAAATTATTGGGATTTCCACTAAAGGCATTTTGTTATTAATGACAAGAAGACTGAAATAATTTTCAAATTAAAAAAAAGTAAGTTGTATTTGTTTAAAAGACAGGTCACACTTCTGAGGACAAAATGTCTTTTTCTTAAAAAAAGGGGGTTTGACAACATAGTGAATGGACAAATTCAAGAATTTTTAAAGACAACATAATTTTTGGATTTGCCAGTTTGGACACACACGTTCCCATAACCTTCAATTGTTACTCCAATGCAAGGAACCAACATGGGATGCAGGGGAGAGCACCCAGAAGGAGGGAGGCTGGAATAGCTGAAATCCATAGTAATTTCTGAAAATGTAGAAGTACTTTTCCATTAGTTTGTGTCCAATCATTGTAGTCCAGTTACAGAGCCATAATTAGACTGGATCCATAGAGCAGCTTCTAACCCTTTTCAAATGTAATTTTCTGTTGCTCTACATATAATGTATCTTTGCCTTATACATATTTCTTTTGATACATATAATATTGTTAGCCAAAAGTATACTAAAAATTTAATCTGTGGTGTGTAAAAGACAAATAAAACATTTAAATATATTTCCAAAATAAAGTAAATCTACAGTACAAATGATGCACTTATCAATTGTAATATATTATGTTTTCTGTCTCATTTCAGAAGGTATTATGGTAATAATTTTGGATTTTAGCCAAGTGCTCAGCAGAGGATTTTAAACATCCTCTGAATAGACACATTTAATAGCTTTTAACCGTACAGAGCACTGCTCTTATCAGTGAGTAGCAGGAAAATGATTAATATACTTTGGGTAAACTTGCACTTGGTCTTCTTTAGGTGGAGAAGGAGGCATCACTAAGGGCTGAAATCTCTAATTATATAAGAGGATATAAAAGACAGCAACTCACAGACATCAGATGCATATTCTGTAGGTCTACACAACAGATGGTGGTGTCTGGCAGTGTCTTTTCTTTTAAACAGAAAAATATTGTTATAAAAATATTCAGAATACATTTTTAGTTACTTAACCAAATGTGTGGATGAATTAGTGGGAAATGAAAGTCATGATGTGGTGCATGCAGGAGCAAAAATTTTCTATGAAATCTTGTTATTTAAGATTCTTCCACTCTTATGCTGCTTTCAGCTTTAAGACACACTGATGTGTTCATGTCCTTGGTACTATCTATTTAAATACATCCTGAACCCATACATTTTTGATACATTTAATTTGTACTGCAGTGTATTGGGATATCCTGAATACCATGTTTTTACCCCTTCCCAATCCATTACTGCTAAAAAGAATCACTATTATCAGCCACAAGGGGAATTCTCTCTTGCAACCAAAGTTCTCTGAAGGGAGAATCCTCTGCAGACCTACACTTTGAGTGACAAGTTCTTATGTGTGTCTCATTATGAGTGGGTTAAATTAACATATATTCTGCCAAGCAGAAGAAAATAGCTGTGGCTAATAAACGAACATGCAGGAAATAGTCTTTAAATCTGACTATGATGAATTTCATCAAGGTGATCCAATACTTCTGGGGGTCAGGTGAAAATATTACAATTATGTTCAAATCTAAGTAAATCCAACGCATCTGGACTGCTTTTTTGTTGGAACAGGTATTTCAACTCTTCTCCAAAGAGATCAGCTCTTTCTCCTGCACTGCCAAAGCACAGCATTAGAGGAAGTTAGAGTGAAAGTGGTCACACTGCCTCCTGAGCCACAAATACAAAGCTCTGTACATAGTCAGATACCCAAAACCTGCAGGCAGACTTCACTCAATGAATATTTTCTGCTGAAAGGCTTTTTTCGGTACGCAAATTCTTTCTTTTCATAAAAATGAATGTGACTACCTAATCCCTTTCCTAAAAAATAGCTATATGAAGATGGCAGTCATACCTTGAGAAGGACATTATAGGAGAAGTGGTAGTGTTTTGCACACATGGTCCCATGCTACACAACACCAATATTTAAACCTGACATTAAGGAGCAGTATCTTGCATTGTAAGCAATCGGGAGGTCTTCTGGAAGTAAGATGCTGGGCAGAATGATGTTACCCTACACAATTCTTATTTTTACAGTTAAAATAGCAGTTGAGACAGAATCAACAGTTCCCAACAGACAACAACGTGATCAAAGAAATAATTCATAAAGATGATGGCACAGCATTTCGAGAACACTGACTCTCTGTGACGTCTCCAGTCAGTCACATCTTGCAAGATCCTTCCATCTATCGAGATGGGAAAAGATGTCAATATGTCAGTGTCTTTATTTCAAAGACACAAAAATGCTAGCCAAAATGAAAACACAAGACAATAATGATTCTGAAATTATGTCATCAAATCTTGTAAAACATTTGCTACTGATGTTTGAAATCACCCACTTAAAAAAAAAACAAAACCAAACTCTATTGATTTCAGTAGTATTTAGTGATATCTATTAAAAAGTTACTGTTATTTGTAAAATCTATAAATATGTTCTACAACAGCATCCATCTAGTGACTTTTACATGAACTGCAAAAACAAATGATCGGATTGCCAAAACAAATGAGATCAATCTAGGACCAAACCCTGCCAGCAAACCTCAGTGCAAAAAGAGATACAGCAAATCACCATAATCTAACCTCTTTGTTTCCCCTCTAGATACCCCATACCATGAGAGAGAGCCATGCACCGTATTGCTTCACATCAAACACAGGGAACAGTTTCCAAATGGGGACCCACATCAGGAATGCCCTGCCACACAGCTCTTCTTCCTTTAAAAGACAGGGCCTCTGGTGTAATGCATGGCTTCTGATCACAGGTAGGATAACATTATAAAGTTAGAGATGCTCTCTTAGGCAGAAAGGTCCTGAGCTATTTGGGCATTCATAAATTGATACTAATAGGCATCCTGGGCAGCAAAAAGACCATATAGAACTATCTCACTGAGGAAATGCCAGTTAATAAGCACTCTCTGTTAAAACAAATAAAATGTAAATAAAACTTGGTGCTAACACTTTTTGCATATCTTGTACAGTTTTTTCTTTTTTCTTTTTTTTTGTGAACAAGCTATACAGGGGGTTTTTATTACTTTTTTAATCAATGCTTGCAAAAATAAATTAATTTACACCATAGAATATAGTGTTTGTAACCTTAATAAAAACAATATGCATTCCCTGTACTGAAGCATGACAAGCGGTCTGTAGTTTCTAGCTATTTGCATTTTTCACCAACACAGAGGAACCAAAGGAACTAAGAGTTCTATAAAAACAGTTTACCCAGTTTGTAATTCACAAGCCTTAGATCAGAGTTAGTTCATGCTAAACACATTAACGTTCCTAAAAATGGATCTTTTCTCCTAATGCACTTGATCAATGTGCAGAGCTTTGATCAGAGAACAACTTAAAGGTACCTTCATATTTCATACCTGTTACTTTTATATCCAAGGCATGGGTACCGCTACTTCAGAACGAAACCATGAAAGCCTTTGCAACACTTTCATTAAAAAAAAAAGAAGAGTTCAAAAGAGGAAAAAACAATGCTTTTGCATCTCATACTCAACAACAAAGGTGGTATATAATAGTTCAATATCTCTTTCAGGTCAGAGGTGTATTAAGAAAAACATCAAGGATGATTCTGTCTAGATTTATAAGTAAGCTAAATGACACATACTGCACTTTAATCTTCTTTTGATGCATACAGTTGACAGGAGCTACAAAGGTACAATATAAATCTTTTGAGTATTTCCCCATATATTTTGTACAAGATGGAGGAACACATCTTCTTCCATAAAATATAAATACTTATATTTGTGCATTATGTATGTGAGGTTATACAAATTAATAAGTTCCCTAAAATGTGCCAGAGTTGAAATGCAAAGAGGATGTACAGCTTGCAGGAAGAAAATCAATTAACCTGGTACACTAACAATACCAAAATGAAATCCTTTCTCAGTGGGGCTGATTCTAACTTAACTCTCATTTGTCTTGATGTAACTCCATAAATTTAATCAAATGCTCTGAAATTATGTTGTTTAAACAAATACCATATTCTGATAAATTCTGGTTTATATTAATTCATTTTTGATATTTGCTGGTTTATTTACTTTGATGCATTCTGGTCTTTCAGGCAGTTAATGAAAAGCTGCTTAGAAAGCTACACAGACTCGAGTAAACAAGAAAGCAATTCATAAATTACATTCATTTACACAGAGTGGAACTTATCACAATGTCTTTTTATAGCAACAAATAAAACATCCTATATTTTTCACAGAAATGATTTTTCGTGATTTCACAGAAATCATGTTATAGATGTCCCATGCCTGTTTTTTGACAGGTAGCAGGCCATAACAGTCTTCTTCAAAGTAAGAATTTCTTTTTTTTTTTTTCATTGTCAGTGGTATTCTTTATCCAAGAAATTACAGGACTGCCTTGACTTGTGGGAGCTTAGTTATGAGCACATAGAATTGCAGTGAAGTCACTATAAACCAATTCATATCATCTTATCAAAAGGAATTAATTCTAGGATAAGGTTGATATGTCTGTAATGCCTCATGCTGTACAAGTACATAAAAATGAACTCCAGTGAGATCAACTGTATCTGTCTTTTGATTAGATCAATTCCATAAAAAACTACTCTGAAACCTTCCACAGGAAAAGATGCACGTATTCAGCTTCAGGATCTGGGTCCATACATCTCAGAATAGTAATAATAATCAAATGGTGAATTTATTTAGTGCTTTGAGAGGCAAAGGCTCAGAGAAAAAAATGGGAATTGTTGAGTTCAGGAGAAAGTCACCACTGACCCTTCATAAGGCTGTCACAGGATAAGGCTTTTGTGAGTGTAGTGAGGAAGGCAAAAAATGCTGGAGGGTCTTTTGGAAAAAAAATGATAAATAATGTCCAGGGATAACTTGGCAAGAGACCTTTACAGATAGGTAACTGTAAGTAAATAATGAGTTTCATAAAAGTCATATAATGGATTTGTTTCTTAGTTTTCGGTTATTTTTTTAAAAACAATAAGACATTTCTTCTGTATGAAGAACTGATTTGACCATAATTAGAGCTACGCAAGTGGAATGGACATGTATGGCTATGTTATTTCAATAGAAGTCTCTGTCATATTTAATGAAAAAATTATATTCCCCAGAAAGAAAAGTAAATTTTCCAAATGGAGAGTTGTTGGGTTTTTTGTTGGTTTGGATTTTGTTGTGGGTTTTGGTTTTGGTTTTTTTTTAATGCTCATGTTCTGTTTTATACTTGAAGGGAAAAGGCTATCTTGTCATGCATTTTTATGGCTGGCAAGATAAAAATCATTCTGACATTATTGTGTTAACTCTAGAACAAGAATGAAAAATGAATGAAAATCTGAAATGCATTAAATCTCCATATACAGAACTTTTTAAGTATGGAAGATATAAAAATTAAAATATTTAGATCTTCACAGCTTCCAAAAAAACCTCTAGTTAACTTAAAATCTGGACTAGAAGGAACCTCAAGGAGTCATCTAGTCACCCCTCTGTACTTCGTGGTTTGAAATGTGCATACTACACACTTATTTAAATAATAGTAATTGTCTAACAAGCCAAATATATTTTACCAAATGTGCCAGAATGTCAAATGTTCAGCCAAGATTACTTTACATTTCAGCCAAAAATACTGTAACAGCAACAAGAATGAAAGTGTATGCTATGACAACTTCTAAAGCCTCAGGTCCACCACAATTTGTAAGAACAGTGGTCTTTTAAAAAACATTACAAAACTGAATTTCAGGAGGACTGCTGCACTAATACTCAAAACATATTTCTCAGCTTTTCATGGTTTCATGCTCTAACTATTGTTCCTCTTTTCTGGTACTCCTTCAGGAATTCTTGCTTTATAAAATGCTATCGTGAAGGGTTGAAGGATTTTTTTCCTCCCACTTGTATACTGTCAAGGGATGCTTTTTGAAGACCTCACTTTCACCATCAAGAGCTAGGGAGGCAAACCTGATGGCCTTGTGGGATTTAATTAGAGTTCACCAAGTTAGAATCTCCAAGCTCTCAAAGCCCTAATTTAAATATAAGTTCACTCACTCTTCAACTGTTCCTTAGGTCCTTATTAAAATTTCAAGTTATTAAAGAGAATATTCGAAGGAGTTTTTTTGCAATAGATATAAACTAAACTAGAAATGTGCCTCAGTCAAACAGCCCTCCTGTGTTAAAACCCTTGCCAATTGCTTGTGACAAAACTACCTCAAAAAGAACAGAATTTTTGGAAACGCATTTACGCTATTTGGTGTTCAACCAGAGGGAGATGGAGAGACACCTGCGTGGCTGGGGTGAAGCTGGTGCTGGATCACATGCACATTTCAAAGGTTCTTTGGGTATCTGACCTAATGTAGTCTTGAGGTAATAACAAGTACTGTTACTCTTGCTTGGTGTGATTGGTGTAATATTTCTTCCATTAAGATGTCATTCAAAAAGCTTGTTTTACACTGATGACACATCAGATCCATTTAAAATAAACTTTCTTGTCAATCAAAGCTTTACAACATGTGGCTATGTGGAAAGAAGTATATATAACAAGGTTTATGAGTGACAATGTAGCTACACAGCAATTTAAAAAAATACAAAACACACTGCATTCTTTTTTAAATGAAATCCTGGCAGCAGCGTTCACACCCCAAGACCCCGTGATTCCACAGAGAAGTCAGGTTAGAAAATCACAGGGACCAAAGTGAGAAGAGAGTGAGCTGCAGCCACACTGATGCTGGGGAAATTAAGCAGAAATGAGAAGGCATAGTACAGGGAAACAAAATATTGACTGGCTGCAGAAATCATTCATGGGGAGATGGCAGGGACAGCATTGTTAGCATTATCTCTGCTTTATCCTTCTTGTAACTTGAAATAGTTACAGTGATTCCTAAAATAGTAACTAGGATCACAAAGCTTCCTACTCTGTTTTGTGGTTTCCATGTACTTACCAGATTGCTTGAGTTTACATTTGTATGGCTGGCAGCGATGCCAGCAAGATGCAACAGATGGAGCAGCTTCCTCTTGACCATAACCACCTGCCTTCTACCTGATTTACTTTGATCCCACAGTTGTCATATTGACCGTCTCACAGTTCATATGTATCAGTTTTTAAGTAGCTAGATTTGGGATTAAATGATATCTGAAAATTACTTGGAAGAAGCATAAATAACCCAAAGTGATTTGTAGGCACTTCTGGTAGACTTTCTGTCAATTCAGCCTGGAAAAGAGAAGGCTCTGGGGAGAACTTACTGCAGCCTGACAGTACCTAAAGGACCTACAGGAAAGATGGGGAGGGACTCTTTAACAGGGAGGGTGGTGATAGGATGAGGGATAAAGGTTTTGAACTGAAAGGTGGTAAATTTAGATTAGATCTAAGGAAGAAATGTTTTACGATGAGGGTGGTGAGGCACTGGAACAGGTTTCCCAGAGAGGCCGTGGATGCCCCATCCCTGGCAGTGTTGAAGGCCAGGTTGGATGGGGCTTGGAGCAACCTGGTCCAGTGGAAGGTGTCCCTGCCGATGGCAGGGGGGGTGGAACTAGATGGTCTGTAATGGTCCCTTCCAACCCAAACCATTCTGTGATTCTATGATTCTATACGTGCCAGGTGGATTAATGATATATTCCCAGAAATGTATGTGAATGTTAAATTGCAAATGTGAAGGGGAGAATTATCCTTCCTGGACCTTCACTAATTTCAGCATAGATACAATTGAGGGTACTCTAAAATGTCCACATATCATTTAATTTTGCTCTTATTGGAAATTAACCGAACCAGTGCAGTTTAGATTTGGTTAAAAGTTTGAACTTTCCCACTTGCAAGAACTTTTGAGAAGCTGTCAGAATAGGAAGGAGCAGCCAGGATTCAGGTTTGGCTTGACTTCCAGACTACATGCAAAAAGCAGATAACATTAATTAAATGTAATCGTATATTAATTCTCAGTGGCTAGGTAACCATTTGCACAGGCTTCACAGAAAGATGTGCATTTCTCTAATTCTCATCACAAGAGAATTTTAACACCCTTTGCCCACAAATACAGGTTACTTGGAGCCATGTTTGATTCTGATGATGATATAAATGGAATAGCACCTAGGATTGATTTGGCTGCTTGGTGAAATTTCAGTGTTGACCTAGACAGCTATGGCAAAGATACAGCCACTGCTAAAAATGAGGTGCCCAGTTCAAAGCTCTTGAAGATCAAAGTCTCTCCATCCACAACAATGTTATCTAGCATATGGATATCCCACAGCTGCAACAACAAAAATAATTTATTTCATTACCTAGACCAAACTGAAATCATCGTCATGATCCTTGATCAGGAAAAAGGTAAGTAAAGGGTACAGAGCAGAGCTAAGGCAAGTCATACTGCCCATAGAAGTTCTGTGTTAGCAGCAATCACTTAGCAGGCTCCAGCAGGGCAATAACTGTTAAGTCATCAGTTTATTTTGAAATATAGGAGCTGGTAGATAAATCCTAGTAATGTCAGCAAAGATAGGGTAATGAAACCCACCTGTTCATGGCCCTGCCAAACAGGAGCATGCAAATATATATAAAAAAAATGTGTATAGAACTGTAGGGGTACACATTTTAAATTAAAAATTTCTGATAATCTGTTTACCCAATATAGTGTGTTCTGTGTACTGGCTAAGATAATTACATTTCAAGCCAGTTCAGTGCTAGCCATGACACCACGTGAAACATATGCCATTTTCTCCAGTATTAGAGGTGCTTGAGACATCTAAACTGAAAGGCACAGATAACATTTTTAACTGGTAACCATTCACATATCTCTGGAGGGACTCAGGTGGGCAGTCTCACATTCGAGGAGCAATCATAAAGCAAGTTAAAATCTATCCAGATTTCTTTTATCAATTAAATATTCCTATAAATATGTTCTCAAAAGCTCATCAAGCAAATACAGATTAATAAAGAGGTTAAAAAATTGGGTAGTCCTTCTTGAGAAAAGCAAGTTAAATTATGAGGTTATACAAACAAACGAAAACTGGACATAGACAAATTTCAGATTTCTGCATGGGGATTTAGTTAATTGACTGATATTAACAACAGATATTGCAAGTCTAAATTTTAACATAATTCTCTGGGGAAAAAAAAAAAAAAAGAAAAAGCCTTGCCAATAGAAAATAAGTAACCTACATTAACTATGCACAAAAAGCCAGTAGTGTGCTGAGATAGTAGACATTTAGCAGGGGAGCCTGTTGTATACAGTTATGAGGCAAAAAAAATATGAGCATTGGTTTCTGACAACTATACAGTCATTAAGAGAATTAACAAGGCAGGCAAAATCATGGTCTTTTTTCCAAGTCTAACATTTCTTATTTTTTCCTATCACCACCAATATTTTACTAATTCACTGGCTAAGAAATAAATAATTCTTCAGAACTGAGGAGATGTCTTGTGCTGGAGGCTCCTCAAAAAAAAACCACAGCACCTTCCATGGGGCGATATAATGATTGCATGACAACATTTGTCAGTTACTTAGTTTTGGATCTAGAACAATACCTTGAAAAATCAGTAAAGAGTTTGCTCTTGGCAATGTTGACTAAATATAGGACATACTAGAAGTATGACATTTTTTATTTGAAACATATATGTGCATAAATGCTTGATGCATTGTGCAAATACATTCCTTGCTTCTCCATATAGTCTTAAAATAAGAAAAAATATATATTCTTGATTTTGACAAGAAACTGCTTTGGAAAGCATCAGAGAATTAATAATATTTTTTCTAATTAAATCCTTTCAATATTGAGAAAATATTTTTTCCTTAGTTTCACATAGTTCCCCTTTAGAGGAGGAAGAGGTGAATTAAAACTATGAGACTATTGGACTCAATACAGTCAATTCTTCCTACCAACATACAGAAGAAATGTTTCTTGCATGCCACAAGAGATTCAGAGTCAGTACCCAAAAAATTAAAGTAGGATTTATAATGGAATTTAGATGCTTAAGTCCACAAAAAACCCACCACCAAATCACCTTGAGCTGCTGTTCATCTGAACACTGACTGCATTTTATGAACATCCTGAATATTTCTTGTAGGATAAATTCAGGTGCTTAAATGCAGGTAGTTGCTCCAAGATATCCTGGTCACAGGCACCATCTGGCAGATAAAAGTCAGGCTCTATGGGAAACCCACACAGTTCTAGAGTAAATGGAGATTCCCTGGACAACATGTCCCTCTCCAAGTTAGGAGGCTGCAAGGGACATGGAGAAAGCAAGGAATTGTGAAGGCAAGAGACATAGGTACTGGTCTCCACTTAAAATAGGTTTTATTCTTAGGGTTCAAGACCAAGAGATTTCAGATACTATCAACATCCACTTTAAATTTGAAGGAAATAATTGTTTATGGTATGTCCTATTTGTAGCTCATCTCATCTCAAGATTTACAAAGGTTATAGCAATTTCCAATGTCACACATACTGTGGATGTTTTTTCTGAATCCAGTTCAGTCCTAATGTTTATTTAAAAATAAAATTCCTGCTATTGTGATCAGTAGTGTTTTGTCAATGCTAGAAATTAGAGTGAATATTACAGCAATTAAATTTAGCTTAGGCAACTACACTTTCTTTTTATAGCAACAATGAAGGAAATACTGTAAGGTCCTCCTCATTTCTGCCTGAAGAAGTCATCTGCTTTACCTATGTCATCTTCCTCACTTGACCTTCTATTTCCTTCTAGACTGCTGACAGGATCTCTTCAGGAGCTTCTTTTACCTTGAATCTATATTGTTTCACTTCCAAAAATAATTTCAACGAATTAAAGGGAAGAACATACAATTTTCCCGTAATACTGGTTAAGTGCTAAACCTATATTCTTTATGACTTGTGGAAGTTTTACACAGTTTGTGATGTTCCAGTGAAATCCAGCCAGATATCCACAAACCTCAACTAATAAGAAATTTTTCTTTCTTTTCTTGGTATTACAGAGGCAGGGAAAAGCTCTTAGGTCTGAAGTTAAAATATAAGAATGAATAATGATGAAACAGGCAATGTACAAAAGAGAAAACAAAAGGTTCTTCCGTCATCAATAATCTTTTTTTGACTGTTAGAAAAAAGAAAGCAACAAAATCCTTTGTATTAACAACTTCATGTCAAGACAGCTATTATTTCATTCCTCAAGATCTCCACATCTACAGGTACTCATACCTTCTCTAAATCTATCTTGTCTACGCAGGGTCACCAATTAGGAAAGTTATGAGCGAAAATCAAAGGGCAGTTCTGCTGAAGGCAATAAGATGTAAAATGTAGAGTGAAATAAGAATATTATTAATTTATTTAATAATCTGGATCTTGACTAAGAGGAGACTTTTGACACAGGTGCTCTATAGCAATACTCTGAAGGGAAAGAAACAAAATTAACATACTAAAAATTATCTTGCTTTGTGTCAAGGTCTTCTTTATCATTTATAGATTTTATCATTAGGTTCGTACCAAATTATGCATAAAATTTACTTCTGCACAGAGATTTCTGTGTCAATGTCGAGGATCCAGAGAATTCTAGGTACTTTTGATACTTATTTCTTTGTCTTTATTTTCCCTTCCCAAGCAGGATAGTAAGTGAAGTCTATGGCGCACAGGTTTCTAGAGTGGGCTAGGTATGGCTTGACGAGCAGCTGGAGTGTAAGCAATGTGTTGTTAAATGTGGGTCTGTTCCCTGCAACACCTAAAAGTGTGAAACAAATAGGGCTCCCTCTGACCGTTGCACAGTGACTGAATCAATGGAAATTCAGACAAGAAGACAGTAGCTAAGCTGAGGTCACTTTGTCATATGCAGCATTCATTGCCTTACATGGCATAATTCCTTTGCAACTGTATGGAAATTACAAAACCACAATGTCCATTTTCTTTAAATGAGATTATACCAGTATCAGCAAGAGGTAGGAAACGGTTTTCCACCCCTGAGAAAACCCAAGACATTTCAAAAATTTGCCCCAACAGAATGATAACAATTGTAACTTTTATTCTGAGGAACTGACATCCCAGTTTTTCTCACAGTTCAGGGGTTCCTTTATAACAAGTATGAAAATGAACAGGATGGTAAGTGGAAGATAAAAAAGAAACTCCTAGAAGTTCATTCCAAAAGAACTCTGAGAAGTTCAGTGATATCGAACAATTTTCCGATTAAATGTTTTATTGTAATAGATCTTGATGGAAACACGCTTTGCTGGAATTTATCCAGGTGGCTGTCACTGAGGAAGGATGGTGCAGATAACGCCTGTAGGGGAGTGATAGCTGTAAAACGTGTGGAAAGAACAGCCCTACCAGGATGTACAAGAAGATTAGGGCTTGTGGGAGTGAGCACTGGCAGCTTACCATAGAGTGTCCTGTTTTATTGCCCATATCAAAGTCAGTGCTGTATCTTATGAGTACCAGAGCTCTCACGTTCCATAAGAAAGCCATCCTGGATCAGATAACAGATCGACCAAGTGCATTATTTTGTGTCTGACAGTTCCCAAATAACATCCCTAAAAAATAGACTAAAAATAGAGCAAATATCCTCAAACACTGCCCTGATCTTCAACAGTTTGTGGATCAGGAACATCACAAGTCAGGGCTGGTACTTTTTCAAAGATTTTTTTTTTCCTTTTATATAAATTTTAAAAGTATAAGAAGAAATTTGTCTGACATAGCTTCGCAAATACTGTTACTGTGTCAGTGTGTCTATCACACTTTCTACCATTGCACTGCTGTTCCATCTGCAATCATTTCCAACTCTTTCATATGCAAAAAAGTGAAAAAGATGAGATATCTGCCTGTAGCTAGGATCATTGGTCCTTCCCAATAGTCCAGGTGTTGTTTAATAAAGTTCTCCTGCAGTACCACAACACTGGGTGGTCATCAACGGTGTCGTACTGCCAGCAGTCTTGTTGCTATACAAAATCAATCTTGCTCTGTCACACATCTGTGATAGTATATTATTTCTACAAGAGTTTCCCCAAATACTTTTTTTGCATGTCACAACCTGAAAAATATTTTTCTGTAGTTAGGAACTGGTCTTAGGTAGACATAAGTGGAAGACATTCCCCATTTTAGAGGAAATTCCACAATTTTTCTGCTTGCCAAGGAAGAAAAGAGCAGGAGGAAGTTTGTTCAATGATTTGCCATGTAACATTGGTAATGCTTTTAGTAGTATTTTTTCTTTAACACCTATGAGCTATCTCCTTCTCTGACAGATGAATGGTTGGCATTAGTGAAAGCGATATTGCTAAGGTACACAGCAAAGCATATAAAAATTGAAACATTATTCTGGTCCCGGAAGCTGTCACTGTCCAGAGGTTTTCTCTTGATTATCTACACTAAAGCTTTCTCAGTTTCATTATATTTCTCCTACACAATCCCCTCTGTATGGTCAAACAAATGTTCTCTATTCCTAGTGATTATTCCTTTCAAATATTCACAGATAGTTATCATGAACCCTCCAGTTGTCTTAAGCCAAGCTATAAATATATATTCAGTGCTCTACATATTTTCATATTTTAATTCCTCCAGTCTCTTAATCACATTTAGGGTTCTTCTCTGAACTACTAATTTTTCATTATATTTTGTGAGGAAGTGTTTACAAACTCATGGTAATATCTATGTGAGCTATTATCACAGTTATATTGAGGGGAAATATAATTAATCTGCCCTATGATGTTAGTCCTCCAAATACACCACTAAGGATCACATTGGCTTCCCAGCCATGTTGTAGGTAAACACCTACCAAATCTGATGTTTAAGGAGTGCAGGTGTTAACATTATTGTTTTTTTCTGTTATAATCTACTTATTATTCTTTACATGATTGATTTTCCAAGTTAATCCCTACCTATGGTGTAATCAAGTGTTTTCCAAGAGGATGAGCCTGAAGCTTAACTACTCGTTTATTCTTGCAGGGGTTACTGTTGTGCCATGTGAGCATCAAACAGGGCCGTGCACTTCTGGGTATTTCAAGATATTTTCATTTTTGTTTGTGATAAATATTGAGTATTGTTCAAAATATAGTCCCTCAATGTCTGATTATTTGTTTATATTTCATATTACACCTCTTCTGACTACAGAAACTTAATATGATTTGGATAGTAACTAAGTAATAACTCATTAAAAATTAAAAACCAAATTCCAGCTTCAATTGGTTGGAAAGAAAGTGAAGTTTTGATTAGACTTTCCCTGAGACATTTTTTTGAAACATCTGTTGCTCTCTAATTTTGTTTTCTTTTTTTCAGAGCAACACTATTTCAGTTTGTGGGGGTGCAATCATGTCTTTCCCTATTGACAAAGAAAACAAAAACCGACTAGTTAATTGAATAAAAATGTTTATGGGGAAAAGTTATTTCCCTGCTCTAACTCGAATTATGCTAAGAAAAATTAAGATAAATTATTTTGTGGAGGATATGAACTCAAAACAGAAATATAAAATACTTAAAAGTGTGGCACATGCCTGCACTGCAGTAACACAAGTGATTATACTGGTACAGGTAACAACCTAAATTCTCTTTAGACCAGCTTTGGTATTAAAAGCAGCATACTTGTCCTATCTTAGTGCATGCTAATTTCAATCATCTGCTGAAAAGGGTGCAATTCCTGTGACTACAACATGGGTATAACTCTAACTGGGGTAAAATCCTTTGAAAAGGATTTGTTCTTGCATACTTTTGGACCAACAGTGTAGAATGAGGAAATTTTTAATATGTAATATTTGAGTCAATGTGGACCAACACTTTGGGTTGATAAGTTTACTGTTGGTTATTTCAGGGTTTTTTTCCAAATGTTGTCTATGGGGTTAAAATACAGTTGTCAGGTCTGTGCCCCTCACTGTCTCTGGACAGAGAATGATTCCAAAGTTGCATACTGCTCTTTCAATGCAGCCAAGCAAAGGAGAATTCAGGTCAGGGAAGTTCATAATTTTTCTTCTCCTTTTTTTTTTTTCCCCTTCTCTCCAAGTCTAGAAAACTAAATTTAATCACTAAAAAAACTGGCATCTTTTGCCAGTAGGGATATTTTCATACACTCTAATGGATTATTTTTGCTCTGCTTGGCAGGGGACCTTTTCCTCCATATGCAACAACACTGTACAGTGAAAGTTATATTAGATGAGTTGAGACTAGATACCCATTTTACATTTCTGCAGTTCACCCTTTGAAATCCACAGCCTTTGTTCTTTACATAATATTCCTGTGCTGCTGACCTTCCAAATGTTTCTTTAATTTCTGTTCCCTGCTGCACTGCAGGAGTTTTATGAGGGTGAACATAGAATTAGTAGTCCATTTCCATTAGTAATAAATCTGCTTTTGCCCTTGCAGGGGAACCTTTGCTTCAGTGTCTGTACTTTTGCAAAAATAATGAATTCATGCAGGAGGTTACCCAGATAACAGCAAACCAGGGTTTAAAGTCTAACCTGGTACATCACCACCTCAGGGCTAAATTCTGAGCCCATTTAAGCAGGAGAGATGGGCCACAAACATGAAAACACTCCCAGCAGCCCCCATGGCTGCTTGAGTCACCAAATCACATTCAGAGGCTAATGATTCTTTAATTTAACTGTGCTGTGAATACTCTGTTTTCAAGGGAACAAAAAGGCCCTTTAATCAGGATTTTCTCTCTCTTTTCTTGATTGGTTTCAACCATTTAACTGGCTTGTGTTTTAGCTGCATGAGTTCTGGGAAGTTAGTGCATTCATGATCATCTTCAGAAACGTTACATTGTTTCATTTATTTGTTTTAAATTTTTATACATGTTACCTTTATTGCTTATTCATATATTTATAATTCATATATATGTAATTTATATATATAATTTATGTATTTTTTTACTATGAATTTGTTATTCTTTTCTGCTATGATTTCAACAATGCTTGAGAAAATTCTACCTCTATTGTGAACCTCATATTCAGATTACAGTGTCAACATTTAAAGGAATTTCTCCTGCTGTTTTTAAATGAAAACAAATTGAAATATTTATCTTGAGGTTCCAAGATAGCACAAAAAAACCGCTATCATTACATTTTGCTACATATTCTTTGCAGGACATAGAGAGTACAAGACAAGGCTTAAATATATAATTACCACACCCAGAAGTATAATAAAACTGGTTAAATGACAAAAAAAAAACAACACCAGCATGTACCGTTTTTTGATGATATCTTTTTGAAATTTGGATAAATTTTTAACTGATGTGATGAGCTATAAAAATGGCCATTCAATAAAAAAAAAAATCAGAAAAATGCTCTTGTGTAAGAATGGTATTAACATTATATTAAAAGAATTAGAGAGACAGATCTCCTACAACTAAAGTCCACCATTGTTTGGTATATATTTAAAAGTATATTTGATATGTATTAAAAAACTAACTGTTTATCCACTTATTTATAAGAAAGCAGCTTTCTATACATGTATTGGTCTAAGCCTGAATACCAGGCTGCTGAATAAATGTAGAAAAGGAAGGATAGCTGATAACTTGCTCCACTGAGCAGCTCAGAAGAGTGATGGAATAGCATCAGAACAACTTTCCTAAGCAAAAGTTTATCTTATTAGTCACTTCCCATTTCAATGCAACAGTAAACAGTGTGATCTGTTTCGAGGAGCAACTGCCTTGAATAGATTAGCTTTTCATCTGAATTTGGCTGCTTAAAAGTTAATATGAAGAAGCTTTCAATACTGATCAGCTTATGAGTGAAACAATGAGGATTACAGGGTGTTAGGGAGGTTGGATGTACCCTAAGGGTATAATCTCTGGTGAGGTCAAGGCTGGATGGCTTGGGGAAAAAGAGACATGTAAGCACTGTAAAGATCCATTTTCCCAGCTCAATAAAAAAGGCCAGAGCATAGTTTGATGGCTTACTCTTTACCAGGTGAAGTGCATGGAAAAAAGGTTACACATGCTCCTCTTGCATTTAAATTGAAAAATAAGTAGAAAGATAGCTCCCGTTCTTTTTGTATTTAATCAGGTTTATAACCTGTTAAGCATGGACAAATATAAGTGACAGATAATGAAATTTTTGTAAATGTATCTCCATATTTGTTCTTGTCTGAGTCTCCAAGCTGCTAACATTCGGAGTTTCCAGAGAAGAGGTTGTGGAAACACAGGGAAAAGAGGAAAATTTTGAACAAGTAACTGTAATAAAAATTAATATAACCCTTTTTTGGTATATAAAACAAATGACCCATACACTCTGATTTTCTAAATAAGGCTTCCAGACTTTCCCCCAGACCTTTGTTCTGTGCTGCCATAAAACAAGATTAGCCTTCTGGAGGAAGGAGAGAGCATCACAGAACCAGTATTTCAGCAGCATCCAACTGTCAGAAATGTTCCCCCTTGCAGAATGGTTGCAGCTGCTTTGAGTGCTAATCTCTATGCCCATTGAAATCTGAATTTCTTACTTTCAAAAGGAGATACATATGTTGTGGTTTAGCAAAATTGCACAGTCAGGAATACTAAAGTTTCACAACACAGAAGTGTCTAAAAATCAGAATAGGATTTTTTTTTTTTTTAAACAGCTTTCTGAATAATGGGGAGCAACTGAGGGTCGGAGAACAGCATTTTGCAGCAAAAGCAGGCAAAGAAAACTTTTCAACTTATGAAAATGTTCCATTTTCCACATCTCATGTCAGAGTGGTACTTGCTTAAATGTGAATACTTTAAGTCATGAAAGGATAATAAAATGGCATAACATTTAAACTATATTTAATTTGAAATATTTTGAACATTTAAAACTCTTGAAATATGAAAACACTTGCACTTTAATATTGGGATTCAGTTGAGAGAAAACCCATTCTTGTAATAACTAATCAAATTAATTGCCCTGGTCATATTCTCCTAATATCTGGAACTGACAGCTGCCAGATGAGATGAATGTGCGATGCAAGCTTGTGTAGTAATTTTTTTCTTTGCAAATGTTTTTATCATACAATCTAAGTGATTCTTGCAAATTGAGAACCACATTAAGTGGGTAGTTGAAGTCACTTGCTGTTCATACTAATGACTTGCAATATCTGTGTAGTAAGATATATTTTGAATATCTAGATACGTATCGGTGTAAAGCTTCTCTGTGGGATAAATTGAAAACCCCACATTCCACACTTTTAAGAAAGCTTATAAATATTACATAAATCCTTTAGAAATAGCCCAACTATAATTAATTAGGCTGATAATGAGATCAAGTTTTCTAGACCTTTTCCCTACACAGGACTGTAATAGAAACTACAAGTACAGCTGCACTTCCTTAGATGAAAGCTACAATCTCCATGTGTTATAAATCAGTGTCTTTTTTTTCTTTTTTGGAAAGAAAATGTCAAAGTAACATGCAGCCAGACTTTTCCACCTCACTGCACCTTTCTGACCACGATCAGCAAGACCAGTTGCATAATAATCAATTCTGTTGCTCACGTGCTTAAATTAAGTGTGTATTTAGATGTTTTGCTGAGAGAGACTTATGCTGCTATACAATGCAAATAAGGGGGTTGAAGCTAACCCTTAGGGCCTCTGACAAAGTTAATAAGAACCTTGCCATTGATTTCCATAGGCTTTGTATCAGGATCTTAGATTTTAACAAGTGGATCCTTGGGACCTGAGGGGTAGAGTGAATGTAACACAACCCACAGGGGAGGTTTCTCTTCTCCTCCTGGGACATATCCACGCTAAGGGTATGAGTCAGTTACAGCTTTCAGCAATCAGCCCTGTCAAATTCAAGTCGTAAGTGTTCGGATGTTCTCTTCTGACATTTCTCCTGCTCGGCCCCTATGAGTTAAAGTGGCAACCACCATATAAATAAAGCCGGTTGTGAGAGCTAAGCCTGCTAATTATCTTCAAATGCATCACAGTAGCATGTGCCTTAGTTAAACGGTAAGGTTTTCCTTCTCAGTAGCACGGCTTTGAATAGGAAAATCGATATTTGCGTTATTTCTAAAAAATAAGCACGTCCTTGGAGATTTGTATTTTTATGTCATCTCTGGAAACAGAGTGACCTTTCACACTTAAGGGTGGGACTTCAGTAAGAGAGCCCACTAACCTGACGATCACTTCCTGAGTTTAAATCATCCTAAAAAAAACTACCAAAATTTTCTTAATTTAATCTGTTAAAAATGTTAGAGTAGCCTGAAAATTTTCTGAAGCAAGTCCCTTAACACTGCCACAGCTAAGGTTGGACAAAATAAATAATTGTAACTATTCCAAGTTTTTTTTTTCCCTGCAAGCACTATTATCTCACTCCCAGAAATGGCAGACTTTTATTTTTCCATCCAAAAATAAAAATAAAAATGATGATCTTGTTTTAAAGGATAATCTAATTTATTGTTAATGGTTTGAATCATTCCAGGGGTCAAAGGCATCTTTTACATCAATTTGCAAAAGCAAATTAATGTTTTGAAGGAAATGTAAAAGTCAAGTTGCTTGGGAGTACATTAAATTATATGCTAGTTAATGGTGTTAGAGAGATGGTTTAAAAATAAATTGCCCATAATACCTTTTAATAAAGGAGCTAAATGCATTTTTGTTCCCTGCTAAAAGCAGATGCCTATTTGGCACTGTTTTGAATCCCATTTGCCATGTATATTTTGATTAATACTATGCTGGGTAATCTGCACTACGTGGTCTAGGTTCAGTAACCTCACTGTAAAATAATGAGCCTTCAAGAATAAAAAATACGTTAGCTATAAGGTTGTATATTCTGAGGGGCTCTGAACATATTCAAACAAAAATAAAATAATAATAATAAAAAAGGCGCTTTCACCCAGTAAATTTGCTCCAAAGTGAAACTTGCATATCTCAATTTGTATTTAGCGTTCTGTCTGAGCTCTGAAAATTGGACAAGTCATCAACTCTTTGCAGATGTTTTCTATAAATACCTTTTCTTTGAGTTAGCTGCCACAGGACATTGCAAAAGCCCCAGTCTTAAGGGAGCTTATGGCAACTGGGATGCAGCCAATAGCAATGAGTTCATTCGCTAAGTAGTGTCTTCAGAAAAAGGTCCAGCACTCATATTTTATGAAATATGTAACATGATTTACCCAAGGTTGTCAAAAGAGATGAATTTCAGCCAAATGCAAGGTAATAAATAGTAATATGTGCTGCATATAGTTGACTTATAACCCCTGGCATTTTGAAACAAAATTCTTTTGAAGAATTCATTTTATACGTCATAAACTTTCCTATTGTTTTTCCTGTTTTGACTGTCTTTGTCATCAGATTTCTTGTCGAAAGTATTTGTGAAAACTGTAAATGAAGCAATATTTTCAAGAATACTTATATAGGTCTCTATTTCCATGGTATTCTTGGAATAAGAAAGTTAGTAGTGTAGAAAAATGGTCTGTTTCATTAAATCGGAACCTAGGGGGAAAAAGAGGCAATAAGGTAATGTATATGTGAGCTTTTTTATTATTATTTATTTAATGATTATAGGAAAACCTTTTCCAAGGTTGAAAGTTATTTGTTTGCATGACATACACACGTTATTTTGAGGAACAGAGTAATTTAGGGGTTGTATTATTGTTATTATTATTGTTGTTGTTGATGTTGTTGTTATGAATCAATTTTGTGATAGAATGCAAAGTACATTTATTCAATCATTTATACTTACTTTAAAGTAAGTATAATTGAAAACCTGTATTATATTATGATGTATCCACTTCAAATCTGCTGGTTTAAAATATGTATATGCAGTTATGAATCCTCAAATATGAGTGAAATACATGTCCTTTACTGCCATCCCATGCACCTCAATTTAGGCTTCTATAGCACTACCTGACATCTGTTAAAACAACAACAACCAGGCATCGGCAGGGCATGCTGCATGCTGGTGAATCTTAAAATGGATTTGTTGACTTCCAGACAGCATGATCATAATTTGGCACGTATTCCAATTTTTGAAACATTTTCTTGCTGAAAAGTTTCACTGACCACAATGGTAGCCAACAGGGGATCCTATGAAGAGCCTCAAAGCCCTGTAAGCATGCAATGAGTTTTCCCCAAAACACTGCCCCATTGACTAGTGGTCTGTGTCTTACTGAGTCCTTCAACCAGGACTGGTATCTGAGAATAACACTATACATACATACATATGCTTTCACATATATATACATATAAGTGTGTGTATATATATATATAAAATGATATCATAGAGTCATAGAATCATTCAGTTTGGAAAAGACTTTTAAGATTACCAAGTCCAGCCATTAACCCAGCACTGCCAAGTCCACCACTAATCCGTGTCCCTAAAGTGCCACGTCTACCCGTCTTTTAAACACCTCCAGGGATGATGACTCCACCACTTCCCTGGGCAGCCTGTTCCAATCCTTGACAACCCTTTCAGTGAAGAAATTTTTCCTAATATCCAATCTAAACCTCCCCTGGCACACCTTAAGGCCATTTCCTCTCATCCTATCACTTGCCACTTGGGAGAAGAGACCGACCCCCACCTTGTGTCATGGTTTAACCCCAGCCAGCAACCAAGCAGCACGCAGCTGCTCACTCATTGCCCCCCCCCAACCCCGCAGTGGGATGGGGGACAAAATTGGGAAAAGAAGTAAAACTCGTGGGTTGAGATAAGAACGGTTTAATAGAACAGAAAAGAAGAAACTAATAATGATAGTGATAACACTAATAAAATGACAACAGTAATAATCAAAGGATTGGAATGTACAAATGGTGCACAGTGCAATTGCTCACCACCCACCGATCGACACCCAGTTAGTCCCCGAGTGGCAATCCCCCACCCCCACTCCCCCCAGTTTATACCCTAGATGGGACGTCCCATGGTATGGAATACCCTGTTGTCCAGTCTGGGTCAGCTGCCCTGGCTCTGTCCTGTCCCAACTTCTTGTGCCCCTCCAGCTTTCTCGCTGGCTGGGCATCAGAAGCTGAAAAATCCTTGACTTAGTCTAAACACTGCTTAACAACAACTGAAAACATCAGTGTGTTATCAACATTCTTCGCATACTGAACTCAAAACATAGCGCTGTACCAGCTACTGGGAAGACAATTAACTCTATCCCAGCTGAAACCAGGACACCCCCACCTCACTACAACCCCCCTTCAGGTAGTTGTAGAGAGCGATCAGGTCTCCCCTCAGCCTCCTCTTCTCCAGACTAAACAGCCCCAGTTCCCTCAGCCGCTCCTCATCAGACTTGTGCTCCAGACCCCTCACCAGCTCGGTTGCCCTTCTCTGGACACGCTCCAGCACCTTGTCCCAATCCAATGTGGGGGAAGGTTTTCGATATGATCCCAAGAGTGAGATTAAGACATGGATGATTTCAAACACTGTATACCCAAACCAGCTTTTATTACCAAAAGTATCAAAAGTAGAAAATAATAGAGATGGGATAGAATGGAAGAAAAAGGCAGAAATCAAGCAAGCAGTCGGGATAGGGTTGCAAGGACAGCCACTGCCATGGATCCAGCGGTGTCCCATTGGTTGTCAGTCTTCAGTTCTTCTGTGGTGGATGCACACCACATCTTGTCTCCACGGTTTTTTATAGGGCACAGTCCTACATGCACATATATACTGTTCACGTGCTGCCGGTTTTGTCTATCTCGGGACCTTCATTTTGTCTATCACAGGACCTTCATGTGGTCAACAAACCAGTACGTTATCTCAAGGACTACAATTTCCATGACAATGGTAGTCTCCTTGTATTCCTGCATGCTACGGGTGGCTCCAGCCCTTCTCGTCCCTGGGAGGATTCAGTGGCCTGGTAATCATCCTTATCGGCCAGAGGACTGTCCTGCTTAAACAAGCCATCCTCGAGACAAACAGCTCGAGATAAATAGTTCACAGTTCCATCTTTCACGGCAAACAAGCTTTGAGACATATGGCTGGAGATGAATCACTCTCACACACCTCCAAGTCTTTCCTGTCGTGAGCGGCCCAAAACTGAACACAGGACTCGAGGTGCGGCCTCACCAGTGCCCAGAGCAGGGGAACAATCCCTGCTCCTGCTGGCCACACCATTTCTGATACAAAATATATCCTATATACCATATGTATGACATATATGGTATATGTTATACATATACATGTGTCCTCAGATACAGGAACAATGTATGGATGTACAAGAAAAAGTTTTATAGAAACCCTCTGTGGACAATTTTGGTTTTCACCTCTTCAGTTTATATGCAGAGAGATAATAACAGTTCAATGATCCACTTTTTCTAGACAGATACAGAAAGGCTGCCCCCAAAGGCTCTCCATGTGAAGATCTCACAGGATTGTCTTTTTCATAATGTCAAGGCAGGAACTGTAAATCTGAAGCATTTGGGAAGGTAATCCATCCCCTCAAATTTTAGGGTCCAGTTAAAACAAGTTTGGACATTGTTGAATATAATCCAAAATTATAAGTATCTGGATAGAATGCCATCTCAGTAATGTTTGCAACCACTGCTCAAATAATATACAGGCAGATTGAACCTGATCTTGTCATACTAAGCTCCAATTACAGCCAAGGAAGAAAGTAAGCACTTTCAGGGAGCAAGTAATCTGAACTATTTTCAATATCTAGCCTGACATTACAATAATTGAACTCTAAAAATGTTTCCATGAACCATAAAGTAAGGATAGAGGACCAGATCAGATGCAGAAGTCTGCATTTCTCCCCTGATGCCAACATATTAAGAGAAACATTGATCCACCCAAGACCCTTTAATTTCTTTGTTGTTCTAGAGCAAACTGTAATAAGCTGTTGGAAAGAAGCCAAGAAGTGTAAGCACAACCTTAAAAAGCCAGGGATAATACCAGTAGGCGATGAAAGATTTTGGAGAGGTCTGTAGGTACTCCTGTAGCTAAGCAGGAATACTTGTCCCAAGCACAGTCCTCAGACATGCTGTTAATCCTAAAACCCAAGATTCTCAGTGGTTTCCATTTTTGCACTTACAGGCACACCATAGTGGAAGAAACAAAAGAACATATTAGAGAACTTTTTTTTTCCCTACTTTTGGCATATATGCATTCACATAAACATAAGCTGGAAGAAATTGAACAGATGCTACTTAACTAATAAAACGGTACAAGATTCAGATGCAGGAGACACTATAATTTTTTGAAATACGACACGCATTAAACATGTAGCCAATGTTCAACTTATCATAGTTGGATGTAAGGAAACAGACTTTAAGGTCAGAGGTAGATGTTCTCATTATTTAACCTTTTACTCTGGCCCTAAAGAGGACATACAACTTCACTTGGCAGCTACTGGAAAAGGGCTGCAACATTTGAGTCAGCTTGGGTGAGCTGATGGTAACTCCAGAAAATGTAGGAACCTTCTAGAAGGTGGTTGTTACCTTGTTAAAACCTTCATGAGAAATTTAATTTTTCTGAAGTATTCTGCAGAAGTCTTCTGGGAAATAATGTAAATACCATCACCTCAGCTGCGGAAAGAGTATTGCAGATTTTGATGTAGGTACTGGAAATTGGGAACTGTGATTTAAGGCAGAATGCACCCCCAGGTTTACAGAATTAAATTGAAGTTAGGTTTTTTTCCTTCATTTCAACCACTTATTTTCAATAAAGTGTATATCTTTTATTTTATTGCAAATAATTAGTACGAGGGAATGAGACCTTTAAATATAACAAGAAGAATTTGGAGACAGGAGTCCCAGGAGGATCTTATCTGCTGCACAATCTAGAAAAGGAGATTTAATTCCTTGATTGTTGTTCAGTTTGTAAACTGGGAGGTACTTGACATCGTCTCTCACTCCATCTAGCCCTCGGCTGACCCTCCGAGGCATCGCGGCCAGCACACCCCAGGCATTGCTGAAGACACCTTCTGAAGCACCATGGAATGTGCACAAGGGGCTGAGGACAGCTGCTCAGCAGGATGTGGTGGCTCCCAAAAGCCATCTGGGCTTACAAAGTTTAATGTCTACCACAAGGCTTCTACACAGCACTATTTCAGAGCTGACTGACACCATAAGTATAAGCATTTCAGTTTGTGCTTTAGTGAAAGTATGTGTCTTTAAAAGAGCTGTTACTGATTTAATAAATTATTTCAATTGTTTTCTTTAACAGAGAATCTGAAAAATTTTTACACCTAATTTTATTTCCATATGATTTTTTTTTTCCTTATTGAGAGGAACTAAATATGGGTGTTTTCTGCACTGTTCTTTCTAGCAGTTCTAATATTTAAATCATGTTAGCACACTTAGCAGCATACAAATTACTGTTGAAATGCAAAATTTCATACCAACATTAAAAAATCTCTTAAAAAGTCATCAAAGGTAACATAAAAAGGGTTATGATTTTTCAAAATACTTCAACCACAAACTCTGCCCTGACCGCTTTGATCTCTAGGAAAAATACAGAAAGACCAACTTCAAAACTCCCGGATTACATCAGGTGTGTAACATCCTTCAGAAGAATACATACAATATGTGTTTATTTAGATCAAAATGCACATATACAGATATATAACTTATGTGTACAGTTATAATATGGATTCAAAACTCTCTCTATATGTTTATATTTATGTGTTGCATATAGATATTATACACACACACACACATATATTTACACACATGAATGTGTGTATACACCAAAACATATACACATACTTCTAATCTGAAATCTGTATAAAGGGTGGAAGCCACTAACCTGAAGTTAGGGAGGTGATATCAGGAAGATATGCTACTCTTGGATTTTTTTAAATGATCTGCTGCAAGCACATAGTCTCATATGCAAAAAGAGACAGTAAATTATCGGAAAGGATGACTTGACTGGTGGAAAAGAGCTTCTGCTCTAAAACCAAATATGTGTGAAAAGTCAGGCTATGTTACTTTTTTTAAAAAAGAAGCATCCTAGTGCTACTTTTTTAAAACAAAAATCTTACTGGTGACCCCATTTACCTAAATTAAGTACCACTTTCATTTTGTGAAACTCTTAAAACAGGAGATTTACAAGGACAAGATAAGAGGACTGGCAGATGTTCTTTGATTCATTCATTTGAAGGGAAGGGCATTTGGAAATGGCACTGGCACAGAATGACATTTGGAATAATGGCCTGTGATTCTGTTGGCACTTTTAGTGTTAAGCAAGTGATCTGCAAGGTAAAGTGGATTCACAGTTAGAGTCAGCACCAGTGCACAGGTCGCCCGTAAAAATAGAAGATTCCATTATTCTTCAGGCTCCCCAGAGGGAGCAAGGTCTCCAGCATCATTACCAGGACTAAATCTGACTTTTCTACCTCCCCTAATTTCCTCCTAGTAATTATAGGTCAAGCACTCTTTTGTAAATTATAAAACCTTTGTTCTTATCAAAAATGAATAGCTGAGAAAAAAAATTATAAAGAGAGTCCTAGGAAAAAAATTTCAATTAGAAAACCAAGCTAATTTGGTATGACCAAAGACTGTCAGGCATACTGACAGTGCTCTATTATGCAGTCATTTGGGCTCTTTCAAATTAGTTATGTTAATGTCCTGTGAGTGAATGTAACACTTGGATGGGACAAGATTTCTGCAATTAATTTCTGCAGTCAGTGGAGAGACAAGCAAATTTATTTTCCCCCTCTCTGGGAATTGGTAGTGGAGGGTGTGAGGTAGAGAAAGTGCATTTAGGAACAGAGTACAAGCTAAACACAAGCCCTAAATAAAGCAGAAACAATGGGAGCCAATGCCTCCTCATTCATTCAATTGACAATGTTTTGCAGCTTAAACCTGTTTTATTAATTATGTTTGACATTTCCTTAATTAGTTTCATTTACACCAAATCAATCCCTACTGCTGTATGGCATCATTTATCATTTTGAAAAATTTGCATACTGAGTGCTGACTTTTTCTACTTAATTATACATTAAAAGTGTCAAGCGTGCTTGCTGCCTGGCATTATCTGCGCCAGAAAGGTTTGTGGCTGGACTGTGATGGTATTAATCATTAAGAGCCCCCAAGTGCTGCTGGGTAATATCTGGGGAGTAGAGTGGCTCTCATTTTAACGCTAGAGAGCAGAAGTGCTTCTGTAAAATGACCCAAAGCAAAAACAAAATAAATGACCTAAAACATCCGGTCTACTGTAATGCTTCGCTCTTTCAGTGGAAATATGCTCTGGGAAAAAAAAAAAAAAGAAAAAAATGTTTACTGTTAACTATTAGCCTCCTGCATGTTGAAGCTGCAGAGACACCTCTTCAGGATAGCCAATGTTTTGTCTGAATGTGAAATGTGACATTTCAGTTAAATATATATTGATGGCTGAGTAACAGACCAAGCAAAGCATGTACATATCAGTTTTTTCTGATTTTTACTGTTTGGGCTTTTTTTTTTCCACTATAAAGGATTTAAGATAAAGCATGACCAGGAATTAACATCTCCTTTCATAAAACCTGTAACTTACTTTAAACCTCTTAAGAAATAACCGACCATTTTTTAAATAAGTGTTTATGTCACATTCTGCAGGTTGTTAGAAAGAACGTGGCTCCAGCCACAAGTCGTTCCCAAACAGAGAAGTAAAAGGATGGAGTGCATACAACACCACATTGCTAATCTGTCTGTAAGTACCTATAATCCAGTACAGGTATTTCAGAGGCAAATTAGCTGTGAGTCTGACAACTCACAGGTGCACTTCCACATTTAGAGCAGCAGCTGCTTTTGAACAGCTTTAACTACTTATCAGCAGTAGCTTTCAGAAATGCTCTTTCTCTCCCAACAGTTGTGCTCATCATTTAACTCCTTCTGAGACCCCGTGAAGACCCTTAGCCAGGCTGACCATTGATTTCAGAAAAAATTGAATCCATTTCATTTATCACATGTTCTCTCTTCTTCCATATGCCTAGTTAGGACCAGGGCCAAAATTAATGTTTTTGGCTAGCCCAAGGTTATCAACAGCCAGCTTAGTTTCTGCCTTTGACAACCAGTTGCAAGAATTGTTTTGATGCCCCACCAAGGCAAATGCAAAAACCTCAGAGTTCGAGTTATTGTTAATAAATATTTGTGAAGCCATGTTAGATATCTTGTTTCACCAAATTCTTAGCTGTGTTAGAGTTTTTAGTGGTATTACATAAACCAGCAAGTTTTGCAAAATGACCCAATGCACACTTTGGGAGCTGGACCCTCCTACCTACCCCTCCCAAATCTTTATCCACTCCAGCTGAAACTGCAGCTAGTGAGCTGCTAAATATATTCATAAATATGCATTTCTGTAGACTTTTTGATCTGCCATGATGCCTGCTATGAAGACCACCAACTCTGCTGAGTAGGAACTAAAAATCGCCACACAAAGATGGAAGGAGTTAGCATGGCCAAAAATGCAGTTTTCAGTGAGAAAGCTCAGAAATACATGAACGCATCTTCTATCAGCTGGCAAACACAGGCTCAAAAGCACCCTGTCACTCTGTGGCACAGGACTGATTTCTCCTTTTCTGCCCTTCTCTCCTTCTCATCGCACCTGAGCAGAATCAACCTCAAGCAGAGAGTCAAGTCGGAGCTTGGTGTTGGCAAGAGGTGAAGGGTAACCCTCTGCCAATATGGGACATCACCACCAAGTGAGTCTGCTTTGGACATCCGACCGTTCTCAGTTTTCCATTCCTGTAGTTGCAGAGGCTGTGATACTGATGAGGACCCTGCCATTACTCTGCCCAGCAAAAAAACCTATGAGCTGTGAGTGTTCATTCCTAGCTGAAATAAGCAGAATTTGACTTCTGTCTTTGATAAATATTTTTTTTTCTCTCTAGTACACACATGTGCACACATGCCAGTAGCAGCATTTGTAGACACTCCCAGGCACGTCAGCTTTCCCCGTGCCTGCCATTCAGACATGCCAAGGGTATGAAAGACCATGAAAAAAAAATCTCATTTTAAACAGAATGTTTCTGTTTAAACAGAAGAAGGCTAAACAGAGAAGGGCTAGAGATAAGGTAAAGGCTGAGACATGCAGCTATATTGTAAGGAAAAGCAACACATTTCTGCAGAGGACCCCAGAAGTTACTTGTGGTCTATGAACCAATGTCTCATAGCCCAGTGCCTGCTCAGAGGATGAGGGAGGAGGAGCAGTGATATAGCTGTTTAGAGGACTAGAGGGATAATTAAACAGGTATCGTGGTCTCACACGGCCACAAGTGGGGATCATCTTAATTCTTGTGTTTGCCACCCATAATCCACTCCCATGCAATTCAGTTTCATTGCTTGTAGGGCTGGGGAAGGACCATGAAGCGTGTGACTTTCTGCGTGCTCTACAAGAAAGGTTTGGAAATAGTTTCACTAGCACTCTGCATGACGAAATGGGGAACAAAGTGACATGTTAAGTCAATATGGTCCCTCTTACTTCTGCACTCCGTACTCCATGGTTTCTAAAGGCACAATTATGGACATACCCAGTGGTGCTCACAGTCATGGAAGCACGCAGTAATTTCATTTGCAAGGGGTCTCTGGAGGTCTTTTGGTCTAACCCCCTTTTCAAACCATGGCCAGATCCAAAGACACATGGGGTTGCTCTGCACCCCGTCCAGTCTACCTTTGAGTATCTCAAGGATGGGAAGCATAGTGCCCTCCCTGTGCAACTTCTCAGGGCAACGAGTCAGCCCTTAAGGAAGACTAGAGCCCTATTTATTTCATGTAATTCTAATTGCTTTTGGCTGAAGCCAAATAAAACGGCTAAACATGTGTCTACCCCTATTATACACTTCAGAAACTGCTTAAAAACTGGCCAAAAGCCGATGACACATCTGACATACCGAAGATGAGAGTACATATTGTGGTGGTTAGTCTTTCACATCTCCATCATGATTACAGCTGTGATAGATGCCTCCACCACAAACTAAGCAATCACCAGTGAACCATATGCGACTCATGTGGCCAATTTCCAGAGAGCGGTGCTCACCATTTCTGCACATTTCCTGAAGGATGTGCGGGGCTGCGGCAAAAGCAGAAGCAGCTCATCTCCTACAATTATTAGCAGCAAAGTCTGCTGGACTTGAGCTTATTTTAGCCAACAGAGCACAACACAACTGACTTAGAAATGCACTGATGTGGAGGAACACAGGATGAGCTGTGGGATTTGATATGACAGGGACTAGACTTTAATAGCAATACAGATGGTCATCTAATATTTCACTTATAATTATGGGTATTTTGACACAGACAATATCCTACCCTGTAAGAGCCCTGAAAGGGTTAAAAAAGAATCTATTTCCTATGCTTTACATCAGCCATGCCTGCATTCATGTCAGAACCCAAACTTACTGTGTTTAATATTCAAGTTCATTTTCAAATTCTTGCCCATTAACATAATCTATGCCATTTTGCAAGCCTGGTCAGGGAAATCTGTAACTAAATAATTTTCAAGTTTCCTTCATATCCAATGCATTATATGCAGTGTGAAATTATTTCCCCACTCTATCCTTCATAGAAGAGCAGAAAAGCAATACACAATATACATGATATTGTTGTAAAATGTATTACAGACTTTAAAAGTTACTACATGTGTATGAACAATAGTAATAACTAATCCTAAATGACTATTTAATTGTCTATTTTAAGTTATATTTGATATGCCTTTACAAGGTAAGCATTCAAAACTTGCAGGACAAGAGATACATAAATGTTAAAATTATTTTTATGAAAACCTTCTTTCTCTTTCTTTTGGTACTGCAGTATAACTCTCCTTAGTCCAAATCCTCTTGTGAGTATACCCGCTATATGTCAAAATTATGAGAAGCATAAACATAAAAGAAGCTAAGAATTTAGGCCATGCCTAATTCATAAGTAATTTTTGTTTACACAAAAATTTCTAATAAAAATTTAATGAGAAAATCAAAGATGGAGACTCTGAGAAACTCATGCAACAAAACTGGGAGTCACCCAATCATGTATGTAGTGGATTAGATGATACTCTAAACTCAGATAGGCTTATCATCAAAGAGTTCACCAGGTTCAAAGAACCCTTTTCAGCGTAACCAGCCACTGCTCCAAGCAGACCTGCCTGTGTATGGAAACCGAGCAAAAAATCTGTTTTTACTGAATTAGCTTTGAGATCTCAAGACATTCTAAACTAAAAATTCAAGGTAGATAACTGGTTATGCTATGGTATGCAAGCACTTAAAAATAAACTGATCTTATCTCTAAATATAAGTCTCTAGACTTTAAATTTATACCTGTTTATACTGATACTGATTTTGAACCTCTGTTGAACTTCTGAGATAGGAAACAGAAGTCCACATATAAAAAATCCAAATTCCACTACTGAAAATTCTGTAATAAAGTATTACTGAAGCCAGTAAGAATTTGCACTCAAATCAACAGACATTAAGATTTTAAATTTCTGAATATTTTGAAAATATTCTATTTTCGAAAATGGTTAACTATACTTGTTTATCATTTAATCAGATTTTTTAATTTTATTTTTTTTTTTTACAATGAGATTCAAATTAACTCAAGATACAACAGTAAGCTTATAATAAATATATTGCAGGTATTTTTTGATCACACTGGCATAGGGATAACCACAGCAGGCTTACATTCAGTGTATGCTGTTTTAGATAATGCACATTACTGAGCTCAGATACAGTGTACAGTCAAATATCATGAAATTCTATTCATAATAATATGCACACACAGTGATATTTGAACTAAAATACAGTCCCAGATCCAGATTCTGCTACATACTTAAGCTCTAGATTAATTTAAAGAACTTCAGTAATTCCACTGTACTGTTACACAGGTCTTTAAATGTAAAAATATGTAGTACAATTTACTTTGGTAGAGCTAGTCACAATGGTAAGCCTTCACAAGATCAGTCTCTAAAATTCTTTAAATACATTAAACCATTTGTCCCCACTGAGCATTAAATCTCTTGTCAGTTGAGTATTTTTTAATGAATATACTTTTGAGTTTTGTCATCATTTGAATGACTCAATTAACAGAAAGTCACCTCCCCCACTTTTACATACCACTAAATTCCAAAGATGTCCAGAGAAATAATTTTGCCAGATCCTCCTAAAAAGTCCTCAAGACTGGAATAAGCACAAGAATTTTGACAGAAATTTGTTTTCTTCAGAAATGTATAAGCAAGTGTACTTCATAATTTTCTACAAACAGCCATTTCAAAAAAGTTAATTCTGATTGTAGTTGAAATAATTTTTGCTCCATAGTTTATTCTTAAAAAACTTATTCCCAAAATAGAGGAATTCAAATTTAGGTTATATGTCAATTAGTCACACAATATTTTGCATTTTCTTTCTGGACAACTTTTGTCTCTAAAAATCAATGCTACCTAAAATAAAAATAAAAATCAGTTTATAGATATTTTTAACTGTGTTTTACAAGCATGCCTACTGGTTCTCTTGCATCAGTCCTATACTATTTCAGTAACAGAGTTATTTCCAATTTTTCCTAAAAATTCAAATAACAAGAAAGACAAGCTGATCCTTTTCAATACCTATGTAAAATGTTCAGTGCCTATGATTTTTTTTCTTTTATCAGTTTTTTTACCTTACAACTTTATTCCAAAGTGAATCCTTTCATAAATTCCTCTTGTTTTGATTTCTAGCAGTATTCATCCATCTCTGGATGCATAATTTCTAAAGCATAAGCACTGCAGTCATTTCTCATCTAATGCAATCAAAGATAAATGGAACCAGCCTCTCAGAGTCTTTACAGCACCTCTACAGTCATACCATAGTCATCGTCACTCTGCATTTTAGTAGCAAAACTTCCCGTATTTCCACTTGCCTGACATGAGGTCCATCAATGTCATGGGTACCCTATATAAACAGCTATTATGTAAAAGTATTGAGAGGATGGCTGTGACAAAGACAGAAATTCTTCTGAAAAACAAGCGCGGGCAGATGTCTTTCATTCCAGGGCTGTGGCTCCTCTGCCAGCAAGTGTCCCTCTGTAGTCCTGGGCAAAGTCCATTGGAGAAGATGAACGTCCTCCACAGTTCCAGGCGATGTTCTCACCAGGAGGGCATCACGAGAGAGGGAGATGGTGGCAGCACGTGGGCAGGCAGTTCAGGAGACATCTTTGCAGAAGGTGCAAGCGAGATATAGGCTCAAGACTGTCAAGGGTGTCTGTTAGGCACCAGGATGAAATATCATTCCTTTTAGATACTGCAAGCTAAGACATGCATGGTCTCACGACTCAGGTAAAAAATAAGCAAGTATGAAGGACAGAGCTGTCACAATACAATAGCTGTTTTCAGAGGTTTAAGGAGTATGCTGAATTCCCAGGTCTGCAAGACACAGACAGTAGTGCTTTCTAAAAGTATATAATGAACTCCATATCTCAAGAGGCAGGGCTGACCTGAGGCCAGCTGCTATAATTTCCTCTGCTCTAGGAGAATGATCCTTTATCTGACTTTCATATGACAGCCCTACCAAAAAAAGTAGCAATACAAAAAAGCAGAAAGACAACCATTTTACCAAAGTTATTTTTGCCTAATTTGTTGGTTTAAAATAAATAAATAAAGCTAATACAAAGAGTATAAATAGCCCATTGAATAAGGTTTTTCTCTATTGCAGATAGGGGAGAAATGAAGGGAATTTTAAGTACTGCTTAAGAAATAAGACTTCACAGAAATAAGAGAGCCAAATCCTGTTTGCTTTGCTAAAGTGAGTTCTCCCACTGACAGTGGAACTACTTATGGATGAAATTTTTTTGCTGTGCAAGGAAAAGACACAAAGTCTAAGCACCAAATACGCTCCTCTTCAGTTCTCAAAACAAGGGCTAGTGAACCTTCATGTAAGGGTAGAATTCAATCTGCATGAAAGGGAACTGGAGGGTGATGCCGGATCCCCAGCCTCACAAAGCCCTTCATGACTTTTGCAGATCAAGGTACATGAGGAAGGGGATAAAACTGGAAACATACAAGGAAAAATTAAAAAAAAAAAAGCTTCAGAGGAATTCTCTTCACCTTTAAAGGGGTGAATTACTTGAAGTAATTTTGGTTTAAGGTTCCTACCATTAGTCAAACTCTGTTAGACCCATAATACTATTCTCAAGTAGGTGAAATCTTGCTTAAAGAAAAAAAAAATCACTTAGAATTTTGAATTTTGAATAAAGCACAATTATGTTTTATTAGATTGTAAGATCTCTGGCTCATTTTAAAACTGAATAGTTAAAAGAAGGCTACTAAATCTGTATTTGTGCACTTAAGCAAGTGGGCCAGTTTTATAAGATGCTCTCATTGTTTTGAATTCAGCAGGACGTTCAGCCAGGCCTAGGTAATTACCTGGCTTAATGACTCTGTTGGAGATACTTTGCTTTTGTGCAAAATGTTATGTGTCTTTTTGTCTGCACAACAGGTGTATTAACTCAAGAATCTTTTAAACTCTCAAAATGAACCAAGATGTCACCCTTAACAAAGGTCCCGTGGTACCAGCAAAAACCAAAGCAAACAAACAAAAAAACCCCCCTTCACTAAATTGTTTTCCAGTACTGCATTGTTGCCTTCCTGGATGAATTTAAAAAAACATAATCCATAATGTTCAGAAATTAAATTCTGTTAGAGGTTTCATGCAGGAAAGAAGAGACACTTTTTCTACTTTTCATGCATGCTGATCTTTCATAGTGATCCCTACTGGAAGCATTATTGAGGGAAACTACATTTTTGTTGAACGCCTGTCCTTTTAGTCCTGCATTTCAAGATTTTCAAGTCTTTGAAACTGAATGATAAAGAACAGAAAGATTTCTTCATGATGAAATTGTCCATTCTACAGCCTCAGCGATCACTTGACAAATTCAAAAATATTGTTTGCTTTTTCCTTGTGATTTCTGTTTCAGGCCACCTGGTTCAGAAGTTTTATTCTTTGGGAATGTCACAACAGATCAGTCTTCAGCTAGCCATTGAAGGACAATCAAAAAGGACATTTTGATACTTTAATCTATAAAGATGATCATTCTTCTTGAGAATTTTTTAAAGTTATTTGCCTTTTCCTTCCTGTCATTGTGATCTTTGAATGTAACTAGGCTGTATTTAATCTCCTAGGGAGGAGCAAGCTCACAAAGATACCATTCATTACGAACACAGGTGGCTTCTATTTCAAACATTTTTATGTACAATGTAAATTTATTGTTAATACTGAACTTCTGTACTAATAATAATATTGCATATGTTCATTTTTGACAATTTTCAATTATGGGAGAAAGTACAAAAAAGTCCCAAGGACTTAAACCAAAAGCATTCCAGTAGTAATGAAGGTGTAAAATCTCTCTCTCTTTTTTTTTTTTTTTTAATTTACATTTTAGATTTAATTTATAGAGCTATGCCTCATCTTTGGAGAATTTTACAATGAAATTTTTCTGCTTGATATTTAGACACAGCTAAGTAAATATATATACACTGATATATGGATATGGTGTGTGCAGAACATATATCTATTATAATTTAGTATTATACAGAAAGAAGTGTATTTGAATTTTACCAGTGCACCAGAAAAAGGCTCCAAGTACAGCAGGCACAGTCATACTAGCTGTACATAGGCAGTCAATAGCAGTGAGGATGGGGTAACATGGATTTCAGAACAGATCAGCAGTGAAAGAACACATCTGAGGTCTGCACTAGGCTCATGCAGCCCGTGGTAAACTATATGCTGCCACATTTTCCCCTGTTACTGATGAATACATTAACTATATTAACAGAACATGGTTGTGTCTACTTGCAAGGAATCCTGCTTTTATTTGACTTTATGGGTATATGTGAAGAGACAATAGAGGGAGTAGGAGCAATTGATTCAATTATGATGGAGGACTACTTGAGTTTAACAAATTTTCTGTATCTATTAAAAATAACAATAAAGATAAAACAAGAAGAAATACATTATGCTATCTTTATAATGTAATATTGAACTAAATTTAATTTATTTGATTTTGGATTTCATGACACTTCCCAAATTGTACTCACATTCTCTGAAGATATGCTAAGACTTATTGTCAGCCAAAGCCCAGCTTAGACAAATAGGCACTATTTGATTTCATTCATTTGTGGTATATTTTCATGTAATATCAACATTTAATGTGCTTCAGCATTTTCAGCTCCATTCGGAGATACTTTACAAATTCAGATTCCAAAGAGAAATTAGGGTCTGCAAGTGCACCTTAACTGAGGCCAAAAAAAAATGGTGTTCTCAGGAACCCCTGTTAACCAAAACTGCTATGTTTTAGAGAGCTCTGGAATTAACACAATTCATGTTCAGGCAGCCTTTCCAAATGTCTTCTCCAGATAATTCAGCTAAACTGTCATATTTTTTAAAAGTATTTCAGAGTTGGTACAGAATGAGATCATTGTTAGAAGCCTCTCTAATATACATGTGCATTCATATGCATTTTTCCCCAAGGTGATTCACACAGCTGGCTGTGGAATACATTTAGTAGACACTTATACATAGGGCTGTCTTTCTGTCATAATCTTTCTTTTCATAGGACAATTTGTGGGACTCCATGATATGCAGCTAGAAGTGCCTGTACTCAAATGAAGTGATACTGAATTTCTATTATGCATGTGCCTTGGAAACCTAGCAGCTCGCCATAAAGATTTTATTCACACAGCAGATTTGTTGTTACTTAGATAGTTTCAGACAATTTTAGATTTGAATGGACATGGCAGGATCTGACAGCATAAAAAGAAATACCAAGAGAAAGAAGCATGTAGAACCAAATGATATATGATGCAACCTAGAGAGCAACAAAGAAAGCAGGATGTCGAGGTACTCTTGTAAACAACTATCTTTCAAGGAATTCAGGTTTCTTTTTCATAACACTTTTAAAATATTCAGTATGCATTACATAGGGAATAGATAGATGCATCGATAGATACATACACACTCACACACGCTTGTACACAGATGCTGTGCTTGTCAAAATCCTTTCTTGTCTCGTAATGTTTCTGGGATCACTTTTAAAAATTTTGTGTCTAAGCTGCAAACACAGAATATGCAAATCTACATATCAACCAAAAATGCACACACAATTTACACTTCTCACAAAGTTTCCTTTTGCAGTTGCACCTGCAACTGGATGTATAGTTTTGTTCATGTATTGCAGGAGGAAGTAGTGTACTATTTTTAATACAGACATAGACTCTTTATTTCTTACCACAATTAATTTTTCATTTTCCAGCAGCAAGGGAGGAAATGTTTATATATATATGAAGCTGAAGTCCTGCTCATTGATGCAAATGATGAGAGAGAGAGAAGAGTATGTCAAAGAAGCCTTGTCCTTCTATGTAAAGAAAAGGGGCAGAACAGCAGTGGCTGAAAATTTGCTGCATGTGAAAAGGAAAAGAATGTTCTTTGTTTAGGGGAAATTGTAGTTACTTATGTCTGTGGATGGAAGCAGCAGTGTCAGGATTTCCCCATACAGTCAATGTTTCTTTCTGGATGCAAGACGAAAAAAGGACAGGTTATAACATATGTGGTTTAATCAAACCACAATTTTATTAATTCAAATCATCTGGGAACAATCCATCAGTAACTACTACATAACTTCTTTTGTATTCATCCCCATGTAATGTTCTGCCTCAGATTCCCCACCTCTTCATAACTCCATAACTCACGTCATCCCTCCTATGGTGATTAAGCAGTAAGGGAAAGGGCCTTGTCTCCTTATTTCCACCAGGCAGCAGGACCTCCAGCCCCTTCTTTTATCCTCCCTTGATGACATCTTTTCTTAGCTTTTTTTTTCAACTCTGATTTAGCAAAAAATTGGAAATTTTATGCATTAAATATACTAATTATTAGTAGCAATCAGTACTTAGCTTGTTTATACCCTCTCCCACACACCTGTTTCCACTCAGAATAGAGGCCAATGAGGCTCCCCACAGGAGAAGATGTTGTCCCACTTTTCCACTCAGGAACAGTTCTTGGAATTGTGAGTGGGGAGAGAAAAACAGGAATCTTAGACTCTGTAAAAAAGTAAACCATCATGTGCAACATTATGCAGATATAGCCTAGATCAAACATCAGAGATTTATCTGAGGACAAATAACTATAATAAGGAACCCAATCCTTCTGAGGAATTAGATCTGTGGAGGAAAGACCAAGAGAAAATGAAAGGAAATTAAACAGAAATAAAAGGTAAACAGAAAGCAGGGAAAACACCGAACCCCACAGGAGGGTGTTATCTGGTCTCCATGAGCCCATACCTTTGTTTAAGGGAAGACAGCATCACCAGCAACTGGACCATTTCCTACAACTTCTTGTAAATCTGAAGAAGAACACCATTCTCTGCAGATCTTCCTCCAAGTATTTTAGAAGAACGAGTCAAGTAAGAGTACACAAAAAATTAATATACATATGTTGGTGTTTGATTAAAGCGAGAGACTTGTGACGTGTTTACTTGCAGTATCAGGGTAAATGACCTAAAATGACATTTCTAGTGCTTTGTTCCTCTGCTTGAATAAGATTTGATGCTTTGCATAAAACAAAACACAGTGGAGAAATGTTTTCATGTATCTGCTTTCTTGCTTACATGCAGAAATATGTTATATAATTCATGGACAACCATGAACATAAGGACAAGGCTGCAGCTTTAAGTATGCATCTGGGACATTACCTTAAAATAAATGTGTTTAGCCTTTATTTGTGTTAGACATGGACATTACTGTGAGTGCATTTTTCAATGAGTAACCTCAACTATCTTTTTATAGGGAATACTGCAGAATGCTTAACTATATTTGTAAATGCTTTGTGTGATCTTCTTTCTGATTTAAACACAGGATCTTCAAGAGTGCAGAGCAGGCCCTTTGGTAGGGGTTGCTAAGATAGCTAAACCTATGAAATCAGCATTCTTCCCATTCTGCCTTCTCTCTCCAGTTTATAAACTATCTCTAAAATGAGCAAAAATATTCTCTGATATTTCATTGTCTGGAAAATGTATTGACTTGATAGCATGAGTACTCCTGCACTGAAGAAATCTGGGGAATACTTTGACAGCAGGTAATCAAAATCATCCTTCAATTGTTTCATCCTGATTATTAAAGGGAATCCAACCTCCAAAGTCAGGCCTCCAAGCCCTTGCCCTTCTAGTTGTGCATCTGAGAAGAAATTATGGTAATCTTAAAATCCTATTGATGCTGAAAGGCATTTCATCAACTGCAAAAATTAAGAGTGAGATGCAGAGGATGTTTTTCTATTTAGAGGAACCCCTGCTTATATGAATAGGCTTCATGTGGTGACTCTTTTGAAGCTGAGGACTTCAAAGGAGATCACTGACTTCCAGTGGGATAATCACTTAATGCAAGAGTGGGTAGATGGAATTATTACCATGCAGTCAAGCTAGATTTATCCCTCCTCCCCTTCTTAAAAAAAAAAAAAAAAAAAAGAGAGAGAGAGAAAAAAAGGAACAAGTGGAGCTTTGGCTTCTCTGTCCCCACAGTTCAAAAGTGATGATGATACGTTGTTAAGGGTACTAATCCTGCATCAGACATCAGCTGAAAAGTAGAGCAGGCAAATGAACAAAAAAAATCAAGGATATACAAGAAACGTGAGTAGCTTTGATTCATTTACAAGAACAACAATTTTTTATTTTCACTACAAAAAGCTTTACAATGTAAATACTGATAGTCACCTTTGTAAATAAGATCAGACCAGTGTGCCAATTTACTTTTCTAATCAACAAATAAAATGTCTTTTGGAAAGTTCATTTACAGATATTTCTACATGTAGATGGAGCCATGGCCAAGAGAGAAAATTGCTGAATAGGTAACAAGCTTCCTTGTTTCTTAGAAAGTTGAAGAAATTAACTAGGAAGTGCAATTTTCTACATTTTCAAGCAGTATTGGGTAGGATTTCTAGTCATTTCTAGCCCTGCAGATCTGAGTTTGAACCAGCAGCACCTTTGTCTCTCACCTCTTAGAAGTACACAAGTTCAGTGGGAGGATTTGGGACCCTTAGTTTAGTGTAAGTGAGGTTATTCACATTAGAGAGAATTAGGCTGTTGCCAAACTCGGTAATGCATAGTACCTCTGTATCTTTAAATAACATTTCTGATGATGGAAAAAAGAAAATAAAAGCAATTTTGGTTTGTTTCTTTATTTTCCTGTTCATTTTTTAAAAAGGGGGAAGAAGCATGAAAGCCCAGTGATCTGATCTCACCTCACTATGAGATTTCATTTACTGAATACAACTGAAATTAACCACACCTCTGATGCTACATGTCTGATTGTTAAAACTGTGCTTGAGAAATCTTGGTTGAAATGTGTCAAGAACCCAAAAAAGCATATGTGTGTGTGTGTGTGTGTGTGTGTGTGGCTGGACTGACAACAGGACTTCAATCCAAATGTCACTGACACACAAATATATATTCATATATATATACACACTTCCTACAAGCTAAGCATGTCAAGGGCAAGATTTCCAAGAACAAACATCATTTACAGACTAAATGTGTATATTACAAGTCTACCAACTGCGTAGGTAAAATTCTGCAACCATCCACTCAAAGGATGGCTCACAAAGCTTGTATGTCATTTTTAGACAGTTGTATGCCACTATTCTTCATCTTACACACACATTTAATGTTAATAAAACACCCAAAACTGGGAGTTAATGCAGGCTCACTATTTCAGAAAATTGGACACATTCTAGGTGCTCTGGTATGGATTGAAGGGGCACAACACTTTTGAAAATTTGAGCCTAAGAGCCCAGAACCTACAGAAATTCTGTTCTTACTGTTGTCCACACTGGTAAACAGGAACCAAATTATATCAATTATTAATTAATTATTAATCAATAAATTATTATTTAATACCTTCTTCTCAACTTTTTCAAACAGCTGTATAACATTCAGAAAGTTTTTAGAACATTATTTCACAAATTATTTCACCCTTCCTACAAACTAACATTCCTAAACTGTAATGGCCATGTTCTTTTATGCCACATATAACACAACATATTGCAAACTACATTTATTATCCTCTTTTCTTGTTGTCTTTTCCTACCAAAACATGTTTGCAACCCCTTTTTCTAGTAGCTATGTCCCAGATACAGGAAATTCCTTTTCCCCTAACTATTCCCTATATACTTTTTTCAGGTAGAAGAGTTTGCACTCCTATGACAAAGGCTGGGAGCCATCCTTGACCCTGGTGGTAGCTGTATGCCAAATAGTATGGACTTGTGATGACAGATTTTCAAATTAAAAACAGTTAATACTTTGCTCTACTAACTAATGCAGGATTGGGGTTTGTTTTGGTTTTCTACTTCTGTGTTTATCAAGATAGCCCCAGTTGCATTAGCATCCTACATATTATAAAGGAACAACAAAAGGTGTCTTCTCTAAGAAACATTGTGAGTAAAAATAATTACATAGCAGAAAATACTGGAGAATACATACAGTAGTATCATTCATTGCTAATGAGTTAAAAGGATATCACAGTGCATTTATAAATCACTACACAGTGTTGCATAGTTTATTTAAATTCATTGTGCCTCATTATAATTGAGCTATGCACCTTTAGGTCTGAGTTGATTAGGAATGCTATAGCTCAGAATAGCTTTTAATTCAGCAAAACATGGTCTGACCTTTACCATAATCCTGTGTGAAACACACTATAGTTTAGACATTAATAATGATACTACATCTTTTTTGTACTGGTAAGATGCTACTTAAAAAAATTGTATTATTAGTTAACAGGCTCAGGACAATTTATCAAAACCAAATTATCCTTCTGTGTATAACTGCAGTACTTAATTCCAAGTTCCTCATCTCTCATAACTATTACCTACTCTTTAAAAATGCTAAAAACTAAAACATAATAGTGTCATGTCAGAGTAATAAGTCACAGACACACACTTACTGACTCCCCATGGACTTACGCCGTACCCAGCTTAGGGATCTGAACAACATGATGTACATTACACAGGATAAGGCATCTCTTTTGTTTGACCTTTGTCTTCATATTTAAGTGTAAAATTTCCTTAAACCACTTTCTGGTAACTCTGCAGTTTCCACTAACAGCACTTTGCTGCTCTTCCGTCATTATTGCTCAGTTTCAGACTAAAATTCCAAGCATGACCAAAAAAACCTGTGTACAGCCTGCAGCCAGCAATCAGTCTCATAGGAGGTGAAGGGCCAGGTTAGTCTGAGAGAACTTAAAACTCACCCAGCAAGCCTGCCTCGCCATCCATGACCCCAGGGACCAGAGTGATTTCTTCATTCCCTCAGACCTCCTCTACAACTCAGTGCATTTGCTGGTCACAGCTGCTCCTTGGGTTTTTGGATGATTTGCAGTTACCAGCCTTCCAAAGTCTTGGTTGGTGTTTGCATGAATTGTCTTCTCAAGACAAGTCCTTTGTTTCCAGTGTTGTCAACAGCCTATTTTTAATGGCTGTCAGGGCTTCAGTAATCTTCTCATTACAGCTACATAAGATTCATAAAGATTAATTCTGATGGAAGAAGATATGGGTTTGCATCTGTTATACAAGTGTATTTCTGATCTTGAGCTCAATGAGCATATTCTCTAAGCAAGAGTGACATTCAGAATAAAAGGCATCAAAGAATTGGTTTTAATGTTCCTACATAACAGTGATTAGGATTATATGTCATCAATCTACTTCCATTTACTTATGAAACAAAAGACATCGAATAACTTTATTTGTTCACACTTTATCTGTATAAGAGGAAATCAAGATCAAACTGACATTAGCTAACACGTTAAGTAATCTAATCCTTTCCCCTAGCTGTAGCTGTAGGTTAATGTCCCAGTTTAGCAGACTGAGATCAACACAACTGGGTCAATTTCAATTCCCTAAGCTGAGCTGTGGGAAACACTGTTTGTGTCAAAACAAAAAAAATATGTTTTTTAAGTTGAGATTTAGTAATTGCTGACCTAGTCTCAATGTTCCTGTTTATAAAGTTTCTCTCCTCAAGGGACTAGTGCTTCCTGAATACTTAATAGAAAGCAAACAAAAATACTTTTTTTTCTCTCCAAAACTAAAGACAACAGTTTCCGTTGTTTTCATGGCTTGTGCTGAGTGCTGCTCGCTGGTGAGGAAGAGGACAGCATAAGTGATGGTGTGAGCCAGGAAAGGAAAATCGGTTTAGTATGGTGTTTACTTCTGAAAAATGTATCCAAGAATAAGCTGCATTTCCATCCTGAGCAACTGATTACAGGTCTTCTCCCTCCTCCAGCATGGTTTGTCTCATCACTCAGAGTATCCAAGGGAGGAAAAGTCAGCATCGTGCCAGCTCTGAAGCACAGACTGAATAAAGAGAAGAAAATTACAAAGAAGTTTGACCTGGTAATTATCCACATAGATTCAAATAACAAATACCTATTAAAACACTTTCTGAAGGCCTGGAGCTTTCAGAAGAAAATATAAAGGCATCTCTCCCTGGAAAACATTGTCTTTCATCTTTGCATTCTTTAGAAAACCAGGTCTTTTCAAGTTTTCTGGCTAAGATGTTACTTTGTGATGTATCATGTGTTATATCTAAATGCATCTGTCATGAAGCTTTGAGTTGACACATGTTCCTATTTATACCTGTTCACTCAAGCAGTATTCACTTCCACACAAGACGGTTAATACAGTATCAACTTCTAGTGCAGATATTCTCAGTGTAAATCTTTATTATAATAGCCATATTCAAGACAAAGCTTCCCAGGTGAATACAGGGCACAAAAAATAGGTCAGAATGGGTCAAACTATGTATTACAGATAATGCATGCTATATATTTATATTAAAATTCTGCAAATATAAATGAATTCATTATTTTCCAATGGAATGTTCATTTTTAGCACTCTGCAAAATTAAGTCTGCAGAAATAAATAAGCAAATATGTCTTTATTCTCTCTGAATATTTATAGCTAATAAATAAATATTTGATAAAGAACATTCTTTCCATAGGACTTATAGTAATACTTAGCATTGCATAAAAACTCTACAAAAGATCGTTTACAGTGTTGTAGGTATTATTGGAAGAAAATAGCATTTCTTCTCCTTATTAGTGGTAACGTTGATCTGCATTTGCTTGCAAAAATATCAGAAGGCACAGAGAAGATTCTACAGAAGGGAACAGCTCAGGTGCCTCATGGTATTGTCCAGACATCCATGTGTGGCTGTTGGGGATTTAGATACCTCCGAGCTAATGCATGACTTGGAAGGACTTGGCAGGAACATTGACAGACTGCAAAATGAGACCAGTCACGTACACCAAGGGATGACAGCACAGATTTGGTGAAGTACAAGGCTTTACAGACAATCCCTTTTAAAACCTTTCTGGTCTTGTCTCTTGGTTTTTTTTTTTTCTGTGTTATGAGATCTTACATAGCCATAGGTTACCAGAAGCATACGCAATGCTGTTTCACTCTGCCCAAGTGGAAACTAAAGAGGACAGCTTTGGCTGAGAATAGAAAACAAAGTGCAACCCAAGAAAATGGTGTGGGATCCAGTGGATGAGGAAAAAAACCCACATAATTATACTAGCCCTTGTTGCCAAACCAGTATGTCCTCATATTGTTAAAAGCTAAATAAATTGGTTAATATCATTTATGTGCCTAAGTCAAATAAATAGATTAAAAAAATTAATAATGTACATATCCAAAAACATTTTAAGTAAATGAGAGGCCTTAGCCAACTAAATCAGTCAGTTCCCATAACACCAAAAATCAAAAGCCAACAAAAAAAATTACAGAAGTAAAGGCTGAATCTGATAAATCAAGCAACTGCAGCCAAACCTCAAGCACCAGAGTTTTCCAAGCAAATTCTGTTTAAAGGAGAAAATCCGATGAAATAAATCAATTCTGATGCACAAGTTCAAAAACTAATGTCTTTAAACAGGCTTCCATTGTATTTAACACTTTACAACAGAATCATAGGAAGATATACCCAGAACTGAGAAAATCCATTAATACATATTTAGTTCTGTATTTTTTCTCTCTTTTTGGGGAAATGTATAATGTTAAAACATTTATCAATTTTGAAAAGCTATATTTGGAAGTTTCTTTGATTTTTGAATCTATTTAGCTCTTAGAAAGCACTGAGAATTGGCACTGCTGAAGACCACATAATTCTGATGTTTATCCAAAAGAAAGGAAGAGTAAAGCCAGTAGCGCTTCTCTCTTTCACACATGGATTTGAAGGGATCTCCTGCAGAAAAAAAAAAAAAAAGTACTATCCTCCATGGGACTATAAGATTTTTTTGATATATGTGTAGAAAATGCCAATAAAAATAAAATCAGTGGTTACTGTAACTCTTGGTATTCTGAAATAAACCAAGTGCCTCATTTAAAGGGTCAAACCACCATGTCATTTCCCATGGTTTAACAGACAGCTTTGATTTTGTATACATTTTTTAAATAGTAATGTACAGCATGGTGGAATTAATGGTATAAGAGATGAAAAATTTGTCACTGTGTTACATCTCAAAGATCTCTATAGGACTTATACATATTTAAACATAAAAGATTCCTGAAATAAATATTTTACCAAACCTGTTGGGAAGTTGGTTTATTTTTCTCAGTTTTTATGCTTAGAAAAATAAGTAGAAATCTGTCATACAGTTACAAGCCTAGTTTTTAAGCTAGGTTTTATCTTGTGCTAGTATAAACATTGCCAAAAACATTTCTCTACTGTCACTATTTTGGAGGCAATTTCCAAAATGCACGACGTTGTTATAACTCTGTCCTACTGAAACCAATACAAATTAGCAAGTGAAGAAGATAGGAGGTCTCATGGGATATTCTTCAGTTGCTGTGGGCAAAAAGTATGTCTGGCATTCTCGAGGAATTGTTAAAAACAGGGAAGGAGAAGAATTCAGGCAACATGAAGCAGTTCTGTATGGTAGGTAAAAGAAGGGCTGGCTGCAATCCTGGTGCAATGGTGGCAGCCCTGTAGCTACCCCTGCTAGACATCATGTCGAAAACAATTAAAAGGATGTGAGAAGCACCCATCACTACCTCATTGTCAAAATTTAGCCTCATTCCCCAAAGAAATTCCTTCCTGAGCAGACAGGTATTGTCATAGACATGTTTTGAGGACAATTTCATAGAATATTCTTGAATGGGTGAGGCCATACACATCCTCAGCACTAAGGGTTGGGCAACACAGCTGAGGAATCATCTCGTCTAAGAGAAAAGGTGCTTCTGAAACTCAACATGGTACTCCATCAATTTTTCTGATACATTGTCCTCAACTAATAAGGCAAAGGAGAAAATCTACACATATTCACTCCATTTTATTAAAAAACCTATCAAATAACAACAAAAAATGGCGGAAGATGGAAGAGAGAGAGCAAGTTAATAGCATATTCAAAAATTAAAGTACAGGAAGAAGGGATGAAATCCTAGAAAGTAAATTGCAGTAATACAGCAAAGGCTCAGGAAAGTCAAAGACAATGTTATCCTTGAAATGTTACGGTGGTCTACTTCCTCAGTGTAATTCTGTATTTAATAGGCATGCTGATGGGTACTTGCCTTCTTATTCATCATGGTTCTAATCCCATAGAAATGTTCACCTACCTCCTTCTTGGAAAAAAGTTAAGAGGATTTTAGAAGATCAGTTCTGAAACACGCCCTGTCCCCAAGTTGTTTTGTCAAGTTACATTACAGGACAAAGGGTTTGGATTTGGGGATTTTTTTAAATCCCAGACTTTCACGTTTGTGCACAAACATAGTTTAGCTTAATTTTTCCTCAGAAATTACAGTGGGTTTTTAAATGGTTTGGGGTTTGGGGTTTTTTTTGGAGGGGGGAAGATGTTTAAGAGCATGATTTGTCCCTTTGGCCCCTGACTACATACCTAATGGCTAGTTCTGTGAGTTTAGTGACTGAAATCTCAAAAAGCATATAATTTCACTTATCAACTATCTTTGCTTAATTCTTACTGATAATACTGATCATAGGGTTCACTGAAATGAACTGAAATTTATTTCAGTTCTCTTATTAAAACAGCAACATCCTCTGCAGGTAATATTGTTCTTATTCCCATTACTTACTACACATCCCAAGCATTCATTTGTTTAGTTTCCAAATTGTATATTAAGGCTATTTCAGCAAAAGTATTTGTTTCTTCATATCCTGCTTAGGTGTTTTTCAGTCTGTCATGATGCTGAAGAGGGGCACAGTAAGGGTAACAGGCCTGTGTAAATTGTTAGTACCACAGAAAAATATTTTGTTGAGAATTGAATTTCAAGAGTTAGAATGGGCCCAGGGGACACCCTAGCCTCAGAAGAAAAACCCAAACCAACAACAAAAAAAAACCAGATAGCTCAGAATAATAAACACATCTTTGAAAGTAACTGACTCACATGGTTACGAAGAAAAGGTAACCAATGTAAGACTGCTAAGAAGTGAAATTTAAGTAACTAGAGAGTCATACTAAACATGGTACATTTAGTCTTTATGCAAGAATTTCATGATAGGAACCAGACAGCTTTAAGTTTGTTTTCCTCCAACATCACGGACCTGTACTTTCTATAATTGAAAACATCATAAACACAATACATGGCACTGGAAAAAACTGCAAGAACTCCAATAAAATGCATTACGACTTTTCACATTTTTACTAAGTTATGTTATGGACTACGTAACGTGAATAAAGAGACTGGCAACAGCACACTAGCTTAGAGGAAAGTTTCAACAATCTGGAGGAATTGGCCGACAGTAATTCCATAAAGTTCAGCAAAGGCAAATGCCAAGTCATCAGCTGGGGAGGAACAACCCCATGCACCAATACATGCTGGCAGCTGACCAGCTAGAAGCAGCTTTGCAGGAGATGTTTCTGGTGGACACCAAGTTGAACATGAGCCAGCGTTGTGCCCTTGTGGCAAAGAAGGCCAGCAGCATCCTGTGGTTGAACTAGGAAATGAGGACAACCATCATCAGCAAGTGGAGGGAGGTGATGCTTGCCTTCTATTCGGTACTGAGATGTACACAACGGGAGGACAGTATTCAGTTCTGGAGTCCTCAGTACAAGAGACACATGGATATGTTGGAGAGAATCCAGCAAAGGGCCACAAAGATCATTAGGTCATTGGAGCATCTGACATAAGGAGAGGCTGAGACAGCTGGGACTATTTAGCCTGGAGAAGAGGAGGCTCAGGGGCATCTTACCTCTGTGTATAAATACCTGATGTGGGAGTAAAGACAGACCCAGACTCTTCCCAGTGGTGCCCAGCAAAAGGGTAAGAGGCAATGGGCACAACAGAGAAAACTCCATTTAAAGAAAAGAAAAAAAAATGTTACTGTAAGTGGGATCAAATACTGGAACAGGTTTCTTGGAGGGGCTGTGACGTCTCCATCTTTGGAGATATTCAAAACCCAGACGCGCATAGACCTGAGCAACTTGCTCTAGTTGACCCTCTCAGAGCTGGGCGGGTGGAGTAGATGATTTCCCAAGGTTCCTTCCAGCCTCAGCTATTCTTTAATTCTGTGAATATCAGACTAATCTCAAATCCCAGGTCTCAAAGAAAATATTTTTTGAACATCAAAGATCCTGAACAAAAGAGGCAAAATTTGAAAATATTTGCAAGGTTAGAGAAATTCTCATCTGAGCACAAGATATAGCCAAAAGAGATTAATTTCTCACTAATCCTTGCCTTTAGAATAATTGCTATTAGTAGGATGCAGAAGGTAATAGATATCCTAGCTGGTTAGCCTATTAAAAGCCATAGGACCAACAGAGACAGGGTCTGTTTTATTGCATGAAAGAACTAATTAATTCTACCTAAAAAGTGCAGAATTTTGATGCGAGAGATATTGGCATATTTTCTATATTCGCTGTGTCAGCACAGTTCTCTACAGGTCTTACAAAAATCAGAATATGCATTTATGTTCAACTCGTACTCTTCTTGAAAGTCATTCTGGAGATTGTTGTCTGGTTTCTGTTCAACACTCCAAATATTTCACAAATAAATACAATATGGTTTACATTACAATGGAAATACAATGAGTAAATACAAAACAAGTAAATACAATGGGTATACAAATAGAATAAGGAACACAAAAGTCTAGATGAGATTCTGTTATGGAAAAAAAACAGTGTAAGAATATGACAAGAATTTTTGAGCAGCATGGAAAGCAGCAGAGTTTCTATCCCAGAGCTAAGCAAGCAGTAATGTAAATACTACGCAAGAGAAAAAAAACAAAGCTGAGGGGAATTTACCACTAAGTATACAAATAGATCTCAATAAATTTGTGGCCAACCTTAATATGTTTGCCTTAGTAAATATAGACAAAGTACAACATTTCCTCAGGATAATAATTTATGTTAGGATTATGTCTAAGTGCTTATTCCATCCACTTGGACTGGTAACGACCCTGGGAGTATGAGCACGCTGCCACATCCAAAAGCCATGAGATGCAAATCTTAATGATGAGGGGAAATGGAAGGCATTAAAGATGCCTGAGTGTTAGGTACAATGATAGTACACATTTAACCAGATTTCCACAGATGACTCACAAGGAAGGTATAGCAGGCAATTATCTCACAAGAATATGAGGCTGTTAGTCTGTATGTGACAAAATGTAATGAAAGTTATATGTTAACCCATTTTAAAATAAAATAGGCTCAAGCCACAGCCCAAAGGAGTAACATGTTTTGCACCATTAGTTATGGCATGCATATGTTAGCTTAAAATGATCACAAATTACAGGTTATGATTGCTGAAAGAATCCTAACAAATAGTTCACACAGAAATACACAGGGGTTTCTTTCATCCTTAAATCTTTCAGTTGGAAATGGGATACAAATCTGAGAGATGTACGATATTTGTAAATACACTCCATAATATTTACCAAAAGCATGGTTAATATCTAGATAATTTAACAGCTGTACATGTTAAAATTATTTTTTAAAATTAATCAGTTTCATAAAAAAAATGTGAACTGTGATTGCCAAACACACTACTAGTGATGAAACCTTGTAGGCAATAATTAAAGCTACCAGTAGACTATTGCCAAGACAGTGTATTTTCTACTTGTTTTGAGAATTCACATTATACAGAGGTTTTGTTTTAAAGCAACTAAAAGATTCTTGCTAAGGAACAAAGGACAAAGATCATCCTTGAATTGTCAAAGAATAAGAATTTTGAAAATATATAAAAATTTATTTACTTTACAGATCTAAAATTTGAAGATCTGAGACAGGAATGTGCTCGTTCTTGGCACATATACTCAAACATTGACCAAGTGAAGAGAGACTGTCTTTGAAATGCAGGAAAAATGAACTTGTCATGAAGTAGACAATAAACATTATATTATCAGAGCTGAATTTTAATAGGAAATGAACTTTCATTAAGGTCTAGATCCAAATACCACAGTGTGAATGTAAACTTAAACCAAGAATTGTGTTTAGAGAATTATTGGTAGTTAACTGTCAAGAAGGAAGGATGTTACAAATGTACTATGTAATATTAGGAATATCTACATATTGAAATAAAAGGTACAGATATTAAATTTGCAGATTGCACTAGACTGGCAAGGCCTACTAGCATCTTTCAAGATGATTTTACAGTTCAAAATGATCTTGACAAACTGGAGACATAGTCTGTGTTCATTTTCAGTAGGAGCAAGTGCAAGATGTTACAGCCAGGCAGAAAAAAACAAACAAACACACAAACAAAACCCCCTTGCTATATAACCTGGGAAGCAGTTGGTAGACAAAATATTCAGCAGGAAAGGATTAGAGCCTTTTTGTGAATCATAATGACTCTTAACAAAGTTTTCCATTTGCAAAAAGGGTGGTGCTGACCTGGGGTTTATGAACAGTAGAAGAAACACACTGGCATCTGAAATTATCTTCTTTTTTCTGTTCTGACAGGCAAGGCTTTAGGTCGATTACAGTGTATTTCTACAAGAAATTAACTCCTTACATAGAGTCCAGAAAACATGAATGAAAATAGCAGTGGTGTAGAAAATATAGCCTATGAAGAAATATATAATGAATAGGAACTGGTTTGTCTAGAGGACGAAAATGAAGGGCCACGTGACAACTGTTTTCAAATTCATGAACCATTTCTACAGAGGGAAAAGCAACACTGTTCTCCAAGTAAATAGGATAAGAAGTCACAGGCTCGTACTGCAGGCAGGGTACATTAACCATGGTAAACATCAGAATAAATTAGGAGGTTACAAAGATCTTACAGAAAGTTTAGACAAGCCTGTACCAGAAATTACAAGGGCAACTGACTCTGGAGACCTGAGTTGCCTGGATGATTTCAGAGGGTTCCCCCCAGCCCTATGACCCACTTACAAGACATGAAAAAAAAAAAAAGGGAAAGTGATTGATTATTTTCATATGGCAGCTTCACTAGAAGATTCTATAGCTAATAATTGCATCAAAGTTTTCTTAATCGCGGTTTATCTAATAATGTACTGCATTAAGCAGTCTGCAGTGAAGTGCAAGTTACATCATGTTACTTTCCACGATCCCATGGAAACCATAAACCAATAGCTGAGTTGAAAACGGCCTATATAAGGATACAAACTCAAACTTCAGCCTATAATTAGTATTATGAAATTCCAGGAACACATCAGCGAAACATGGGTCACCATCTGCTGACATTTTGGCAAAAAAGGGAGGAGAGGAAACTGAATGCCTGCCTAATTAGAAACTGATGTCAGAATCACCAACTCTTACAGCTAAATACAGGGATAGGAAAGGTAAAATAAAAGCCCATCCTATGCTGAGTTCACAGAAACTGATATTCACATTTACAGTGGGAAACAAGGTTTTTAAACATGCAGTGCTATCATAAAAATACTTCTATAATCCCCAGAGATCATGATTTCAGACTGATTCAAACCATAATCCTTTTTCATTGTTCTAGATTAGAAAGGGTCCCTGTTTGTCCAGAGACAGTTGATAAAGAAATCATATAAAAGAGAACACTTCTGATGTAAATATTTAAAAATAAAAATATAATTGCATAAAGGACAAGAAAAATATAATGAACAAACACCCTATAGCCTCTGTTGTGCAAGCACACAGATCTCCTCACTAAGGGACTTTATTACTGAATTATATTATGTCTATAACTAAAAGGTATTATGAAAACTGAAATCTTCCCCAACAGCCATCAGTCTCAAGGACCCATTTTCCTATAATCTTCCAAGAATGTAAAAACTGATAAAAAGCACCATGAAGCCTTACAGTCTCCATGACCTGACTGTTCCTGTGCGCGGTTAACAAGGACAATATAACCTGTTCTGCTCAGGTGCAGAATATCAACGGTGGTTCCATCACAAAACATCTCCAGGTTGACACCACCACAGCACCATTGGCACTTGCCCATCTCCAGTCTATCTAGATTTCCCAAACAGGAGCTAAACACTCAGACCTGACTTTGCTCCGGCTCTTCTCCAGAAAACTCCAACTTCTTGCTTGTGACCAACCTTGTCCAACACCTTCCTACAGCTTAGGTTGGGTATGAAGCTGGCTTTGGCTAAACTACATCCTGAAAAAATGTAAGTGCTTTGGGTTACAAATAATCCTTTTAATGCAGGTTTAAAATACCTAATGAAATGCCATCAAAATCTATGCTTTTTAATATTTAATAAAAATATTAAATACTACATTTACACATCAGAGGACTCCACAAGAGTGTATTAAAGCAGAAGATGGATTCAGAAAGTTTGCATCCCACATTATGCACTGAAGTTACTAGAGCTTCAGTCATTATTCAGTCAAAAGAGATTTGCAATAACTGCTGAGGAAAATTTGAAGTGTTTTAGAATCAGCAATTAAACATTTTTTCCTTATTAAACAAACTTGACTGATCTCAAATACAAAGACTATAGATTAATGCCAAAACTGGGAAAAAAGGCTGAAAAACAGGTGTAACAAATTTAAATTTCTGAAATTTATACCCTCAGGATGAGAATCCCTTTATTTTATTAAAACAGTGGAAAACTTCATAAACAAGATAGCTAAAATCAAAATTTTGTTAATTTTTAGAAAACTTGCACCAGGTCCCCTCCACACAGCATCAAACAAACATGTTTTTAGCACATTTAGATTGGGTTGGTCACAACTTCTTAATAGGTGTGAAAAAAGCAAATAAGTTGGTAAAATAGTCTTATCAAAGGGCAAAAAGATAACATAGTAGTCCTAAGCAGTTAATATATGAGAGACTCGGTCACTAGATTTTCTGCTTTATATGTAGCATTGCAAATTTTCTGGATTTGAGAATATGTGTACAGCTTTTTATGTTTAATGAATGAATATCACATAAATGAAATTACCAGTTATATGATACCCACAATCTTACATGCACCTTAGAAAGTTATAATATAATCCATCCTAGCAGATTTGCATCATTATGAAAAAAAGAATGGAATCTGACAATTGTTTTGTCTCAAGAATCCATCCTTCAGATGTTAGGAATTTTTCTGTTAAATTCAGGCTAACATTACAGGAAAATCTGACTTAAACTATTGGCCAGTCCTATAACATTTAGGATTCTGTTTAGCATTTGCACTTAGATCTCTACAGCATCATTAAAAGATTTTGAGCCATTCTGTAACTTGTATTGAAAGAGTAAGACACATTAAATATTCACAGGTTCAATATGGTGCAAAACTGTTACATTATAGAAAACCATATGTTTTAAGATTTTAATCATTTCCAGCAGTCCCAGTTCTAATATTTTAGTTTTAAAAACATAATAATAGAGCAAGAAGTGGACAGGCAGACTCCATGGTCTTCCCCAAAATGAGAAAGCATATAGACTATAGTATAAAAGTCTTGCAAAAGCTACTTAATATTCCTCCATTAAGTTCCTAGAGAAGATCCTTTCTGCCTCTTTTTTACATACAATCAATAGATTACTTAACACAAAAGGTCAGTCACGAACTGTATCGCTCCTTCTCAAAGCATTTAAATGACTTTAGGGACTCAAAGACATATTTCAAACTATGATTTCTTGAGTTTTGATGTTGTAAATATGCCATTCTGCACTGTAACATTTAACACAATAGCCTAATTTTATATTGAGTAGACCTTTCTAAATAATTAAGAAACTTATTTGAAAACATAATAAATAAAATGGCTGTTTCACTCTACTGTGAAATCATTGCATCTGCATCTCATTTGTGCAAATTTAAACATATGATAAACGTGGAAAAATATTAAATCTGAACAGTTTCATTAATCCTAAACCAAATTATCATTCAGGTAACTGGAAATTCACTGAAAATTCAGGTTAACAGTTTACCAGATATGCTAGTTAACAAATTTTGGTCATTTGTTACTATCTTCCCGCCCCCCCCCCCCCCCCTTATCGATCTAAGATATCTAGTCAAAACATTTAGTTATTTAATTAAAATAACTATTCTAGGTCATAGTGAACATGTTACAAGTCAGCTCTCTCAAACCTTCCAAAACCTAGGTATTTGAACAAAACTGGTAAAAAAAAAAAAAAAAAAAAAAAAAAAGTCTTCTATGTATTTTTAGTATTTTTTCATTGAATATTTTCCTGGAACTTTTTCCTAGAATATCTTGTAAAAAGTTTAATTTTGTGAAAATTTTCATGGCCGAAAATATCAAAACCATTGCAGAAGATTCATTTAGAAACTGTGCTTTTTAGTTATTCTTTTTCATTTGTTATTATTTGTACAATCTTTCATCTCTTGCTCCATGTCTAAATAAAAATTATGTTTGAAATGTCAGTCTGAAAACAGAAAATCCTATCTCACTTTAAAAACTAAAAAAATGTTGGTGCATTCAGCAAATAATCATAATATTTACTAAGTAATTGTGATAATACAGTTTCACAAGGAAAATAAATGGGATGAAATGTACCTATTTCTCTTATTCAGGGTAGAACTCTGATTTAGGATGTCTGCTGAAGAAAGGTATTTAAAAGATATTGTACAATGGTTGTTGCAGTCAGTAAGACCTACACCTTCTGCAACTATGTTTACATGCTCTTTTTACCTATGCATTGAACAAAGAACTGGTTGTAGTAAAATTCTCAGACTTCCCATAACATAGAATATATTTGAAAGTAAACAAAGGTGGATTACTGAATCAGCATACTGTTTATTTTGTTAGACTCTGTCAATTGCAATAAAAAATATTTAGGTTAAATTCATCAGATATTAATTGAATAATGATTATGGACATATGGATTTTTAATTGCTGTATTGTTCTACTGTTATCATTTTTTTACCAAAATAATTTTATGTTTTAATATTTAAAAACATATTATGGATATTTGCTTACCCCAATTTTAAGTAAAAATAAAGTAAATGTGATTCTAATTTTATTTGATTACATACTGATAGCACATCACTTGAAAGTGGTGAAATACAGTAAAAAATATATCCCCAAGTTTAAAGCACTGTTAAAAAAAAATTACATGATTACACTACTGCATGTGTACCACAGGAGCATTTTCTAAATAGTACTATCATTCTCAGTAGAATTTTATGTTCAAAACAAAGAATAAAGAAAATTATGGGGAAAAAAGTGGCAAATTGGAAATAGAACCAGAAGCTCTGTTTCACAGGCTGTTGATGATCACTTTTCTATTTTATGTGTCAGGTTTAAATTTCCCTGTGGCAGCAATTTAAATCTTTTTTTCTTTCCTGAGGCTGCTTAAAAATTTAATTTAGCTCAGGCACGGTGTCTATGTTTTATAATAGGAATATAGAAAACTATTCTAATTTGGGGGCTGACCCTTTTAACAGATTATAGAAATTTAAACATAATTAATCAGCTTTATTCATAGAGTTACATGGGCTTTCCACAATTTACTCATGTAAATTTCTTTGCTTGAGTTACAGTAGACTACATTAGAGAAGGGTATTTGAAGGCAGATATTCACAAGTCACACATTCATGTGGTGCATATACAGTGGAAGAGTCATTTGCATGCACATCCACACACACACAGATACACATACATAAATCCAATAAATCTACATCTCTTCAGAAGTTTCACCAGTCATCCTCAACTCACATTAACTCCTTCACATTCAAGTTCCTGTATTATTTTTTCTGTATTTTTAGCTAAGGATTGGAAATGGATTCTCACTTCAGAAATTACTGCGTGGTACAGTCCTTTCATCCTTCTCTGCTGGGTTAGAATATCACAGTCCTCAATATGAAATGGTACTAAAGTCAGATATTAGGATCACAGGTTTTTGTTAGGTTCACTGATTGTTAAAGGCAAATACAAAATTTTAAAAGAATAATATCACTGTAAAATCCTTAATTACATGCTTTACTATTTTCTTTGTAGGTTATAGCTAAAGAGTATTCTAAATGGCTTTAACTAGTAGGAAGGATAGCATCATTTTTTTGTAAAGCATAGAGTTCAACACAACAGACTTAAAGACTGCATTTCTCAGAACTTGTATTCTACCAGCGGATGAATTTTTAAAAGGAAAAAAGGTGACACTTGATCCACTTCTGGCATATCCACAAATCTATAGCTGCACAGAATTCAGGCAATGTCAACAACAGTGATGTTCCCCTTAGCTTTTATCATACCTATGTATATTTAATTTCTTTGCAATGAGTCACTCTCTTGATTCTGAGAAAGAGTGTATTTATGCATTTCAATTATTATGTTCTAGATTCACCTCATCCTCAAAAACAAACAAACAAACAAACAAACAAAACAAACCAACCAACAAACCCAAAACATGTGGACTTCATGTTATCTTCCAGACCTACCAAACAAGGTGATGGAGAATGGCAGCTCGATACAGGCTTCCAATTCTGCATGTTTCACAGTTGTCCAAACAGATGAAGAAGTGTGGTTATGAGGATTTCTGTGCCCTGTTCCCACCTCTTTCTCACTCTGGTTCCTACAGCAAATTTTGTTTTCAGTTCTGTGCTCTTCACCTTGCCCAGCTGTGAAAGAGTACACTTCTTCATACAGGTGTTTTTTAACATATAAATATATGACATTTAAAAGAAGATTAAAGACACTAAAGAAGAGAAGAGCTTTATTAAAATAGAGAAGAGCATGAGAAGAGATTTTGGCTGCTGCTCATTGTACTTTTTGAGGTCACTGAAGAGAAATCAGCTGAAATTATCTGAATAAAAAAATACCCTGGAAATATTGTTCAAAGGTTATGGGTGAATAAAAGATCACAGTAAAATTAGAAATTACTGCTAAGAGAAATAAGAGAAGTCAAGGGGATAATTAACTAAGAATGATTTCAGAGTAAAAGGACATTGCTCAGTTAGCTTAAGTTCCATCTATTATTAAAGAACACAGTTAAGTCTGTGTAATAGTATTGGAGTTGTTTTGTTTATGAGTTTATTGCAAACTGCTTTGATAGCCAATAGCAGAACATGTGTCACACACAGGAACAACTAAGAAACTGGGGGCTTTTTGTGTTGTTCCTGCTGCTCTTACCACAATTCGTTGAACAGAGCAAAAGGAGAGCAAGACAGTGAAACAAATCAGTGAACATATAAGAGGGGGAAAAGAGTGTTTTCATTATACCATCCCCACAGACACCATAATTCATCTCTCTGCTTGTAAACATCTTGTTCTGGTGGGAGGGGAAAGGACCAACAGGACCGAAGCTATCTGTGTCAAGATCCATCTCCATGACGCTACAGGGAATAAAACCATCTGAATTCAAATCCAGCTTGCATTAATTACCTTGTCCTGCTCTCGCTCTCTGTGATGAAGGTCAGAACAAATGACAGCTGAGCAAAAACCCTAGGTCAACATGGTTGGTCATGGTATCTTGCATGGATCATGGATGGCCACAGTATCTCAAGACCTACAAGCCTTTACTCCCACATTCACAACACCTGTCAGCTTAGAATACAGACACCACTTTCTTACCCATTTTACTTTTGGAAGTATTGTTCAGTGGTGTTAATACTTTTCCACAAAGAGAAATATGAAACAAACTTGATAAATGGCTCTTTTCCATCCCTTAAGAAAGCATGTCCAAGGGAGGCATGCAGGCTCCAATAGCCTTAGCAAAAATAAATACATTAAAAGAAAATAAAATAGATAAATAAAATAAAATAAAATAAAAAATAAAATAAAACCAAACCAGGACATACATACATACAGCCTGGCACCATAAACTGTCTGGGAAAGCAAATGTGACTGTTTCTGAGAATCTAGTACTAATGGTAGTTCCTTCTCTGTCAATGTCTACAGAAATAGAAATAGTACATAATAAATAAACATTTCAGTGTATGCTGATTAGTTTTCAGCTTCACTAAGGCTACTCTTCATCACTTAACATTGCTACCATCTTTTATCTAACTCTCCTCCTTATGCTTCTAAGTGTTTCTAGAAAGATATTTAAAAAGCCTTTTTCAGTTCAGTGAAACATTGGTATGAAAGGGCAGATTTATAAAACTGGCACCAAAACAATCTTGTAATAGATCACAGGTTATTACAGGACCACTAAGAAGATATGTTCAGCTAGATCCAATTGTTATAATAATTAAAATAACAAATGGATTGTGTATTAGTGATTTAATTATTTAAATAAAATATAAACTCAGTTGTCATACACTCTTCTTTAACCCCACCATAAGTTTCATTCAGCCTTGAAACCAATTTAAAGATGCTGTGCTACTGAAGGACATGTTTTTTGTTCTGAAAACAAAAAACGTTAGAGAAACATTCATTCATTATCATACTGGTCTATCAACTATATTCTGTCTACTTCATGTTGCACTTATGACATGATAGAGCATTTGCTTTTTCTACAATGTTTTTCAAGGTTATATATCCAGTACAATCCCAAACCAGCCACAAATAGCTAACCTTTTGTTGTTTTCTTCACTTCTCAGATCTCCATTGCAACAAACCTAAATGTGTATTAAGATAGAGCATTGGAGGTGATAAGGTGAGCTTTATTTTAAACACTATACAATAAAAAAAACCTGACTTTTTATCTCTGTTTTCAAATATAATGCACACAGTTGGATTATGGCTAATCCTTTTATATTTGGATTATGAGATTCTAAAATATTCAGGTGAAAACAATCTGGTACTGGATAGAGAATATTTGGAGAATACATTTTTTGCAAATTTTATGCTATGCATTGTTTATTTGCAATATTACATGATGGCTTCAAGAATTTGAGACTCAAGAGAAAAAATCGTCGATCTCAACATTCTTTAACAATTTTCTTCTTAGCATTTGAGTTGGACCAAGTTTTCCAAAGCTGAGTACCTACTGTTAGTCTTTTAAATAAAGATTTAGGAGTTCACAGATTTCAGAGTCTAGTTATACGGTGGCTTTGAATGGGATGTTCAGCACCTTAAAAGATCAAGACTGGTGTCTGAAAACTTAAGACCATGATCAAGAAGAGATTCATAAATACATTTAACAGTGAGTATAAATTTCAATACATGACATGAAGATATAAGCACAAAGGCCAAAATAAAGTTATTGGAAGCCTTCAAAAAAAATCAAAGACAGATTGCAATTTTCAAATACTCGTTATTCATACAGTAATAAAGAATGAACATTTAGTAGAATATATAGGTTAGGCAAATGCTTTAATATATTAGAGATTGGAGAATGGTTCCTATTTACAATAAGGCTAATTCCTGATGCTTTAGCAACATGAAGGGACCTTTCAAAGTGAAAACAGATACATCTGTACATGCCTACTGTGACCAGGGAGCTGATAATTAGAAAGGTGCTAAACTGTATTGATGCATGCCAGGATAAAGCCTAAAGTGGTTGTAAACCCAGATTTACACTACCTGATGCCAAAAGGAATCTTTTAAATGATGGCAAGGGATATTTCATCGGGATACCTATGAGACCTTAATTAAAGAATGAAAAACTAACTGCCTAATGCCTAAAATATGAAGACGTGCTGCAAGAAGTCCTTGGAACTGCAAAGCAAGCTGAGCTGCTGAAAACATTTCAAGTGGACCAAGTTTCTTCCTGTTGCAGAAAGTACTATATTCTACATGATAACCTCAATGCAGCTACGCTGACAATTTGATGGTACATTGCACAGATATCCACAAGATGTGCAAGTCTAACAGCATTATAATTCAGCCATGCCAGGGAGGCTCCTGCCTGTGGAAGAACAGACTATGTGAAACATGTTGCCAAATCAGGCACTGTATCGTTCACACCTCGTGGGGTCTGAGAATCTTGTAAGATCTTTTGCCAGCAGCTCTCCATGCACATTGAGTTTCCTCATAAGCTCTTCCTTTCAGCACCTGAGTCATATCTTCCCCTTCCTCAGTCTGTTTTGCCATCCCCATTAGCAATATTGGCCACTGATTTTTCTGTTATAAACTGTATAGCAGCTTTGGGATTATCGTGGTGTAATCCAGAGCAAAAAGTGAACAGATTGAAGACAGAATCCCACACATATGTTGCATAGCAGAGTCTTCTGACTCAGCACAGCAGGAGCTATCTGATACCATATAGAAATTACAAATTTCTTACATTGTCTAGATAGCTGAAACAGGATAAAATCAAGCCACAGCTCCATACTACTTCAAATTGTCTGTGCAATAAATTCCTACCTACATTGCAAAATGCAACTCTGCTTTGAGAGCCATCATTTCACAAAAAGTAGTGCAGTTTCTAGCAGTTTCATGAAAGCAGCCTCCTCTGGACCTCAAAGCCTTTTGCCAGCAGTGGACTTTTCTCAAATTGTTTTCAAATAGACCAGGCATCTTCATATTGTGTAATTTGCCTAAGTAGTTCAAAAAGTACCCAAAAATTTTATTCCAACAATTGATAAGTACACTGACATAGCAGGCATTTTAAAAAAACCTGACTAAACATTATCATAATGTAAGCATTAGCAGATTTCCAACTCCAGAGATGAAATGTGTTGTTTCTTTCTCCATTCACCTTTTTCTATGCTACACAGAATCACCTTTCTCCATATTTCTCCTTCCCTCCATCAGACAGAAGGGAGACTGGCCAGCTTCATTGATAGGAAAGTCAACATTTACAGAGTCAACCTAGACACAGTTGCATTGCAATGGTTAATGAATTCATTTCTCAGGAACACTATCCATGTAATATAAGCAAGTTATATAGCAGAACAAATTAATTTTAGATTTGGTATTATCTACAAAAATAAGCTCAGACTAAGATTAAAAATGAAATAAGATCCATTCATGATTGTTGAGTGGTTTTAGTGCATTGATCATTTACTACAATATCCTAATTGTGCAATTCACATTCAAACCAGGGTTAAGAAATTTATATTGCTTAACTGTAAAATGAATTTCTAAACTCTGCTCTATGTTGACATTCATGGTGCAACTCATTTTGAAAATGAAACAGAAAACAAGGGGAAAAAAGGAAATGCAGAAAAAGAGATAAAATTTTCTAGAAAAAAATTCTAGAACATACATTTAAAATCTTTTCAGACTTCAGGGTTTTCTTGCTATTTAGACATCTGAATGACCTTCATACAGTTATCCAGCAAATCTGAAGATGAACTGAAACACAGCCAACGACTGCTACCACCATGCTTCCAGTTGTACAAGTTCTCATAAGACCTTCAAGTGAGAAGGTTTCAATAGAGAGGCAATCATGAAACATGCATGAGAACAAAGCTATTGACATGCTGTATTTTCTGGGACAATCTCTAACCTTTAACACTTGAATAATGAAAAGTAAGTTAAATATAAAAATAAATGTAAAAATCTTTCCAACCAAAGGGACATTTTTCAAACTAATTTTTACAAAAATCCAGCTGAAACCTGGGCATTGTTCATGACTGAAAGGCAAATCTTTGACTTACTTTGAATGAACAGGTTTTAGTCATGAAAAGCAACTTTATCTTCATACTGATGGTGAAACTAGGTAAATGCAGACTTGTCAGCCAATCCTCTGTTCCTTTGTGCACTACCGTCAGTGGTATTTATTCACTCTCATATTTCTGTTTAAGATAAATTCTGAGTCAATTGGGGCCTAGAAATGTCGTAGTAAGTATTAGTGCCTTGTATTTAACTTTTCATATTACAACTTAATAGTTGTCAGATCATTGTTGATGATTGGAACATGGTAATTATTAGCTTTATTCTTGACAATATAAAAATGCGTGAGACAGAACTGAACTTAACCTTATAAAAGAGTTTGTGAAAGAAAATGCTTTCACCAGGAAAAGTTAAGGAATAACAAGTCGTATTCATATTTCTGTTTCATGTTATCTCCCTGTGAGGAACCTTTGCTCTCCTTGGTGATTCAGATCTGCTGCTCCATATACGCACTCTGTGACTCTCAGGAGAGATTAAGGACATGCTTCCAGCAGAAATGGACAGGCTTCCAGCAAGTTATTTCACAGGAATCACTTGAAAAGCTAGAAAGAAGTTGTACTTTATTATTACTGATTCAGGAAAGTTTTGAAATTCTGTTGGAGAAATGTATGCTGTTTACTGTGAAGAGTAAACATGCAAACTTAACATTTACTGGGTTTTGCTAATATCCAATGACACATCTACATTTGGCATTTAAATGAACAATTATGCTACATGCATTTTCCTAAAAGGTGAACAAAACCCACAGGTTACTGTCTGAGGAACTTTCTTTTAAAGCTTAAAAGACTTCTTCTACCTCCTCCCATGCAAGTATTCCTTTCATGACATTTCATACAATACTTCATGATGTTGGAAATCAACAACCATAAAGCCAAGAAAAAAATTTTAAAAAGAGAAAAATAATTAAAGATAATGAAGGCATAAATTAGCCTTGGTCTATTGAAACTGCATGGACATGAAAAAACACTTAGCGATGATACTGAGACACAATAGAGAATTTCAGAACTTGCTTGCTTTTGTTGTGTCATGAAAATCAAGACATTAAGATCCTGTCTTCTTTTCCAGATTTCTATGAAATGCTATACAAGTGTGCTAGTAATAAATCAGAGTGCAGCAGATGTCAGAGGCAGAAATTTTCCATTAGGTGACACCCTGCCTTCTACAGCCAATACAAAGTTATTTCCCAGCAAGAAAACCTTTCCCTAGACCGGCTTTCAAAGATTCAAACTATGGGGCTTCCATCACTTCTCTCTAGAGACTATTCCACAATTCTAATAGATCTCACTATTAGATACATTTCCCTGGTAATAAGACTAAATTTTCCTTTGCTCAATTTCATCCCTGCAAAATGCATCCCTTGGTTGCAGTATGAAACACTTGCTGGTTCAAAACTAACCATGTGTCTTTTTGCTTCCACATAGCAGCATAACCTACAGTGCTCTGGTTTTATTCACTTTATTTTTAAAGATTTTATATGCTATAAAAGTCACCATTTTAGTATATAAAACACTTTTTTTCTAGTCTTACTTTTTCATAAGTGGGAACTCCACTTCCCCCAGTTCCCAAACTCTGAAATTTAGAAAACTGCACCTTCATGCATTGTTAAAGGCTTGGGTTCTGTCTGCCTGGCTTTTCACAAGCAGTTCACCATTTACAGAAGAGGTTAGAAAAATTTAGTTCTATGTGAGCGAGTAGTTTAACTTCTTTAAACACATAATTTCATGGCCTACTTTCTTATACCAAATGGACTCAGACATATCTAGTATGTACAGGTGCATTCAAGAGGATTTTCTTCATTTAAATTTTAAATATTTAAATACTACATTTACCCTGTGTAAATTCATTTCCTTGACAAAAAAAACCACAAGAAACAAAGGGGGGAGGGGGGAGAGATAATAAATTTATTAATACTAACTTATATTTAACAAAATTTCTTCCCCAAATTTTTTATATTTATTTTACTTCTGTATTATTGCATGCTTACCCCTGAATTGCCACACATACCATGATCCTGTTTCTCAGAATATCAGCAGGGTTGCACTACATCAACCCCATAGCCATCGTGCAAGCAGACACTAGAAAGAGAGATAATTTTTCCTGGTTTGAGGGCCTTTCTGTACAACAGTGTACAGACAGATGGTATTTCAATGGAAATTTTTCAAGGTACTTTGCTAGGGTCCATGCCTATACAAGTCTTAATCATATGCATCACCAAACACTGACATAGATGCTTACTGTCTAATGGTTTAATATTATTCAAGGTGTAGCATCTTAGGACCCTCAAATATTTAGAAACTTGAGAAAATTGGTAAGAAGAAATGGATTTCATAAAAAATTACAGGAAGTGACTTTGGCTCAGTAGAAGGTGAAATCCAGTGTTCACTGCTAAGAAATGCAGCATGGAAGAGTGTAAAATGAAATGCCATATGGATGGCATACCCCAGAAGTTGTTAAAAGGACATACATATTAGCAAGGCATATAGGTTCAGTTTATCAGAGCAGCATTTGGCCAAGGGAACAGCTATCCTGCTTTGGCTTAAGTTTGGTTTAAAATCAGGGTCCAGAGAACTTGTTTTACTAAAACAAGAACTGACCTGAACCTTCACCAGACATGAACTACTTAGTAAATATTTCAGAGCAGCATAAAAAATGTAAAATTCTGCATAAATGCTTAAGCATGTCACGCTTGATTCTGCCATCCTTACTCACATCAAGTAGTCTCTTACTCTTTGAGTAGTCTCACAAAACATGTATTTACCCAGGGAATAAGATAGCTGCACAATGTAACAGTACAGAACAGCTCTATTTTTGCCTACTCCTTTCTTCAGTGGTTGGTGAGGAAGATGTCTTGCATACCAGACCTGACAGTAATGCACAATAAAATGCTTAGAGAGAGGTAGATACCACTTTGTTTAAAGCAATTTCTGAACTAGACCCTTTTCTAATCTCTGCTTTAAGTGCAGTACTTAGCAACAATCTGAATACATTTTTTCCATGTTAAAATCTTCTTTTGACACTGCACCTGTCACACAACCAACATGTCTGACCCAGATGTACAGAGTAAGCCCCACAGATTATTTGTCAAACAAATTCTGGAACCTAATATTTGGGTCTTTTATTTAATTGGTATGCAAATGAGGAAACAAGACAGCATTTGTGCTCGATACAGTTGTCACTTCAAATTCTGGTAACATTCATTATCATGCTTACAGATGTTTTTTTTACACCTAACATCTGCCAATACTACCTAAACCGCAGGAAGTTGACAAACCTGTGCAAACTTCCTCTGTCTCCCTCTCACTTTCTGTTATCTGTTCCATGCACACTAATTTTGTGCATCTGAGGCCTCTGCTCGCCAGAATTATGCCTGCTTCCTAACACCTCTGCCTCCAGAGCTTTGGATTTGAAATTGAACAGACACAGAGCCAATTTATCATAGGATGACATGTGTCATGTTCATGGTATAACCAGAGGGACCTACTGTATGCACTGTATTTATCCTTTTGTTGTCAACACGGACAAAGACAATACCAGCAATAGGCAGCTATTAAATTTTTAAAATACAATACATATACTTAACTGTTGTTCTGTTAGAGTTGGGATTTTTAAATGTAGTACTAGCTCATTTTGTTTAACACCAGATTTCCTTTGTCAGATAATCATCTGTCATTCAGGCATGCAGCATATTAAAATATGTGAGCACCAAATACCAATACATTAGCAGCAAGTCTTCAAAAAAGCAACATAAAAACCATTTCATACATACACTTTCTGCAAGAAATCATAATCAGATTTAATGACAGCTTACACATATTTATATATACTAATGTTGTTTGTAGCTATATTTATATCTAACTATACATAATGTGTTTGCAGAATAGACGTATAAATATGTGTATATGTATGTCTATAAATATATATGTGCATATGTGTGTGCATGTGTGTTTACATATATATGTATATATAACCTATATTTTGCTACAGATAAAGATGCAGACAAAATTAGTAACCTGACTAGTAATGAGTGAATTAAATAAACATCTCAAAATATTGAGAAGATATTTCTATCAGAAAAGTATGTCCAAAGATTTAATTCCCAGAGAGCAAGAAAGCAAAAGTTGATGTAATTTACCTGTCATCTCCTGACTCTGAGCCACCCCAGGAACAGAAAAATCCCTGGTACCTTTCAGCTGATTTCCAGGTATGGTCTCTGATACCTCATTCACCTACTGTCTTTTACTGAGGAATATCCTGGAGCAAGCAATGGGTCTACTCTTTCACTGCAGTGATAAGCCTCCAATGTGGCTTTATTTTAAATAGTGTTGTTCCTACAAAGTATTCTTAGTTAAGTCTACTGGTTGATCTACACAATAACAACAAGGTGGGTTTGATGAAGTAGTAACACAGGAGAACTACCCAGGGGACAAAGTTGAGGGCTTTGTTTCAGGAGCAGGTAAGGGTCAAGTAGACACTACTGCTCAACAGCCTGAATGACAAGTGAGAAGACCCATTTCTACAAATATATTTCTCATTCGGGAAAACTGAAGATATTGTTTATTCAAACATATTTCATATTATAGGAAGAATATGTGCTAGTTATTCTCAATTCATAGACTGTCAGAAGTCACCAAGGCCATATCATAGATTCATAGAATGGTTTGGGTTGGAAGGGACCCTAGAGATCATCTAGCTCCAGCCCCCCTGCCATGGTCAGGGACACCTTCCACTAGACCAGGTTGCTCAAAGCCCCATCCAACCTGATGTTGAACACTGCCAGGGATGACGCATCCACAACTTCTCTGGGCAACCTGTTGTTCCAGTGCCTCACCACCCTCACAGGGAAGAACATCTTCCTTACATCTCACCTGAATCTACCTTCTTTCAGTTTAAAGCCATTACCCCTTGTCCTATCCCTAGATGTCCTTGTAAAAAGTCCCTCTCCAGCTTTCCTGTAGGCCCCCTTTAGGTACTGGACAGAGCCTTCTCTTCTCCAGGCTGAACAACCCCAACTCTCTCAGCCTGTCTTCATAGGAGAGGTGCTCCAGCCCCCTGATCACCTTTGTGGCCCTACTCTGGACTCCCTCCAACAAGTCCATGTCCTTCTTATGTTGGGGACCCCAGAGCTGGATGCAGTACTGCAGGTGGGGTCTCACCAGAGCAGAGCAGAGCAGAGCAGAGGGGCAGAATCCCCTCCCTCAACCTGCTGGTCATGCTTCTTTTGATGTAGCCCAGGAAAGTCTGGCTTTCTGGGCTGCGAGTGCACATTGCTGGGTCATGTTGAGCTTCTCGTCAACCAACACCCCCAAGTCCTTCTCCTCAGGGCTGGTCTCAATCCACTCATCACCCAGCCTGTATTTGAGCTTGGGATTGCACCATCTCGGGTGCAGGACCTTACACGTGGTCTTGTTGAACTTCATGAGGTTTGCACAGGCCCACCTCTTCAGCGTGTCAATGTCCCTCTGGATGGCATCCCTTCCCTCCAGCGTGTTGACCACACCACACAGCTTGGTGTCATCAGCAAACTTGCTGAGGGCGTACCCAATCCCACTGTCCATGTCACTGACAAAGCTGTTAAACAGCGTCAGTCCCGGTACCAGTCCCTGAGGAACACCACTCACCACTGCTCTCCACTTCAAGCCATTGACCGCAATATTTTGTGTGTGAGCATCCAGCCAATTCCTATCCACTGAGTGGTCCATCCATCAGATCCATGTCCCTCCAACTTAGAGACAAGGATGTCGTGCGGGACAGTGTCAAATGCTTTGTAAAAGTCCAGGTAGGTGATGTCACTTGCTCCTCCCTTATCCACCAACGCTGTAACCCTGTCATAGAAGGCCACCAAATTTGTCAGGCAGGTTTTGCCCTTAGTGGAGTCATGTTGGCTGTCACCAGTCACCTCCTTATTTTCCATGTGCCTTAGCATAGTTTCCAGGAGGATCTGCTCCATGATCTTGCCAGGCACAGAGGTGATACTGACTTGCCTGTAGTTCCCCGGGTCTTTCTTTTTTCCCTTTTCAAAAATGGGGGTTATGTTTCCTCTTTTCCAGTCAGTGGGAACTTCACTGGGCTGCCACAGCTTCTCAAATATGATGAATAGTGCCTTAGCCACTTCATCTGCCAGTTCCCTTAGGAGCCATGGATGCATGTCATCAGGTCCCACGGACTTGTGCACCTTCAGGTTCCTTAGATGGTCTGATCTTCTCATACCATGGGCAGTTCTTCATTCTCCCAGTCCCTGCCTTGTCCTTCTGCAACTTGGGCAGTGTGGCTGGAGCACTTGCCCGTAAAGACTGAGGCAAAAAAGTCATACAGTACCTCAGCTTTCTCCATATCCCAATTAGACAGGTCTCCCATTTCCTTCTGGAGAAGGACCACATTTTCCCTTGTCTTCCTTTTATCACTGATGTATCTATAGAACCTTTTCTTGTTGTCCTTGACGACCCTGTACATATTTAATTCTATCAGGCTTTAGCTTTCCCTGGCTGCTCAGACAATTTCTCCGTATTCCTCACAGGCTTCCTGTCCTTGCTTCCACCTTCTGTCGGCTTCCTTTTTGTGTTTGAGTTTGTCCAGGAGCTCCTCGCTCCTCCATGCAGGCCTCCTGGCATTTTTGACTGACTTCCTCTTTGCTGGAATGCATCACTCCTGAGCGTAAAGGAGGTGATCCATGAATATTAACCAGCTTTCTCTGGCCCCACTTCCCTCCAGGGCTTTATCCCATGATACGCTACCAAGCAGATCCCTGAAGAGGCCAAAGTCTGCTCTCCTGAAGTCCATGGTAGCGAGCTTGCTGTCCACCCTCCTCGCTGCCCTAAGGATCTTGAACTCCACCATTTCATGGTCACTGCAGCCAAGGCTGCCCTTGAGCTTCACATTCCCCACCAGCCCCTCTCTGTTGGTGAGAACAAGGTGCAGCATAGCAGCTCTCCTCATTGGCTCCTCTATCACTTGGAGAAGGAATTTGTCATCAACACATTCCAGGAACCTCCTGGATTCCTTATGCCCTGCTGTGTTGTGCCTCCAACAGATATCAGGGTGGTTGAAGTCTCCCATGAGTACCAGGGCTTGTGAACATGAGGTTGCTCATACGTGTCTATAGAGCTCCTCATCTGCTCGGTCTTCCTGGTGGGGGGGCCTGCAGCAGATGCTCCCTATAATTTCACCTGTCCCTGCCCTCCCCTTAATTCTGACCCATAGGCTCTTAGTCAACTCCTCACCCATCCCCAGGCGGAGCTCCATGCACTCCAGCTGTTCACGGACATAGAGGGTGACACCCCCTGCTTGTCCTTCCTAAGGAGCCTGTATCCCTCCATTCCAACACTCCAGTCACAGAAGCTATCCCACCACTTCTCCATGATGCCAATAAGATCATAGCCTGGTAGGCGTGCGGACATATCTAACTCCTCTTGTTTATTCCTCATGCTGTGTGCGTTGGCATAGAGGCATTCAAGTTGGTCCCCTGATGAAGTTGACTGACTGGCTGGCATGGCTGGAATTCCTTTGTGCTGCTCTTCAGGTGCTCTCCTGCTGAGCTGTGATCCCTCTCCAGGCTCTGGGCATCTGTTGCTGGCACTGGCATCAAACTGGTAGGAGTGGGATGGGTTGAGGTTCCCCTCCCGTGGCAACTTTAGTTGAAAGCCCTCTTTACCAGCCTAGCAAGCTTGTGACCGAAGATGCTCTTCCCCTTCTCTGATAGATGGACCCCATCAGCCCCCAGTAGACCAGGTTTCTCCAAGCCAGTCCCACGGTCTAAGTAGCCAAACTGCTGGCTGTGCCACCAGTCCCATAACCATTTGTTGATTCACCAAGGTTCAACTGGCCCTTTCAAACCCCTTCCCTTTGGAAGGATTGGGAAAATAACTACCTGCGCTCCAGAGTCCCTTACCACGGCTCCCAGGGCTCTGTAATCCTTTGTGGTCCTCCTCAGACTGCTCCGGGCTGTATCACTGGTGCCCACATGAAACAACAGCAGCGGACAATAGTCGGTGGGCTCCCTCGGTGATGTCCCTGATAGGAGCCCCCAGTAAGCAGCACACCTCTCTAGAGCACATCAGGCTGGCAGATGGTGCCTCCGCACCGCTCGGAAGAGAGTCACCTACCACTGCCACCCACCGCCTTTTGTTAATTGCGGTGGTTGTTACACGGGGAGCAGATTGGGCTGCTTTAGCTCCAGCGTCTCTCCTGATGCGATGGGTCTTTCCTCTTTGGTCTGAAGACCGATGAAGTGGTTCTGCAAGGGCATGGAAGGCTTTGTGGGAAGTCCCTTCCTCCTGCAGGTCCTCACCATTGCAAGCTTCCATTCTTCTGCGTTAGTGGCCCCATTCCCTTCCGTGTGTGCCCATGGGGAAGTTTTTGGCTGTTTGGCCATGGGCTGTGGGTCCACTGCAGACTGCACAGTAATATCTGATTACTTCTCCTCCCATATTGGTGAATGAGTCTGTTTTAACAGGGGTTTAATGTATAGTATATAGTGAATAATGGCCAGACGTATCGTATTTTATACCATTTTATTTTAGTGATACAACTATTCCAAATTCACAAAAAAGTGGATTTGAACATTTTCACAGAGTGCAAATGATTGCATAATAGAACAAATTCTGTGTACATATTTGCATATGTGATGTGATTTACACTATTACAGCCTTAACACAAGTGGAAGCAAAAAAGGAGGGAATCTTGCTCTGCGCACATACACTGTTAAGAGAGAATCTACTACTGTTCTTCCCCAACTTAGCAGACTGCAGGTTTCCCTTTTTTTTTTCTTTGCCAGTATGAGAAACATCAGATTTTTCTGCTGAACATGAGGGATAGGAAAGAGTTCGTTAAAGTCTTCAAAAATTCAAGGTAGATTCAGATTGCCTTTTAGATGAAGTGAAGGATGAAAGGCTTTGATCTTATTTGATTTCATCCAGTTACTCTATTCCTGGTAATGTAAAACCATACTAGAAAAAAGCTAACAGTGGGGGGAAAAAAAGGAAAGAAAAATAATGGCTAAACCCAGGAAAGCATTAACATGAAATAAACCAAGTAATCCCTATTCTTCATAATAGTCTCTCTTCTGGAGGAATAAAAAGAAATAGAAAGTTAGGCAATACATTTTTGCTGTAAGTTAGCATAAAAGATAACCAGAACTAGGCATATTATGCATTTTGTTTTGTTTTATTTTTAAACAATTGGAGGGAGAAAAAGCTTGGATTTAGCAGAGAATTTGCAACTGAAAATTTTCTGACAGCACTGCCTCTGCCCATCTGTGCAAAGATTTTTAGTAATGCAAACATAGCAGTGATGAAGAGCATAACATGAAATACCATGTATTTGGCTCATTTCAAGATACCAGCCAAAGAGCATGGCTCAAAAATCATAAAATGACTGTGCAAGTTTTCCAGCATAGATATTCCAGTGGATAGCTTTTAATTGTCAAAACAGTCACAGGTCAGTTCTCACAATCACATACTTAAAAGTTTTAAGGAGAGCTTCATTTTCATTATAGGGCAGGAACAAGGACTAACAGTGAATGGGGGGGGTGGGAGGAGGAGATTTTCATATTCATCCCATATTGTAACCCCATACAATCTTTCTCCTTAATCTTTTCCCAACTCCACAAATGTACTTCTTCATATATAAGAAATAGTTTGGAACAGCCTGATGGTGTTTATATTTTATTCACAAGAAGTTATTGATGTTATGGGATTAACTACTGGAGCAATGGGAATGAGATAGAAAAGGCAAACATCACCAGGCAGAAATAGGCCAAAATGTCTACAAAGTAGAATATCTTCATCTGACTTGTAAAAGCAATATAATTTGGTTCTATTTTACAATGAATACAGAAAAACATAAAAACATGACTGGGGTGAATTTTATGTGAACTGTTTATAGCTCAAATGATTCAAAGCTCCTTGTGGCTGCTATAGCTATCTCTTATGACATATGACCATGGGTATTTCCTGACCAGCATCTTATAAGTGACTAAAGTGCAAGTTTTTGCTCAGTTTCTGGTGTTCTCAAGTACACATTTGAAAAAAATAGTAAATCACATAATACTTCACCTTCAGTTATAAACACCTGTAGACAACAGTACACTTGTTTCACTGCTCTTGCATAATGGGACGTTTATTTCCCATTACACAAGTTATACAATATATAATTATACAATAAAATTTTCCCTACTAAGCAGATATAACAGAGCCAGGAGTACAGTTATGTGAGGACCAAATCTGAAAAAATGTTTGAGTCTTTCGGATGCTGCTGATAGCAGCACTGAGGAAGGTGACTGGAGTCCTCACAGCCCTCCAGCCAGGGTAGCAGCTCTATCAGTGGGGTCTAAATGGGAAAGACAAAAAAGTGGAAACTAAGAACAATAGAAGACAAAAAAAAAAAAAAGAAAGGGAAAGGAAAAAGACGTGTGAGCAAAAGGAGGTAAAAATGTCTTAGACTCATTAAGGGACAAATGCTCCAACTTGCCCACATGTATAATCCACATTGCTGCGGAATCACAGTCACAGTTAGCTGGTGGTTTTTTTCCATATAGGTAAGTAGGAAAGCTACATGCTCAGAAATTCAGACTGATGAGAAAATACTGCTTACAGGCAGTTTAGGGATTTTGTTTGGTTTTCTCAGATTATTTTTTTTAATACACAAATCAGGCTAAAACAATTTTGTTGGGATACACAAACAAATGAGCAGATAAATCAGACTGATTTAAGCAACAGACCTCAACATTAACACTAGAAAAAGTGCTCAGCCCCACACTTCCAGCTCTGTACAATAAGCATTTAATTATGTGTGGTGCTGAGAATAATACATTGTAACCTTGCTTGAATTTTTCTTAGGATTCATTTTATTTTTGAAATCCATACACTTCATCATACAATGAGTGAAGAAAGTCAGTGGGCATCATATTAATCCATAAGGACATTGGTTATTCCCCCTTCCACAAAAGACCCAGGTCTCTTTATTTGCTGGAAGTTGACCTATATCCAAACTGCAAAGAGTCCAAAATTCAACAATTAAATATAGATTTCCTAGCTTTATGCTATTCAATCTAACTTTGCCTTCAAAACACCAAGAGAAAGTTGAAACAAATCCTGGACTATTTCCTCTAAATAAGGAAAGAAAGTGGACAGAATTGGTTCTTGAAAAGTATATATGCAGTTTAAACAGACCAGCTCCTCCTACCCTACCAACCACTCAGTCCACCTGTAAGCAGAAGACACCAAACTTAATGGAAGAAGAGGTCTGTCCCCAGCTCTTGCAGCCATGTTGCTCTCCAGTCATATTTGATGGTATCGAAGAAGAGCATAACACCTATGTTTTCGATGACTATGCTTCTGAGGACTTTCATTGCAATGTCTGCTGCAACTTAACATCTGCCCATGCTCTCAAAGTGTCACTGTTTTGAAGCAGAAAGAAAAAAGAAAGACTGAGAGTGAGAACAGACATTAGAGAGTGCTCACAACATTGCAAAGATTGAATAGCAAAGCAAAAGTATGCAGTGATGGCTAGAGATATGGAAAAAGGATCACACACTCTTTTCAATACTTTCTACCTCAGCTGGCAAAGTAAAATGAAGGCAGTACTAAATAAAGAAGAACTGTCTGGATGTGAAGTAGTCTTTTTTCTGAATTTTTATATCTGTCTGCCTTCAGGGTCTGCTCATGAGTCTCCTATCTAGCATGTATCTCTGACACCAGCCTTCCTTGGTGAAGGGCTTGGACCTCCATAAGGAAGGGAGCTCATGGGTTTCCAGGGGCACAGGAGGCCTCCTGCATTTCTTGAAGGTCATCCCTAGACAGGAGTGGCATGTATGAGCAATCACCCAATGATCATTGCAGGGTGTTGAAGGAGACCAAAGTTTCTCACCGCTATCTGTCTGAGGTTGGAGCAGCGTAGGGATAACGTCAGTCAGCACAACTGCCTGCAGCTATAGAATCATACCCAGGATGATCTAAAAACTTTGACTCCTCTTATCCTCAGAGACGCTTTCAGTCCAGAAACGTGGTGCAAAGATGAGCTGTGAAGATAGTCTGGTAAAGAATGAAAGGCCATTCCACTGCAACCCCTCCTGCGCCAGTGCCAGTGCCAGTCCTGAACGCAGTATTTGCACTCATTGTCCACTTATGGTTGGATGGTAACCGCTGTGAACATGGAATGTGTTTGCACTACATCTCTGCCCTAGCCGAGTCATGTTGTGGAAAGTGAGTACCAAGATATGCCTCATAGTCTTCTACCACAGGTCCTTGCCAGGTGTGGAGCCCTGCTGCCTGTTTCCTTCATAATAATTTATATTTTCAGGGTTAACTGTACAATGAAAGCAAGTTAAAAAAAAAGAGTTAAGCTCACTTAGTTTAAAAGAGAAAAAAAGAAACAAACAGCAAAAAAAGTTGAAAGCTGTAATTCTCTTTCTAGGGGGCTAAAGGTTAGGTTTGTTAACAAGGATCTTGTCTGTGACCCTTCAAGCCCTCTCCTGTTCATCAGTGAGAAAAGCATTTTGACTTCTAAGAGGGCCTGAAAGTGCAATTTTTATCAAGTAGTGTGTCCAGGTAGATTTCAGTCTTAGAGGATATAGAGATGGAGCCTGCGATGAAGATGGCTCATAAGCAAATATTCATTTGTTAATTTTTGAAGGAGATACATACAATTGTATCTGGTAGTACATATGAGCTCCATCTATTTTGTATTGCAATCAAGTTTTCATATTATTTCTTTGGCTAAAATGGAGATCTATGAATTATTTATCCATTTGTGTAGCTGGTCGTTGCTGATAAACTGAGCAAACATGGGGTTCCTCTGATATCACATATCATGCAGCTCACAGAAAATCTGATGCTTTATGTCAACTACCTAATCGCTGAAAGAGGACAACAAATAGGCATAATGTAAAAAAAAAAAAAAAAAAGGCTGTTGAAGTATTTCAGAAGAAGTTAACTAAGAAAATCACCAATCCTTGAGATTAAGCTTTACCAGTTTCAAGGAAAGCTTGGGATAGCTAGTAAGGAAGAGAGGAAAAGTTAGAAACAATTGTGTTTCTTAACAACTTGCACATATTATTAACAGGCTACAATTGAAATTAGTGAGTATCTTTCATTTCTAGGAATTAAACTTAACCTGATGCTGTTATTCATACAGAGACTGGACTCATCTTCTCTTTCCCAAGTCACTGATTCAACCTATTTTCCTGCTTTCTTTGTTTCACATAAATCATAAAGCAGCTGGGATGGGGTGGAGGGTAACAGGTGCTGACCAGGCTTATTGGTTTAAGCAGGATTGTTTGTGCTCAACAGGGTGCTGAGAAATTGCCCAGCACTCTACAGCATGAGGAAAGTTAACAAAGAAGCATACATGCTACCCACCAGGTAATGAGCAAAACACTACATTTTTTATTTTGATGTATGCCTTTGTCACTTGACAGTGTCATTTCTCTGGCCACTGACAAAGTTACTGTGTTTTTCTTTATAGTGACAATCTCATTTCATTTCTCTCTCTCTGACTCTACATATTAAAAAAAAAAAGAGGGGGCAAAGAAAGTTGGTGTTCTCTATTTGGGATAGGATGACTGACAGCATACAAAGTGTGGACTGGATCCCTACTGTGTCAGGGAGACACCAGACAGCATAGTAAAGATGGTCAAGTTATCATTGACTTGTCAAGTGTTAACTTTATTTTCTAAGACAGGTTCAGCCCCATTTCAGCTGAAAGTGCCTAAAAAAATTACAGGATTGTTCTACGTGCTGCCACAGATCAGGAATGAGAGTTCTTATCCCTGTTCCTGAACTTAAACCAGCTACTTTTCAGAGCTTCTCAGTGTAGCCATACATAAACACACACACACACACACATATATATGTATATACACACTGAAGTCCAGTCTCATCCATGGACTAATTTTAGGCAGTTTTTGGGAAGCGGAAGACAGACACCCAGAGATTTCAGACTAAGATCTGAACTAGCTAATGACTACAGAAGGGGTTCCTGCCTTGGAAATCTGCACTACATGTGCAATGGTAGCTGAAATTAATCTAGGTCTCTGGAAAAAATTAATAAGGCAACAGTGTTTTTACATCTACTAGGTCTAGCCTTTCTGATACTATTTTGCCCCATCTTTTTTCACTATCCATTCTTCTCTTCCTACAGGCTTTAGTGTTAAGTCCAGGGCAGTCTTTTGCAGTTCTTGAAGATTATCTTCTGCTTTTTTTTCCCGTTAGGGATCTGTGAGGTTTATTTCAAAGGCAAGTTACATTTCAACATTTATTTTCAACTGCTTTTATGGCAATACTACAGTTGGATTCTTCCTGCAGCAGTCAGAAGTGTCAGAAGACCAGGCTCACCTTCCACTCTGTTTTGCTGCTCCTATGTTTCTCCTCATCTTCCCTTGATTCCCACTCCTGAACTTTGATGATCTTTAACCTTTCAAGTAAACAATAACTGTTTCCACATGATGCTTTTTCTATGCTGTCCTGGACATTACTAGGTAGGTAGATTGAAAGGCCTAAGGAAGGTCTCATGTATTCTGTCCCTTAACAACACTCTCAATAATAATTCCAACACCTTATGCTCCAGAAAATCCTCTTTATCCTTTCTGCCAACAAATATTATCATATTCATCATAAAAATGTTTAACATGAAGATTATTTGGTTTTAGTTCTGCAGAAAAAATAGGTTTTCCTCTGTGTTATTTCATGTTATAGAGATCATGTTAATCAAACTCTTGTAACAGATTTTTAGTTATGCAGCTAAAGGAGAAGAAACAAGCAAACCCTTAGTGATTTTAAAATAACTTCAATTCCCTACTAATGTACCAAGTGGATTGAGCAGGACACAATCCCTGAATCCCTGAATTCAAATAATCTATTACCCTGCATGGTTTCCTATAAATGAAATGCCAACATACATACACACAGCCAATGTTGAGCCACTACCACATAGATAGCTTCCCAATTGTAGTAAGAGCAATTATTAAGAGGTAGCAACTGTTAAGAAAAGGAGGCAAAATGCAGTATATAGCAATCAGTGGTGTAATGACATTGAAATATACTAGGAATAAAACATTGTACTGCCAGACAATACCCAGGTCACTGGTTCCAACTGAAATCAGTTTCCTTTGCTGGATAAGGTATTCATGCTGTACCATGCATTTAGTTTACTTTGTGATAATAAGAGGCTTCCACACAGATGTGTTCCACCATGTCTGGATGTCTATTATTTCTTCTGCTAAGTTACTCTGGAAAGAGGGGGGTTCATTTCTTTTCATATTAATGCAAACTAGTCATTAGACATGAAAGCACAGAGTGAATAAGACTGTAGAGCTAATCAAGGGGTAAATAACACTGAAATGCCTCCTTGCAGTATTTTCCTGAAGAAAATCATCATTCAAATAGTTGAAATTTGGTTCTTCCTGCTCAACTGAGGAAACACAAATTAAATCATCAGTACCCTTACCATCTCTCATTGCCTACTCTCATTTTTTCAGAGCCTGTTGTACAAACAGGTTTATGCTTTATGCATAAGGTGCTGGAAGTCAAGCTTTCCTCTGTCCCACAGGTCATCTAGTCGTCATCTTGCCCTTGTTAGTCCCTTTCCCAGTTGACCCTGAGCTACAATAAACAGGCTGAATGAACTGTTCCAACTGGAGCTGATTACCTGTGTTTTCACCTTTTCCAAGGGCCTCCTTTTGCTTAATTTGGTAGGTTTTCACCTAATTATATGGTGGGATAGAGACTGCAGAGCACTGAAGTAAATAGAAGTGGGATGTGAACTTTCAGCGCAATTCCTCTGAATTGCAGACCAATTCCCACTTAGCTTTGAGACACTTCGTCTGCAGAAGCATGAGACCTATCGCATTTGCAGCAGAGTGCGGGGAAGCTTTTGATCCAGCCACATGTCGGGAGCAATTCCACAGTACGGGATCTCATCAGAGCACCGCTGTGTACCACTATCTTAAGCTTTCCCAGTTAAAACAAAAATGGTACTCCAATCCACCCTGTCCTACAGACTAAAAAGAGAATACACAAACCCTAAGAAAACCCCCAAACAATAACCATTTTTCAGAAAGTCAACATAATCACAAAATCTAAAAATAATCCCCAGCTACCCACAAACATCCAGGCTGATGAGCAGAAAAAAGATGCAAGGAAAAAGAAAGACAAATATGGATTTGTCAAAAAATAAGATAATCTAATATAGGAACTAGTTATCTGTTATAGAGCTAAGGAGACAGGAAACAAAAAAGAGGAACCTTACTGAAATAATGGCTATGGCATGGGAACCACCAAAGCACCTCTTTGTCTTTAACACTGAGATCCTGACAACTTACCTGTGAAAAGTCAGAAAGACTGTAGATGACCCATTAACTCCACTGGCCATGACCAAGTCCTGAAATCCACCTGGACACTCAGACTTGTGCTTCTGTTGTCACATTATCTGCCATTTCCCCTTCCCCACATCACTACTTTTCTTTTTTTTTTGCTTTGTAATTAAAATCCACTTGAGCTGTTTTTCTGGAACACTTACAGTGATCCTGAAACTGAAAAGGTAGCTAAAAGCCTGGAGATGGTCCAAATATGCTGTATCTCTTGAACACATAATAAAAACTATATAATTCCTCTGTCTTTCCAAAACAACATGGTTGAAAACAAAAATCAACATGCAAAACCAAAGCTGTATCTTCTGGTTTTGCAGTTCTTTTCAGTTTTACATGCATGTCATAATATTTTTCTCAGGGAAATAGTTAGAGATTGGTAACAGGATCAGAAACTTCAGTTCTTCCCAACTTCTTTTTACTCATTAAGGATAGCTATTCCCATCTCTTAATATCATACAAAAGCCTGTCAATAGGAGGTTTCTCCTCAAAAAGAACACACCACCCCCCTGCCAAAAAAACCCCAAACAACTAAACAAATAATCCTGTAGCTGGAAAAGAAAGGTAATAAGGACTTCTACCTTTAAATATTTTATTAATGTTTTACATTTTCAGTGTCTGAAATTATCTTTAATAAAAGTTATAAACCATATTTATTTTAAGAATGCATAGGCCAAGCCATGCATATTCAAAACCTTTAACTATGCTTACTACATAATGATGTCAAGAGTTATGACCCTGAGGGCCTCTTATTCAAAAAGAAGTAATATCACATAACTTTCTAGCATTGTCTACTAACAATTCCCTCCCATTCCCACAACTATGAATACTCATTTTCCTTTTCCTTGTATGCTAATCAAAACTAACAAGCCTTCCTCCTAGTGCTTTCTTACTGTTCTTAGCAATTCATCACCTTATTACCACTACATCTTCTCCCCTCTTCCTGGAGATCTGAAGTCCTGAAGCTATTTATGGGTGCACAGAAATAGACAAGCAGAAAGCAAAGTAGTTACGAAATGTAATTGTCAAAGGAAACCAATTTTCTAACAGTTCATTCTGATTTATTTTGCTTATATTTAGGCAAATTTCTGTGGCAGAGCTGAAAGACCACTTGGGTCCTGTAAGGAAGAGAAAGTGTTTTGTTCAAAAGCAATCAGGTATAAACTTGGTTTGATGAAATTTCAGGAAGGATTCCAGCCAGGAGTGGTCAGTGTTAATATTCTTGAAATTCTCTTACATTGCAAGGGTTGCTTTTATTTTCACCAGAACACATTTGTGTATCAAGTTGTTCAGCACTTCATAAAGCCAGAGTCTAAATGTGTTTGCTTTGTTCACATTCATCCACCAATTTTGAAGGCTGAGATTCCAGTGATAACTTTTTATTGGAATTTAGCAAAAAAACTTTTGAGATAAGACCAATAAAAGGTCAAAATCTAAAGGAAATTTTTGATACAGTTACATGTAAGTATAAAGAGAAATTTATGATTGAAGCTGAATAGCAGCTTTAAATATAGACCTTATTGCTGCCAATGTGATAGTCAAAACTGAAAAGTCTGGTTTTATTATATCCTTCTGAAACTTCATTGCCACATCCACCAAGGGAAAGATTGGGCCTGCAGAAAGTTCATTACTGATGGTTACTCCAGAGTCCAGGGCAAGAGGACAGGAAAGGAGACAGGGAGATACAGCAGCTTCAACCAGAGGATCCACCACAAGCTCTCTCTACCAGCCTGAAGAACAGACAAACCATTCAGTTCTCAGGTGAGCACATTTTATAAGGAAGACATTGAAGCTATGGAGTAATGGGCATTTCAACAGCCATTTTACAGAGTGCAGAACACCATTTCCAGGCTTAGAGTTTTAGTTGGCATTGTTCTGTGAAACAAATGGGAAGGAGCAACAAAGAAGAAAGAAAAGTCCAAACCAAAATCTCATTTCTCCTCTCTGTTGTGTCTCATGTTCAAAACAACATAGCCAGCTCAAAAATTTCAGTCCATTTCTCTTGAACCTGTCTGTATTCAAGCTCTCAACTAGCTATCAGTCACAGGCCTTCAAAAGAAAAAACCCCAAACTGTTGTGCATAGAAATAGGAGTACAATAGGTACCATACGTACAAGCAATATATCACAGAGCCAGAAACAATATCAACAACATTCCTTCAAAGAAAAAAAAAAAAAAAAGCCTTAACAATAGCATTTCAGCTGCCAATTAAAGAAACACAGTAACTTCATATTAAGGACAGAATCTTCACAAAAGCAACAAGCCCTTTAAGAACAGGATATTTGCATAAGAAGTACATTCAATGAAACTTTTTCTGATGTTTCACTGCATTGACATAATCTTTTTTTCTGAAACTAGATAAAAAATTGCAAATCTTATTTCTTTGTGTATGTAATCTGTTTGAAAAAATTTCCTTTCTCCCTCCCCCCCTCCCAGCCCCAAACAGGAAATTATCTTCAGGGCCAAACTCCTAATCTTTTAAGTCCCTTTTTGTGTTGAACAACTATGTAATCTTCCTCAGGCCATTGAGTTTTGTGAGGAGAAAAGTGATCACAATCAGAAAACCAGAAAACTTTAAAGTTTCCAAAAATGCAAGATGGATAATGGCAGTGTATGATCCATGAGACAAATTTAAGGGCGCTGTTTCATGACTAGACAACTTAATCAAGAGTTTAGAGTAAGAACAAGAACTGTAGAGTTCAAAAATCATCAGGGAACTGTAATGGACTTCTTATGAGCGTTGACTGTTTATGTGACCTTGGATAAAATGTTGAATAACTTCTATCTTTATTTTACTCTGCAAAACAAAACCAATAAAATCGTGTAATACATAAAAGGAACAAAACCCACTTTGTGATTAATGAATGCCACTGCACAAAAGAAGAGAAGAGTATTTTTAGTGCTTATATCTGAGACTCCTAAAAGTACTGACATATCACAGTCTCCTGTATATTTAGCATAAAATTGAAGGACGACTTGGGAAAGCAAACTATATTTTTCCTTCCCTGTGAAGATGACCTCAGTATGAAAATTTGGATTTTTTCCATAGTGACTGATTAGTATAAATACTAGCAGTTGAAGAGCTCTGTAGTCCCAGTTCAACCTGTTGAAAGTTTAAGATACCTGATCACTTGATCTCTTCCAGCTCTTACTCTATACATTGAAATCAGCTACTTGCTCAAATTCTGCTATTTGAATTAAGTTAAACCTACATATCATTTTAAGTGCCCTGTTTATTGACCTACACAAACCAAGTGGGGAGATACAACTACAAATCTTCTTCTCATCTTCTTAATGCTCCCCTGAATCAGGTAGGTTCTTTGACAGTCCATTCATTTAAAGTGTAAGTGCTCATTGCAGCTTCGAGATCGGTGAGCGACAAACGGGCAGTTAGTTCTGTCTGCTCAAGTGCACATGAGGTGTCTTCATTGAGTCCTTTTTTCCTATCAGTTTAGGAGCTGACATAACTGAATAACTATTGATACTATTACATATTACACATATATTCCACGTTATACTGTGGGATAACTCCAGAAATTTCAGTGAAGTATTTTTTTAATTTACACCACTGCAAATATGATTAATACCTAGTTTTTACTTTCAACAAAATCTTGTGTATCATGTGACAATCTCACCTTAAGTTCTGGGAGTAAACACTCTTGCGTCCTGGGGTTATCTAGTTCTGGGTTCTGCAGTAAATGCAAGTGCCATAATAACAGCCAGTACAATAAAATTGTGCTTCTCACTGGATTAAATTTGAAATTCTATGATACATTAAGTATAATATACCTGTACCAAATTTCAGATATTGTATCTGCTTGTGTAAATCCCCAGTAATCTAAAGTAAGATTCTTAACTTTAAATTTAAGCCCAGTATGATTTTGGACACCTGAATATTACCCCCTCTTTAGTATCCCAAAGCTTTTTATAATGGCAATAAGAAATTAGTGTGCCAGATATATATGTTAATATATGTACAGATAAGTGTAATTTGTAGAATTTGTCCTTTCACAGGCATGAAACTATTTTGATTTCAGGTCTGGAAAGAGAATTCTTTAAAAATCTCCTTTATGAGGAAACGATGGGGAAAAAATTTGAGGAAAGGGGGAATCAAAATGGTGATTTTTTAAAATCAGCATTGAACTAGAGAGAGTTCAACTGAAGGGAGGAGGAAGGAGAAACATACAGGCATGCCTCTGCATCTCTAAACAATCTCTGCCTGTTTTGTACAAAAAGAACCAGTATCTACTCAGGCTAGACCATTGTAAGCATGCCTTTATCACTTCAGCAGGAAAAAAATAGAATAATAGGCAATACACTTTTTATTGTTTTATATACCTAAGTAGTTTTGATTTTGTGCATTAATAGATACAAATGAGTTCATTCAGGGATAATTAAATGAAGTCAAATTAAGGAGTAATAAGGAAAGTAAAAGAAGAACAACCTCTCATGAAAAATGGCTCACTTTGACTTCACAAATGCTAGAGTTTAGATAAGTAACAAAACTGTGGTTTTCTCTATTTGAAGGTCAAGTTGCACTCATTAAGAAGTCAATTCCAATACGATCCTAATATTTACCACTATACCAAGTAATAAATTTCTCAGCTGAAATGGCCGAACACAAGAACAGTTAAGAATGGTGACATCTGAACTAATTCCAAATAAGTCTCAAAATTAGTGATTACTGAAATAAGCTGAAACAGTTTGCAGGCTCTCAAGCTAGTTTCAGACTGTAACGTAAAGCTTCAAATTCAGGTATTGATGGCAGCACAAGCAAAAAGACCTGGAACTCAGTATAGGCAGTACCAGGGGGCTGGACTAAATAATTCATGAGGTGCTAATCTATACACCTATTTATTCAGCTTCTCAAAAACATTCTGAAGCCTATGCCAAGCTCCACGTTTCTGTAGCTACACTGCTACCACTATCAATATATTATAACTAAGGAGGATAAAAATACAGTCAATTCAGTGACTGGAGATAATGTAAACCAGACACCTCCTGTCTACATCCAGGCCAGAGGAAAAACTACACTGGTAGCTTGCCTTGGTTCCTTTTTTGAAAACTCCTTAGTTGATATCTAAGCTTTTTGTCATTAAAAAAAAAAATAAAAAATTAAATAAAATAGGCTTCACTAAAGAGTGGCATGATAGACAGGAGATCTTCGGACAGGTTCTCTCATTAGAAAACAATGAGTTTCCAGTTATCCTGACAGTAACTTTCATAGATAATTATCTGGAAAGTACCTCTGGTGTTAGGAAAATTGAAATAAAAGAACCTAAGATTCAAGGGTATGAGGTCAGGTATGTGCTTGCTTGGATTAAATGGCTGATCTAGAATCACTCTAGTTTCCTGCATGAAAAAGTGCACTTTTGTTTGACAAATGCCTGGTTATATGCACATATGAAGCATTTATCTATACTCGTGAACATATACCTTGAAGTTGCCTTTAAGGTACAAAGAACCTTTCTTCTTGCTGCCATTTTAGGACTTAATTGCACTTTGAACAAAGAAAATTCTGGATTTACACCTGAGTAAATGAACACAGCAACTTGCAAATAATTTTAATGAAAACTATTTTCATCCTAAATAATATCTTAGAGTTTAGAAAGTTCATATTTGCACCTATTTTAATGTCATAAAACACTTTCAGAGACTGTATTTTTCATGTGTGGAACTTGACTCAATTTACTGAGTACTAAATTCAGCTCCTTATTTCTATACATGAAAATAGTAGTGGACATTTCAAACGAGCATCTAGTTAACTGTGGATAGATAACGATTTCACAAATGCTGCCATCTACATATCTAATAAGAAGGTATTTTACTACAACACGGTATCACTCAGCAACCTCCAAATCAAAAACTGAGCTGGTTTTCCTTCTGCTACTCACTTAGGGTTTTTGCAATTTTATGCACTCTGCCAGTTTTTATCCTATACACAGCAAGAAAATGAGGACAAGGAATAGAAACCATATTACTGTTCCTCACTTTTTCTTGCTCACATAGCTTACATACCAAAGTTGATTCTATGAAATAGCAAAGCCACCTCATCTTGACCTTAGTTTATAGGCCAAAGCAATACTAACAAATCTGCTAAAATGTACAGGATCAGATAAGCCAAAAAGAAAAAGTAAGCAAGCATCATGATAAAGAATATATTTCCATCCATTTCATTTAATATGAAACAACACAAATGTTATTATATGAATACTTAACACATTTTCTTTGTTGTAATAACTATAAGATGATTTAAATCTCAACATACATAAATGGCTTTTATCACAGTGGGATCTAAATACCTGCTTTTTCCAGGAATATATTTAACTGACATTATCAAGATCCTTTACAATTAGAATTCACCTCCTTTACATTAGAAATCAACAAAATTAGCTATGAAATAATCATCATTAGTTCATTGTTACAGACAGTAAGTGAACTGTAAGAATAGTATTTCAATAATAATATAAAAGGACAATGAGAGACAACAGATAATATTTACATACAATCTATTAATTATTTAACTTTTTGAATTACCATTATATATTTATAATCTTAATTATGCACACAAATGCCCTCAATATTAAATGGGGAAATTATATTATCATTATTATTATTATTAAATATGGCACAACAAAAGCAATGTCACACTGCATATTTATAATGGATCACTAGTGCCCCCTTCTGATATGAAGTAAGAAAAATCTAAGTTTTACACAGTATACTTCATGGTATGCTCTAATACCTAGAGATTTCTTTCAGTTATGTGTTATTTTTAATACAGAAAACCTGTTAAGAAGCTAGTTATAAACTGACCAGACTTGCATTCACAATCGTAAGCACTTTCACTTCGGTTAATCATATTGTAAAAGGGAGAAAAAAGATAAATGTGAAAATATAAGGCATATATTACTGAAAATACCTGATTAACCTTTTGGTTTTGAGTCTATCTTGCAGTATAACTTTTGGAAATAGTCTCAATTTATACTGTTTTTTTTTTTTAAATTAATAATAATTTTTTATGCTTGTACATGGGAAATAATAAACGGGAGCTACAACCCAGGATTAATCACGCTAAATGTCATATTGCCAGGTTTCCTACAGAACTGTTGCTGACGAGAATGAAGACATGCTCATTCATTATAGCCCCTTCCCTTTGACTTAATATAAAGGGCAAAAGGCAGCATGATAGATTTAAAAGATATTGTCTACAGCATTGATTGTTCTATATTGATACTTTTTTGTTGCTGCATCTTGATGCTGTTTTGTGTGCAAGATCTATGATCATTCCTTGCATTATTTGATATTATCTTACCCTTTCATTTTAATTACAATTATTTTCTAGTAATTGCTAAACTAAGGATTTGATTCACCTATTGCAATAGTAAGGAAATTAAGTCCTGAAAAACAGAAATAAACTTTCTTCTTAATTTGAAAAACGTTTTCTTTTCTCATGAAGACATATGAAAAACAGATACATGGAAATCAAATTAAGGAGTGTTAAAGTCATGTTACTCTTTTCAAAATTTTGGTATCTTCATCTGGCATATCCTATTCTAATTTTTTTTGCATATTCACTTTATTAAAGTTCTGAAACCTTCTGTAAAAATACCAGAAGCAAATCAACAGCAGGTTTCAGTGACACAGAAAAGATCCCAGTACTTGTTTGGGAGCTGTTACTGCAAAGCTAGTCCGCAGTACTTGAGATCAACACCAGAAACAAATTACAGTTGTAATCAGAAGTGCCGACTTAAAACAGGATGATTAGATGGATCTTAATAAGCTTGAAAACTAGTATTTATTGAAGTTAAGCATATGATTTGGCTGTGAAGTGGCCTTTCACAAATATTTTCATAATAATTCTTTAGAGAAATAATGCTTTCATTTTAATCTGATGTTTCCACTTTCTGCATCTGGGTAGTCTGAACATATTCCCTCTCACCATAATCACTTCACACACAAAAATGAAGAGATTCAGTTTTCTGACAGAGCACATTAGCTTCTGCTAACTATTGCACTAAATATATTTGGATCTGTGCTTCGTGTCACAAATTTTAAGAGGCTGATTTCATGAAATATGGCAAAAACAGAAGTTATAGACTTCATCGACAACTGCAGATAATAAAATTTTTTCTTTTTCAGAATCAGAAATGTGTTATATATTTAGCAAAACCTTGCCTTCTTCAAACAGAAATCTTAACATCCCTATGTTATAAACCAAGTAAGCTCTCAGTCAAATCACATTCTTCGGGCAAATCAACAATAAGAGATACATATGTTGTATATATGCTCCTCAAAATTCACCACGTTCATTTATTGGCCGCATGTCCTTACTTGTCATTACATCACAATTTCAGAAAATGTAAAAGCAAAAAAAAAAAAAGTACTATAAATAACAAATTCCAGTTTGAAAATTTCTCTATGAAAAACAATTGCTCTCAGAGACTGCCTCGCTGCAACTTCTTCGTGAGCATTCCCACTTACATTTCTAAGACAGCTCCAATATTTTTAAGACTACATGACTGACACATTTTGGAGCTTGGATGTTTTTGTACTTAGCTAAGTACATCACTTCCATTACCCCAGAAAAGTGGGTGCTGGTGGGGAGATGCCATTTGAAGACAGAAAATATCATATTAACAAGCAACAGGTGACCAAGCTGTCTAAGCTTGTCACCTGGGCCTGACCTCTGAATTGCCATGAAGTATGAACACTAAAGAGAATCATTTTTTTTTACAGTCAAAAGAGGCAAAGGAGCGATACAGAGAGGACTGAACCAATACATTGTGAGTTTTCTGTTCCAGCATCATACTGTCCTTCCAGTCTTGCACAAGGCACAAGGTTGTAAATCAGTTATGTTGCCTGCTATTTACCTACCAAACCCTTGCACTGGTAAAAATTGTGTCAAAATATGAAAATAGGTATATTTTTAAAAAAGTAAACAGCTTAGGAAGGATTCAAGAAAATAGCTTAGATGAAATTGTGCTGAAGAGGTTCTTCAAAAGCAGGTTTTTTAGTAGCTGTATACGATTACAGAGAAATATGCCAGATGTTGCATATTTCTTAAAATAATTTTAACATCTATTTATGGAGTAACAAGAATGATACAAAACATTGCTTTATGTTCTCTCTCTTGGCTGAACTTCCCAGTTTGTAACACTGCAATTTTTAAGGCTAATTTTAAAACTGACTGCAAAAAAACCCCTGAAATTGTAACAATTTACCAAGAGTAAATGAAAATACCATTGCAGTGGAGAAAACTTAGATGATAACACATTATTGCAAGGATCAGTCATCAATATATAACATATGGTAACTAATTGATGTATACATTATTTTCATTAAAACAATAACATGGCAAACTTACATAACATAATTACCTGAACCTGAATTCCAAGCACATCCGTCCCTCTCTGAAAACTCTAAATTATAATAGCTTATGAAATCTTTCAGTTAAGAAGATTTATTTTATGTATGTCTTTCAGAAACACTGCCTATCACCTAGTGTTTTAAGATTGTCCTTCTCAACAACATCCTTTTTCTTAGCCATAACTATCATTTCATTTTGTTTCCATTATCTGGCAAGAAAACAAAAAAGTCCAAGCAATAACACCTTCATGAAAAAAAAAAAAAAGAAAGAAAAGAAACAAAAAAAAAATAATTCAGAAAGGGCTTTTCACAAACTCATCAAAAAGGCTTTGAAGTACAAGACAGCAAATGACTTCTTATGTAGGAATCAGACTGCAGCAGGGAAAAAAACCCACAGAGCAGAGTGCCCTAACATATTGGCAGGTGGGTCACATGCTGGGAGAGCACACCACCCACAACACATATGATAGAGTTCTGCACTCACACACAGAGTAAATTTCAGTTTCGTAACGTGCAGGTACTTGACTGGCGGACAGCTTGGGCTCCATTGCGGGAGCAGTGTTTGGCATGTGTAGGGCTCAATTCTGGTTTTGCCTAGAGATGCCGCCATCACTACTTTGGCTTCCCTGTGTCCATGCTGCAAGGTGAGATTAGGATCAGTCTCAACACGTGCTTAAAATCTGAGTTGCAGCTTAAATTCACCAAGAACCTTGTTAGTGAATCCCCTAATAAATGTAATTGTCATCTCGCCTGACCCGTTGTCTACAGAAAATGCCTAAACGTAATGGAAGATGTCAGTGAACCACAAAGGCAGGACATGGGGGAGAGAAAAAGAGGCAGCTTTCTTGTAGAATTTCACAAAGCCAACAAGTAGAGGGACCTTCCATACCATCGCATCCTGCTCCAGACCCCCCAATCCCACCTCATCGTCGCATAAATTGCGCCTGCAGCTGCAGCAGTTCACCTGAGGCTACAGAGCTTTTATGCACTACTGTTTATCCAGCTGGAAGAAGTCAGGCCCACAACGAAGAGCAAAAGCTAAGGCCAAAAATTCCCCAGAATTTGTAGGCCAGGGAAGCTTATGCAAATGAATTCCAGAGTTTTTGTTATTCAGTCCTTATTATGCTGTCCCCGGTAAGGCACACACTGCGGCAATTAGTCCCTGTGCAATGCCTCCAGGTGGGGCTACAGATCTAGTCCTGCTGACATCCATTGAGTGTTCCCAGGAGTGAGAATCTGGTTTTCTTCTGGCTATTAGTCAATGTTTGGCAATGTTGCTCCATGGCTCCATCCTCTCCTACCATTTTTGTTCAATGTTGAATCCTTTTTTTTTTTACACCACAACCCCAACTTTCTCATATCATTCTGTGCAAGGGGTCCTACAACCGGAGAGAAATTGGGAAAGAATGGAAAGGCTGGCTTAGCAAGCTGGGAAATCTGTAACATAAGGAGAGAGAAGGAACAACTAATTTGTTAGGAAAAAAAAAAAAACTTGCCTTGCCTTGAGCAAGATTCAAGATTGAATTGTTCTAGCTCTCAACCACATATAGTTACTGCAAACATATATCCCCCACAGAAGATCCCGGATGCTTGCAAGCAGCCACATACATACTGATGCTTTGAGAATTTTGTGAGTTATAACAATAGTACTTCACATTAAAATGTTGTTCCCTAGCCTGGCTTTGGTAGCTGTAATCCAAGCTCATCAGTTTGCATTGCACTCCCAAAGTTAGGGGTTGTAAACAGGAAGGTGGTATAGCTGGCTATGGGCATTTTCACGTGGAGTTTGGGGTTTTATGGGGAAGTCTATGCCCCAGCTTTGTAGATTGTAAAAGTTCAGTATAGGTTACTAGAGTTTGACCCCCTTCGCACAGTCTTCCAGCTTCCTCACCTTTGTGACAGACCGTAAGGTTACAGCAGAATCAAAGGCTCAGTGGTAGCTGCTGGAGTTGGCCCACTGTGCTGAGAAAACGAACATCATTCAAGCTACTGCAGTGAAGATAATCACTCTTCATTATCCAAGCAAACTTTTTCAAATGCATTTTAACAACACTGTTCTTAAACAAAAGAAAGGACTGCCTGAAAAGATATTGGGAACTTAAAGTCTTCTGCTTGAAGAGCAGTTGCAGACTGAGTATTGTTTTGCAGTTGGAAATGTGCAACTGACAGTAGAAATGCGTATGTGCCTGTGTATGTCTGCTGCGTGTGAAGTCTAGAGGGATTATTCCATGTTAATGAGAGCCAAGGAATTCCTCTAGCAGCATCTTGCATAAGTGAGAATCACATAATTTAAAGCTGGCCAGGGGCAGCTTTAACTTACATGCCATTTTCAAAATTGCTTTTTTTTTTTTCCCAGGAAAGAAAAGCTATAACTACACTCGTTTTTGCTAGCTCCCTTCCATTTTGCATGTCCACTAACCCTTCTACAGAATGGATTTGCACCCTTCTAAAAACCTGTAAGTGGAATAGATGTTATTTCCTTAATGGACGAATACTGATTTTGCAGAACGAAAGTGATAATACTACACAATGCTTCCCTCAAGTCCATTAAATGAAACTCCAGGCTATACAGTCTGTAAATCACAGCAGATTATGCTACTAGGGTCTATATTCTTCCTCTCCTCTGACTCCTTTCTTTTTTTCCTATAACACAGCATGGAAAGGGTTGTCTTTCAATAAAAGAGTAGTTGTTCTTTTCATTAATGTATTTGTTTTAGTGTGCCCAGCAATGGGAAAACATGATAACTACCCCAGTTTATTTCTAAAATCTGTAAACAAAGATACATTAAAATATAGGACCTTTCTGTTTGTAGCCACTCACATCTGTGACAGTTTCCTCCTCTCACCATGCAGTAAATGAAAGTCTATAGTTTATCATATTTTATAATAATTTAATTCAAAATTTCTCCCATTTAACAAAGCAATTGCCTAACAGTAACTCATCATTTTTCCAAAACTGAGGCATTTAGCTGTACAGAAGCTACCTTTGATTTGCTGCGGACCTCTGGACAAAGCTCTTGTTTTAAGTGAATTTTCTCAGCTTTAGCTTTGCTTTAGAAATCTCCATCTAGGCTAGGCATGGATATAATACAAGGCTGCAATCTTTACACGGTAAAGTGTGTCACTAACAACATCTGTATAAGATAAGGCAAACTGCAAGACAAAAATCTAGATCCCTTTTAGTACAATTTTAATTGGATTTTAAATATTTTTCATGACACCAGCACAAATGAATCTAGCCCGTAGTTTTGTTGTTAGGAGGGGAAATGTGGTAATGATACAGATTGAATAGTTATGACCTTTCCATCTCTAGCCTTCTTTCCATCCCAAACACAGATAGGCAATGCAAATCAGCTGAAGAGAGAAGGTATGGTAAACCGCCTGACTCAGTGTTTCTGTTCAGCAGGTAATTAACAGGGAGCTCCAGCCACCACCCATTTCCAGTACAACAACCAAATAACAAAAAATTAGATACTATGCATATAGGAACTTCTTTTATTTGACCCTTGATGAACACAAGTACTAAATCCATAACTTCCATGACCTCCCAAAGAACTGAGAAAAGGCAAAACATATTTCTGCAAAGATTATAAGCAAGTATGAGGCAAACCTCAGTTTAAAATAGTACCATTAAATGTTGGCTGGAGCTTACAGTAGCAGAGACCAAAAAGAAACCATCCAAGACATTATTTTGTTTAAAATTACAAAATCTCTATAGAATTATTCAGAAATAGTGGGGGGGTTAGCTCCTGTACATTAATTTAAATATGAAGCAACACCTCTACATTTCATGCTAACTATCATTTCTTTTATTCTCAAAGTAATCTTAGTAGGTGGAGGGAGGGAGAGGCAAACCTTTTAAGCATTTCTAGCCTGATGTGGGGGTGGAAAAAAAAGCTTGTAGGCTCTGATAGTGACTGCCCCTGGAAAACAATAATTAGCTCGAGAAAAGCACAGCAGTTTCAGCTGTCAAAAGGCACGAAATCCCAGTGTCACCAGTTTGATCAGCTCATTGATAGGATATGCAAGGACCTGTTCAGAAACGCAGGAGCAGCAGTGATAGGGATCGGCATGTTTGTACTGTGTCAGTTTCAGGCAGTGAAAAAATAGTATGATTGTCAAATTTGAAAAAGTAAAAATAAATCCCAGAACTTAAACAAACTGAGTTATAGTTCTAAAGATGATGTCTTAGCTAAGCTTTGCCGTTCACTTTTCTGAAAGAATAAACAAAATACAGGCTAAAAATAATGCATCAGCAAAAGAAAAGGAGAAAAAAAGCAGGACAAAAATCTTTATAAACTGATTTCACTTGGCTTTTGGACATACAGAAAATTAGTAACTATGCAAAACAAATTTTCCTTTGAGTTCCTAATACAGCAAGTAAAACAAATTTTTAAACATTCTAACACTTTTAAAATTATTTTTATTTACTGGCAGACTTATCTGGTGCTTTACAAATCAAAAAAGTCACAGTTTCTGCCACTGCAAGTTTGTCACCTTTGCTAAAAAATAGCCTGTAGAGAGACTGCATATTCACTCAGGTTGAAGGTCAAAACTTCAGGTTTTGTTTGTGTCTTTTGCAGAAAAGCACATTTTTCCTAGTCAGCCACTTTCCATTGGAAGCTGTGCATTTGTAAAAATGTTGGCTAAAGACTGGAAGCTTTTCGTGCAGGGTTCATCATTTGCTGTATTTTTATAGCATGCTCAGCACGCCAGAGACATGGCCTCCCGCGTTGTGGCTGACCATGGCTGGTGCAATACAAGAAAGATTTGGAAAATAAAAACAGGGTGGGAACAGGGTAAGGAAATTACAGAAAACAACTTTCCTGCCATCCTTCTGCAGACTCTGTAAACCCACAAACACATCATACACATATACAAATAAAAGCTGATGCATAAACCAGTGTATCCCTAGTCTCTGGGAAAGCATCATCATCAATATTCTTACTTTGGGAAATGAACCCCTCAACAGCATACTGTACCAGCAGTGCCTACCAGCCTGGCATTTCTGCCTTTCAGGGGGAAGAAAAAAACCTTACTGTAATATTGGAGGAAGGAAAGGAGTTTCCCAGGTTTTTTTTTCCATGGGTATGAATGAATAGGAACAAACATAACAGCAATTACCCTCCAACTGTAGCTGATTGTCTTACTCTAGTCTGCTTTATCTTTTCATTCTGTTACAGCACTCACAATGAAGTACAAAACTTAAAAGCCCATGGGCCCAGCTATGCACAGATACCGATGCACACAGGGTGTTCCTCTGACTGTATCCAGCCAGCACTTTATGAATGCTTAAAAACTTTGTTTCTACAGAGCTGAAACTAGAGGAACACTTTCCTGAGATTCAGAAGCATTTGCCATTTCTGTTTCAAGAAAAAAGAAACTCAGAAGCAACTGCGATTGATAAGAAAAAGTTGTTCAAGCAGTATTTTTTGGTTCAAAAGGAACACAAGTTCATTCCAGAAACACACTATTTAGGAGATGAAGGCCTTTTGCATCAAGTCAGGTTAAACAGTTAAAGTACCAGGGACCTCCCTGACAGAAACAAAATTTTTAAATCTCAAGAAAGCACGCTGGATATATTCTAGTGATTTCCTCTGTATCGCTGGGAAACACATCACTGATATAATTTTCTTATCACAATTTAGAAATATTTTTAAAACTTCTAATTCCAAATATAAGGATTACAGATAGCAAGAGAATTTAAGAGGAAAACATTCATTGAGAGAGATCTTAATATATTTCAGGTTTTATGTGAAAAATAGCCACAATCCTGATCTGTTCTCAGTCAGTTGGACTTCTGCCAATATATAGTAAGATAAAAATATAAGATTAAAAGATGTTTCAAGATACTTCTACAATAACTGGCCTAGAGGTGAATTTTATTTCTGTAGCTAGTACCTAAACACACAATCTATGAACAATTAAATAGGAAAGTAAATTTTTCATTCTTTTTCCCTTAAAAGAAAAAAAAAGAATACTATTAATTCTGATATAGACTATTTCAATTACAGCTCTTCATGCCTTCCAACTCCAGTGCATTAAGTGAAACAGAAAGGTTATTCAGTTAAATTACAGAATCTCTGGAAATGTATGAAATCTTTCCAATGGAAATCTTAATTATTAAGGAACTCCAGATTGTAATTATTTTTAGCTAATTGGAGAAGAAAATATTTTTAAACCTCCATTTTTGAGAAGGTACAGTTATAATATTCCTACAATGTCTCTTGGTTTTGAAATGTGGCATATTATTCAGCCTGGGTCCTTTGATGTGTGTTTTTCCCTCAATCCATGCTCCAACAATTCTGTCATACAGAGAACTGAAAATTAAGTTATTCTCACCAGCAATACTCCCCCACAAAGAATCTATCAAACCATAGATATAAACCTCAGAACAATCCCTGCCAGGTTTCTCATGCAAATGCTGCAGAAAAACTTACAAGAGCACTTTAAGATATTGAGAACCCTTCAATACAACCCAGTATAATAACTTTTACTTGCTAATTTCTATGGGTCAGTTGCAAAGGAATAGACCTGTCAATCTTTTTCAGATGTAGCAGAATTTGTCTGTCTACAAACAGGGATGCTTTGTTGTTGCCATAGAGACTAATCCTCCACTTTCCTTCTGTTGACACAGCTAGTCACACTCTAAACTACCTGATCACACTTTTAATAGGCAGCTGACTCCAGTACCATAAAATGCTCAAATCAAGTTCGCAACACTTGACGCATCTACTGTTACTTTTTAAAATAATAATAAAAAATAATAATAATAAAAATAATAATAACAAGAACAAATTATAATAGAGGGTTGCATAAGGAGAATTCTACCACTCTTGTCCCAAAAAGTAGATTGTATAGAAATAGTGACTGTCTAACAATTACTTTGCTCAAGTTCCAACTTAATTATATTATTCTAAGTGAATAAATTGTTATAATAGAGGAAATGTTATTTTAAACTTGCTCTTTTATATCTTGGATATGAATTTCCTTTAAGCATCAATTGATTAAACATACAAAGTAGTATAACAATTACCCAGAAAATCATTTCTGGTTCTTTTCACAGAATTCAGTATATTATATAATTTTCTCATTTTCAAATTTTAAAACCTGACAAGATAGCAAATGTGGAGGCGACTCACGCCCTGCAATAAAGCAATGTTCTGAGAAAGGCAATTTTCATTTGGGTGACTTGAAACTTTGTGATGTTTTAATAAATATTCTATACGTAAAGCTGATTCAAAGTCTATTCATACCTTCTTGGTTTGCAAATCAAATACTCAGAAGTGAGCCTTTTTCTTTAAAAAAAAAAGAAAAAAGAAAAGGAAAAAAAAAGGTTCAAATACGTTTTCTTTTGTCCAGGTTAGAATAATTTTACAAGCTTTTTCCTTTATTATTCATTGCTTAAATAAAAGGTGAAAGGGACAAAAACAACAAAATGGAAGGACGTTAATACGTTAAATGAACTTTTTGCTTCTAAAATGACAGAAAGTCTTAATTAAATTTTTCATGATGGCATTATTTTGATGTTTATTTAAATACATTCTTTTGCACATTGGCAGTAAAATGTCTCTACTTCCATTCTTCAAGCTGTCTTTAGCTGCATTCAGTGTTAAATTGCTAATTCTCTTCCCAGTTCCTCCTAATACAAAATGAAAATTCTAAAGGTAATTTTCCAAAGCTATTTTGCCCTGCTTTAACATATATTATAAAAAGTTTGTTGTGACTCCTTCAATTAACAAGAAAAATTGATGTGTATCATTAATTACGTCAGTAGAAATCATAAATCATCACTGAGTGCTGCAATTAATTATTTTAAAGTCATGTGAAGACAAATGACAGGCAGAAGATAAATCCACAGACTCTTCAGATCAGAGTGAAATGGAAGAGAAAAAATGGAGAAGAAGAAAAGATGCAACAAAATCGGCAATAGTTTATGAATTACACATGAATCATTTTCCCTTGGTTTAACCATGTTAGTAAAGAAATTATAGCAAAACTAAAACACGAGTAGAAGTCAAAGGTGTTTCCATTACAAGCATTAATTTTCAACTGTTGTGTATTTTTATTTTCACTATTTATAAACTGACTGAAAAAGATTCTCTTACAGCTTACCCTTTTTGCTTTCTATTTGTCTTTGTTTTGGAGAAGGGTGGCTAAAATGCCAGAGGATCAAGCACGCTTTTTTTAATGTATTTTACCATCTTTTCTGCTGTAATGTCACTGAACAATATGATGTTTTAACCAACTTTTTCTGGTGAAAAATGACTAGCGTGAATGGGAATTTTCTGTATATATATTAGTCATATTTGAAATGATACAGCCTACTAATTTAACTCTTTTAGTCCTTTTCTCTAACATTCGCACTAAGAAAGGTGGCTCAGAACATCCAGGAAGATGTAGAGAAATGATGTTAGTACTGCATACCTTAAATGACAGGCTTTTCCTGAAAACTATGCCAAACAGATGGGCTTACAAATATCATGACTTTTAATAAAAGTTGCTATTCTTACAATCCAAGTGTAGGAATTTGCACAGTATTGCTACCTGCATAGATACATGGAGGTGCACAAATATGGGCTAATACAGTCTCACAAATTCTTGCAGGAACATAGTGCCTAGGTGAAAAAAAAAAAAAAGAACTTGGAATTTATCTTAGAGGATAAGAAATTTCTGGAAAAACTTCAGGATTTAAAATCTGTACCAACCTTCTTGATATAGATATTTGCAAATAAAACTATATATACCATTTCTGTATATACCTATGTGTCACTAGCAGCTCGCTTTCTTAGCCGCAGTCTTGGGGCTTAGGACAAAGCACAAATACCCACAGTATTAGAAAGTTTTCAAATTCAGAATGTAAACACAGTTTTTCCAGTTAATTAAGCAGAGAAATAGTATAACGGTTTTCAAATCATTTACAAAAGACCAAGGCATTCATACTTCTCACGTGCACTGAATGACACCTAACCCTTCCCCAACTTTTTTCCCACCATACTGTGTACACGGGGAATGCCAGCGTGAACATCAGTGTCCACAGATAACACAATTTAACATCCTCGTTGAATCACCAGCTATGAAACTAGGAAATGCTTTAATAGGGTATGAGCAGTTGTACTTTGAGGAGGGGAGCAACACACTGCAGAACCAAAACTTGCTGTGCTTTTCATCTTAATACTGTAAGGGCATGCGAGCTTTCAGTTTGCAGAATTGATTTACAACAGTGAAGACGCAATACCTGTTTTAAAGCATTACACAGGATGCTATGGGAAAGATCAGCAAAGAGGTAGAGTGAGTTCTGGGATTTTAAGTCACCCTCATGTCACAAGCACATGAATTTTACAATCTTTTGCTTTAGCTAGTCCAGCTCCGTAAACAAAATTGTAGCTGTTACCACTGCCCATCCGTTACCTGCACAACTAGGGCCAGTGCTTTTAGGTCCCTTTTTTGTTCTAAAATTCAGTTGTGCAATGCCGTGTTTAAAATGTCAGCAGCCACTTAAATTTTATTCAGAAAAATGCTTCTACTTCGGCTACCAGTAGCAGAGCTAAGCAGGAGACAAGAAAAGGAACCATTGTCAAAAGGACCCTTACGAAAATCAGTGTTTTCTCTTTGAGTCTCATGTCATTGAGAGCATTTAGCAATTATTCCTGTCAACATGAAAAATATTATTTTTTTTTCGGACAGTATTCATAATAAAAATACTGTTGTCTCAACTTAACATTGTGCACAGAGGCACAAAAATGGTACATATGGATGAAGATGAAGACACAACATCTTGTCATTACTTTTTCCAAAGACGTAGGGATTTACAGCATTTCTCCTGACCTTAAAGAGAGCCCTGCATTTAGAGTCCTTTTCTTTTTCTGATAAGTCAGCCAAATATAATATCCATCTGATAGCAAGTACACACTAAACTAGATCATAAAAGGGCCCAATAGGATCACTCATCAGTTTTGGGTGTCAGCAATAAATGTCCCTTTTTGACATTCAGCTCATCTTGACTACTGCATTCCTTCAATAATTCCAAAAAAATCAATAGGATTACCCACTGAGTAAACTATATGTTAAACACGAAGTTAAGTGGTTGGAAATTTGGTTCATATTTCTATTGGAAAACACGTCTTTGTTATATTCTTATCCCATATAACCTTGTCTGTTGTGGTAAACATATTTCAATTTACAGAAGCAGTGCACAAAAATGTAGATGCAAGGTTCCCCGTAAACTCAGTCTTGCAAATGAAGGTCCAGTGCAGTCTAATATGACCCTCAGCAGTCTAGTTTGTAAACTTGTATTGAGCTATTCATTCCTAAACTATTGAACCAGCAGACTAGACCAAGTAAATTTTTATAACATACTTTAACAAGACAGCTACATCCTACTTGTAGGATATTTTTGTAGACCACTAGTCTGGGAACCACTGTTCCTATAAGCCGTGTAGGTAGCATTTCCCACACATGCAAAAACATATATGCAAACTGTCCTTTCACTCAATTCTTTGTGCAAAGTGAAAAAATAGTGTCATTTGTTGCTATAGGGGATTTAAAAGTAAGTCCAAGTGTAAATAATGCAGTGATTCTACTTTTATAAGGAAATGTAGTCAATTAGGAAGGTCTAATAAAAAAATAATAATAATAAAAAAGATAAAAAAACATTAAATGATCAGAATCTTTCTACAATGTACTTTGGAAACAGTTCCTCAAACATAATCATTTACTGGAATATATCTTGTTTTCTTTTTCTTAACTTTTGCTTACATTGGTAAAGATGACCTATTGCAGATCAATTTTCCACTGTTTCCAATCCTTTGTCTTCCTGGTTGCACATTGCATGCTCTCCTTATGCAACTTTCCACTTGCAACAAGAGAAAAGATTTAAAGATCAAAGAATATTGATCTCCATTCCAAAGTCAATGCCACATATCCTAATGTGTGCATCAAGCAACGCAAGTTAATTTACAGTCATGCACATGAGGCCATGCAGGACAGACCTATCAGAGCTGCTGTTCAGAAACAAAAAAATCCAACAGGGTAAAAACAACAAGACTGCCAGATTAACAATTGATGCAAAATGGAAAAACTGAGCTATCAAAGAGGAATATAAATGCAAAAGTTACGTTCCTTTATTGTATTTCAATTCCAGTTTTCCCCTACCAACTTTTTAACAGACATTGCACTGCAGCACATAACCTGTTTTTATAAGTTCTGCATGCCTTGCTTGGTCTTAAAATGACTACCATCAACAATTCTAATTGTTGTGGACACTCTAAAGTCTTTACTAATTAAATTTAATGCTAAAGGGACTTGTGAGACAACCTGCTAAAACTGATTTCACTGTACTCTTCACATTTCTTCAGCCACACTTTATGTATCACAGTGGCCCTCAGTTGTGCTAGACTGTCAACTATGATGCAGTTTTATCTTTTTTATCTTTATCATTTATCTTATCTGTACAGAATAATCATCATTGATTAAAATACATTGCTTCTGTAAAAATGCAGTAGTAGACAGTGATTATTTTTTTTAATATTTTGTTTCCCCACAAAGATGGAGATACTATTGAAGACATCTCCTTGCTTCTGGAATTCTGGGTAGGGAAAGAGAGACTGAAGGGGGAAAGAGTGCATGAAGGGTTTTGTGTTGTTCTTTTGGTTCTTCATAATTTCAAAAGATAGAGATTTTGTTCACAAAAAGATTACAGAACTATACCCTGCTGCTTAAAAATCTTAAGATGTATTTTGTCTATTCTTCCAAAGAGCCCGCTTTTGTCACTCTTACTCCTCCTGAGCAATATTTTATATCAGTATTAAAGCAGCATTTTCTCTGTGTTAATAAATGGCAGAACAGAATAGGTTTCTTTTTATTAACTGCCTTTAGAAGTCTGCTCCTCTAAAATGTATTTTTAAATGTAGAATTATTCAGCTTTTGTCACAATCCTCTCCTCTTCAAAAATAAATCAAAATGGCTGATATATAAAAGTTCAAGATAGGTGAGATTTCAAAGGCTAATCCCTGGGAAAAATAAAACAGAGTATCAAGAAACCAGTTACCCAATTCTACTAGTTCTTGGGCTGGGAAGAGTAATACAAAGGATGTGTGTGATGGTGAAATCTGGAAAGTTACTTAAATGCTTTTCAAACCTACTTTAGACCTGGCTATGAATATGCTATGAATCCATTGTTCAAGAAAGATATTCTTTCTGACAAAATAAGTGAAGTCTGTCTTGATTGACAGCTATGATAAAAAGTTCTCCTTGGCATCTGTGGAACCAGGATTTTTCTATAGGGATCTTACCCTGCTTCTTATTTACTATTACTACAAGAAACAATTGCTGTTATAGCTAGTTGCTTTGACATGAAATGGAGTGGTATTTACTCCTGGTGAGGATCCACAGTAATCATACTCGGCTGGGTGTGAAGAAGTCACTCACCTACTCTACAAACACTCTTACATGAGACAACAAAGTACTTTTGTCTGTCTATAACCCATCCAGATCACTGTGTCTCCCTCATCATGAGAAAACTTGCCAAAACAATTTGGGCATGAGATCATGAGCGTGAATTAATTACATTTCATTAATGTGGTAAAATGCATTTTTTTCCTATTACATGGGCAAGACTGAGGGTGAAGTTTAAACTAGTGAACTAACTGAAGATGAAGATTAAAGAAGGATAATATTGATAAGTTAAAGAGATACTTCAGATATAAGAGGTGTTCTTTCACACTGTAAAACATTTTACACAGATTACAGCATAATCTGACATTATTAAGATTATGCAGGCAAATCACTTACTGAAGTTGCCTATTTATGTGGCATATGCCACATTTGCAGTGCACCTGACCTTATAAGGTAGACATTTTTAGAAGTGTGTCCTTTCTGTGAAAAATATAGGTTGCCTAAGGACACCTGGACCACAGCAGTGTCTGGCTACTAATAGTTAACTGATTAGCTTGCAGCACGTAAGCATCTGAGAGGGCAAATGCCTTTATGGATCTTTCTGTAAGGGAACTACTCCCTCTCTTTGCACCCACTCATTGGGGTTGGCTTATAGTCTCAAAATCTTAATCTGATTTCTGTGTGACAGCATTCCTGATTAACAGTTTAGCATCTGAGGGAATACCACCATCATCAGCCATCCAGGTTAACATTTGGAAAATTGAACATGATTTTATTTTCCAGGAAAAAAGACTGAGTCAGAATTTTTTACAGGGTTATTTTTGCATCTGGTGAATTAATACATTCCTTTACTGCTGTTTTTGAAGATTTATGTTGATTTGGATATAAAAAGTAGAGCTCTGATTGGCATGAAGACAATCTTTAACTGTATTTCTCCTGATTGTAGTAAACTTCCAGATTACTTTATCTGCCTTTATTACTTGTTACTCTGTAGAAATATGCATGTATGTACAAACATTAACAGCTTTACAGCAGAGAAGCAAGGATTAAAGAGGCTTTATCCTTTTATCCTTTCCATCATTATCAGCCAGCATGGTATGTGCTCCTGTATTACATGAAAAAGAACATCCCCTGCCTTATCCCTATTTAGACTATGGTAGTGTACTCTTCATCATGTGTGCCTAGAGATATAGTAAATAAACATAGTCCTTCTGTTTATTAGTTCTTTATGTATGATTAATACTGTAACTGAAAAAAAGCTATTCCAGAAAGTTTAGCAGACAGCATGTCCATACAATTACATGCAAAGTATTTGCTGCATAGCTGAAGATCACTTCAGAAAAGGAATAACCTTTACACACAAGCTTAATAAACAGGCAGGTCAAGAAAGGTATGAGAACAATGTCCACTCTGTGAAACTCCCTTTGGGTACATAAAGAACAGAATTATACAGTCTGGAGAGAAACCACTTCAAGGTAGAGAGTTTAGCTTTTATTAGCTGAGGGCCACTAAGTAGTTTTGGGTGTATCTATTACATTTTTTTCAGCTCTGGAGTAAAGGTAAAAGGGCCTTAGTGCAAGGAATAAGTTGGACTCCAGCCTTTTTTGTTGTTTTTTTTAAAATGTGATTTAGGTCAACAAGAAAAAAAAAATATCTGCAAGACAAAGAATAACAGAGACACAAAACAAAATGAAATGTTTGTGCTGCAGTTCCATAGAATAGCTGAAGTCCTTCCTGCTGGTGGGAAAAAACAGTTGCACAGTTTCTTCCTAGCCACGGGTCTCCATTTTAGCTTTTGTATATAAACATGTACAGCAGGATGTTTGCTGCTTAACTGAAAAGTCCCTGACTTAAGAGCAAGGACAGAGAAGCACAGTGAAACTGCATCATACAAATTGTCTATAAAGTTCTAAAGTCACAGGCTGCTGAATTAAAGGAGTGTTGATGGGTACTCTTCTCCAGAAATTTTCTATCCTTTCTGCTCCTAAGGATTATTACAAGTTTTCAAAACAAATTGAAGTTGTTGTTGTTGTTGTTGTTGTTGTTAAACAGTTCTATGTCTCTATTTTCTGAACAACAAATCAACATTTCTGTATGGGTTGAGCCAGACTATGCATTTTCCTTTACACTCCTTTTTTAATCTTTGGGGGATTTTGTAGCTGAAAACTTTGTTATTTACATGATCCTGTGGACCATTTTCTTCAGTGTTTCAATGTTATTTTTAAAAAATCTTATTCATATGCATGGAGTCTTAGGTACCTAAAGCATACTCCACTGACTGAATGCTGATATCCAGCCAAAAAGCTACATGGGTTACACTCACAACTTACACAGCTAGGAATCCGCAGGCAGAACATAAACCCATCAAGACCTGGTGATGAAAACAATTGTGAAAAGTGATGCAATACCACTGGCTTTCAATATTACAAAATCCTTTGAACTGGAAAAAACCACAATGCTAGCCTTACTCACGTGGACCATTATTTGTAGTGAGCTTTCCCAAAAGCATTGCACATGGTATAAAGCCTGCTTTTAAAATATGCAATTATTCATGGAGCTAAACTCAGAACTCTTTCAATTTTAAAAAAGGAATTAAATTCAGGCAAGTTTTTGGAATGCAGTTTCAGGCAGGAATGGTCATCTGCTTGTAGAGAGACAGTGATGCTGCTGCAGCTGCTTCTATTCATTATACTGTATTTCACATTTTCTTCACTGTCAACCTTTTATGCATTGAATCAACAGCATTAGGGAAGGACTTATTCACTACAGGAGCATGTTTCTGAGGTTCTCTGGGCTTGCAGCTATGCGCATAAGAGCAGAATCTGCCCTAATATGAAACACGGGAGAATTTACTGAAAGAATCCTTCTGTTTATCCTTCTCCTCATTCTATTTCTTCCGTTTCCTCACTTATCAAATGAAGCAACAGCTTTCTTCCATAACATTGGTAGAGAGTTAATTCCCAAGATTCCCACTTTGATACTTCCAAGTTCCCCCGAACTCACATTCCTGCCAAGAGCAAAAACCTTTTAGTAAATCTCTGAGAGTTTTTGTAAATAGGATGCTATCCAGCAGATTAATCAGACTTTCAAAGCAAATAGCTGAGGGGTTTGATAAACAAGAGTTATAATAAAGCGGAGTGTTAAAATACATATATATATATGTATTTTTAATATATATATATATATAAATGCTTGCATTACAGGCAGGAAACAATTCATGCCTGGGACGACTGCATTATTAGTCACAGCGCTGTGACCTCTCACCCCAAGTGATAAAGTACACAGGTCAGAATTGACAATACATACTCATGGCTGATCATGGCTGCCAGTTATTGATCCGAGAAGGGGAAAAAAAAGAAAACTTTGCAGGAAAAACATTGCTCTGAATTACAAACACACGTTCTCCTGAGACTCAGCAGCTCTCTGGGTTTCTCCCACTGGAGCTGGAAAGCAAGAAGTGAGTTCAGCCAGTATTTAATATCAAGTGAATGTGGTGTTTAATCAATACTATTCTGCTTTTGTTCCACGATGTGGAAAGCAGTGTCTATTCATTCAGTAAAGGTTAATGCCAAGGGTCAAGTGATTTCACACTCTCTGTAGGATCCACAACATTTCAGTAGTTCAGATGCCTTGGACAATGATGACTCAGTTGGACTGATTTATTGCCACTCTAAGGCCCTGCTTAATACTAAAGTGCTATCTTATGATAATACCTCAGAAAATAGCACTGATAAAAGAGGAGGCAATAATTACCTACATTTTGAAGTAATGTCTTCATTTCTAACATCCTATAAAGATGTAAGGTCCATTTAAAATGATCTGCTCCTCGTATTAGCAAGTCAGTTAAATCAGATATTATCAGTGTTCTCTGGTTTATGAAATGCTATCTATGCAAAAGAAATCTGGTGGATGTATTAAGAAAAATGCAAATTGCACGCAAATGTAATACAGTACATCATTTAACATACATTTTAAAGAATAACTTATTTCCTTGTCTACTTGCCCAAATAAAGAAATACTGTTCTAAGAAAGATTAGTAAGACAAAAAAAAGGGAGGAAATTGTCAGACAATGTAGAATAAAAATATAACAATCATCACAGACACTCTATGCTCTAATCAGGCTTTAATATGTGAGACCACATAACCAACAGTATTTACAATTGCTTCTATTATATTTTTTTTTCTTTAAAATTTCTAACTTAAGGGTAGATATGCAAAAAGGGCAAGGCTATATACTCCCCTTCAATATGATATACGGAAAATGACATTAGGTGAGGTCATTGTCTAAATCAGAATGCATTTGACTTTGTCAGGGGTTCTAATTTTGAACATGTTAGGATCCCTGATTATTATTCAGCAATGTCTTATTCAAGATGTGTTTTATATAATGAAAGAAGTTCAGATGTCACCAGGAAAATAGTGTGAGAAGAATTAATTGGAAGGCTTATCAGAGAAAAGTAATTTAGAATCCAGCTCTACCTAATATATCATTGAATGATGAATATACCAATCAATTAGTGAAATAAAATAAATTCTGCAAATTTGACTGAAGACATCCTATTATTATAAGTGGGAGGATATTTGGAACAGTTAATTACTCCTTATTTTAGGTTCTAAGCATGCAAAAATCCTTTATGTGAATTTTCAGCATCCTTCTCCCCCCAATTACAGATATTTAGAAATTTCTTCTGACTTGTTTTAAATGACAATGTCATATTTTCTATAACACCACAGCAGATATAGAAGAAAGGCATTTTAAGGTGAGGTAAAGGAAAAAAAAATCCTGCATTCTTACATTTGTAAGATACTGTGTTGCTTTACAAAATAAAAGAGTAATCAGTGCAAAAAAAAAAAAAAATGTTCAGCATTGTTTTTATTGAGAGATGGTTTAGTTATTATGAAAAAAATCTACATTGTAAGGCAACCAGTTTACTGTCTGTGATGTAATAAATTGTTACTGATATTATGAAATACTTAGTGAATGACTTTGTCTTTCCACTCTTTGACTACTCTTTGAATAGGAAATGTCAAAAATATCACTAGATTATGAATGATGGTGAAACAATACTGTTAAAGACCAAAACCAAAAAATGCCAAGACTCGCTGCTTAATTTTATAGACTTAAAAAGCTCTAAATAGTTCACAGTTCCAGACAACAGATTCATACTATCTGACATCTGTTGATTTCTTCCTCTCCCAACAAGGTTTCAAAGTCGTAGTCTCAAATATAAAACTCCACCACCTTTCTAGTTAAAATTTCATACAGAAATTTAGGTGTTGGTAACTAACATACTTCAGAGATTTCTAACGTACTTCCAGATATCTCCAAAGATGTCTGGAACAGAAAACAAAAAGTTTGTCTACTTAAAACTGACTGAAGTTAAAAAAATAAAATCCTTTGTGTTAGGAAGGAAAGTTTGTCTCTTTACTTGAACAAGATGCTTTTTTTTAATTTATTTAAAACCAGAATGCTTTGGATGATCTCAGTTTACAATAACAAAGACTTTGTCACACTAAATCAGACCACTGCACCATTAAGTTCAGAATCTTGCCTGCAGCCCCAGCCAGTGCCCAATGTATCAGACAACAGGAACATCCAAGGAAAAAGACATATTCTTTCTGACCCCATTGAGTGTGAGTATCCGCCTTGAAGCAGGAACTTTATTAATCCCATTTTTTTCTGCACAATCAGTATTAGAGATTATTTGCTGGTAAAGCTTCACAAGTTAGCATTCAGAAAACTCACATAGAGGAGTTTAGAAAATACAGTCCATCTTAACACTAACTAATTTTCTCATGAGTACATACACACCCAAAACATGTGTAATATGCAGTTTCGCTCCCAACAGGAATAGCTATATAACAGCAATATCCCAAGATCGCAATAAAGACATGGACTATTTGCAGTACTTAGTGGAATAAACAGCCAGGAAAGCTGAAGATTGCAAAATCGGACCAAAAGCTGTTCCTAGACAATTTAACATAACTGTATGATCTATACGATTCAAATATTTCATCTTTAGTCTAACGACTGGACTTCATATTACTTCTTTCTGTTTGGCACACTGCAGTAGAATTCTAGTACAGTGGGTATTTTGGAAATGAAGTGTTGAAAAAGAATAAGTTGTAGAGAGAAGAGAATGGCTATTCAGATCAACATCACTGTAATACCTAATAGGATACCAAGAATAAAAAAAAGAAAGAGAGACATGCCTAAAATTAGGCTTCTGAATCCATACTTAGGCAATTAAATAAAAAGCCTAATTACGAAGACAGCTAAGCAGCCAGGAGCTCCTATTATAGTGGGTGTCATCCTATTGCAGTGAGGGCAGTGAACTAGCTGGCTCCTGAAAAATGTGGCTGAGTATCCAGGCTAATTATGCAAAATACTTGCTTTGTGACAGAGTGCAACATCAGTGAGATTTATACAGGCAGATTTAGCTGCCTTTTATACACTGAGTGATACAGACTGAATTTGGATCTCCGTTCATGTGCAAGTTATATGTGATATGAATGAACGTGTGAATCAATCATGAATAAAGTGTTTATTACAACTCTGTTACTGTTCTGATTTATACTCTTGTCTACTGTTTTGTTCCATTTTTACCACTTTTTTTTTTTGTTTAATTTTCAGTTGTGTATGACTGGAGTTTGGCTGACTTGCAGTTGAGTTTTAACTGTGTAACTTTATTAGAGTACAAAAGAAATTAAAATAATACACATAAACCATTTTCCAAATATTACAAATAAATAAAATAAAATTATTTAAGAATTTAATTATTAGAAAACAGAACTACTGTTTTCATACTACTAGGCCACCTGCCAAAGACAGTCAAAATAATGAAAAAGCTAATCTTGCTTAGTTTTATGAAAAATAAGACATTGTTTGAGATAATTCAGTTTGAGATAAATTATTTGTAAAACAGCAATTTACCTAGTGGTACTAAATACATGCCTAATTAAAAAAACACCCATGCTAATCTGAGTTCTACTCCAACAGCTGGTGTTTCTCTGCAGCTCGCTGGTGGTAAAAGGGTGCTGCCTAGGCTCAGGGCTCTTATGGGAGAGGACTTCCTCCAGGACTGAAACTTTGATTGGTAGGAAATTTAAACAAAAATATCGTTGCTAAAATGAGGAGATCACCAAACCTTGAGATGCAATCTTTCCTTCTAGAATGGTTCCTGTGCCTTCACCGAGGTGTGCAATGGATTTCATGCACTCAGGTGCAACCTGTTGAGAATGCATACGTGCATCTCAAATCTCTTAAAATTTTATCTGAAGTCTCCAACTGTTAAAGGTTGGCATCCACTGACCTAGAAGATTAAAAAGCTACTGCCAGCGTGCTGAACAAGGTTGGCATCCTAACTGAACCCACGGAGTGACTTTGGAAAGGCAAGACACTTACTTTATGCTCCCAGCTGCACAAGAGTAGAGTAAATGTGGCTTTTAATATCACTATGAGTTGCAACAGACACCATACCAAACTGAAATAAACAAACAAGCTTTCAGAAATTACTCATATGATATCGTGCTATAGTCAGTTCAGTCAGAAGAATTAAAACCAAAACAGCTCACCAAGCCCCCCACAAAAAAAATTCAGAAGAATAGCAAATAATGTATGGTGCTTACCTTCTCATTTCCTTTCTTTCAAGAATTTCTTCAAGCAGTTATTTATGCTGGAAGTGCAGGTCACCACAAGGGAGACTCTAGGAGAAAAATATTTCCCTTTACTTTCAATTCTAATGAAAAACTGCATCTTTCCTCAAAACACTCATACCATTTGTAAAGTGCCATTATTCTCTGCACTGTGTTCACTATTCACAATGTCTCTAAAACAGGAAATTAAATCCATCATTATGGGCCCGTAAGCCAAATCCCCTCCTTTACTTATAGTTATAATATGATGTCTCTCAAGAAAATACTCAGGAGTAGCTATACCCTGCACCTCCAGGCTGCACAGCTCTTGCTCAGCTCCCTGTAATTTCACTTGCTGTCCTCCCTCCATCCTGCTAGGCTTGGCAAAGCATCCCTCGAGGACATGGCTCCCGTGGCTGTCCCCTCTCTGTCGTACATCGTGATACACAGGGCCCACCTGAGAGCGCAGCATCCTGAATCCTGACCCCAGGCATATTCAACAGCATTGCAAATTTTCCACACCTGTGAAGCAGACGGGGGGGAAGAATATGTCAAAGGCAGCTGTTTTACCATGCAGCATTAGTCTGTTTTTAATCTCTTCGCTTCAGTTGCTGAACTGAAATGTTATACAAATATGTCATTCTTTATGACAAAAGCCAAATAAATGCTAATACTATCATTAAAAAGAAACTTGTGTCTGGGGTGTAATGGGGAGATCAAGTGACAGAGGCAGTAGCTTTTGCTCAAGGAAAACAAATGCAAGTGTTCTTCATCTTAAATGAGTGATGCCATTGCAGCACATCAGTTGGGTTACGTCGGTCTGGGTGCTGCATGGCACAAATACTCCAAACCAGGTCTCCGTCTGATGTCATTAAGCATAGAAACACTGAACTGTGATGCCCAGACTGAAACAATACGCTGGCTAGCAGCAGCAATAATCCTTGTGTTACTGTTGGAGACTGGGCTTGACAGACCACATTCTGCAAAGAAGCCTCTAATTAGCCCGGAGAGATATGTTGTGCAAGCCCACAACCTTTTTGGTACAAAGTGCATAGTTTTTCAGAAAATACCATTTTTACCTGCAATATACATACCTTTTCTAGGAATGAGGCCTCACCACTTCATTTCTTGAGTGTGATTATCAAATAACACATACTTAAATTAGATGACAAGAGGAACCAGAACTCTCTTTGAGCCAGTCAAAGACAGTATGGTTTGTCTAGCTTGGATAAAGAAGTCTTTAATCTTTACATGCACATTATTTGTTCTGCCTTTGCACAGTGCCCACCACAGTGAGACCCTCATCCAGTGCTGGAGGAAATAGACAGTATAAAAATACAGAATGCTCTTACTTCCTTTCATAACTGATGACTTATCATCTTCCCAGGCATCTAAATACTGTGCTTACACATAATGCCGACTGAAGATCAAACGAGCGTGTAGACAGCATCCCTCCACAACCTCCCATCCCTCTTCACACAGCTGTTCACATCATATTTGAGGTCAGTTCAGTCAAAGCTACCTCAGCTTTGTTAAATTTTTTGACAATGCTGTAGCTTTTGGATGCCAGTGCAAACAAGCTGCCATCACATCCCCAGGATTAGGAAAGATTTTAAATTTCAGTCAACTTGGCCTTGTTTGTTTGCCTTAGCTAAGATGAGGAGTTGTCAAACTACACAATTTCCATAGCTGTCAAGGATGTTTTTGAACATGCAAATCTGCAGTACATTTTATCACAAACATTGCAAAAAGCTTTAAAACCAGGACATATGAAATATGTATACTTTCTTTTTGTTAAAAAAAATGAAGTCTCTAGCTCAGGATATAGGCCTTCACCCTGTATATCGATGTATTGCTGTCTTGGTTTTTTGTAGCCAGATGGAAACAATACAGCATCAACAGCATTGTCAGCTCCCTCAATTTATCTCTTTTGAGCCTTTCATTATACACAGGCGTAAAGAATGTTATTCTTATTCAGTTTTTATTCTGCTTGGAAGCCTTGAAATTTTCTGAGGATGTGACCTAATCCCACCTACCAGGTTTAATTTACCCCTCCAAACAGGTATTGAAGAGAGGTTGGTGTACAAAGCAGCAGCTTGCCAAACATACTGAGAAGGGTGATGAGCAGTCTGGAGTGTATTGGGTCCGTTTATCAGTTCTCAGGTACACATGCCCCCTCCTGCGTGTTAAGAGTGGAAGATGTCACTCTTACCACTTAATGCATGAGAAACCCAAGGTTACAATGACTAGGAAATGATGGGTGATTATTTCCAACAAGCATCACCACAATTTAAAACAAGGTACTTTGTCCAAAAAAGTGCATTTAACACTAAGGAACTTAACATAAAAAATTTTTTAGGAAATGTGTGTGTGTGTGTGTGTGTGTGTGTCCCCAGTTATTTTAAGTTTGGGGGTTTTGCAAACAAAAATGTGTAACCGTGCAAACTTCAAACCCGTTTCATTTACTTTAGGCACACAGCCATCTCCTTGGGCTCTCTCCCCCACTGCTGTGTTCTCCTCCCTCTCCTTAGACCTCTATCGCTGTTGACACACATAGGAGCAGACGTGGTGGTGATTCATCAGCCTGCAGGTCTGCTGCTGAACTCTGTATTCTTCCACTGGTGTCTAAAACCACACGTAAGCTGGGTCTTGCACACATGACAGAATTCTCTGCTTTTCGTGAGAAAAAGTTGCTTGTTGAGTTTTACCTGCTTGGACATTTTCATCTTTGGTTACAATTAGAGATTTCCTGTTAAATGGGCTGACTCTGCTACAGCAGCAAGGGAATATTTGAAATGCTAATGAAAGACCCAGACAAAACAGACTGAAGGATCTGTTGGAGAAACTGCAGAATCAACCAAGATGCAGAGGAGAGAGACTGTGAAGCGAGTACAGTATTTACCTCTGCTGTGGCAAGCATCTTGCCTTCATCAGGCAGAAATGTTGGAGAGTATTCCCTGGTTTTGAGCCTTTAGTTTAGGTTCATTTTGAGTCATTTATTTCAAATAAGCCAGATCACTGTGTTCTGCCTACAGAACCCCAATACAAAATATCATGTTTCCCCACTTCCCACATGGAATAAACATACAGGAGCAAAACAGACAAGATTTCATATTATATTTGGCAGTTAGTCTAATGACTCATTGCCAATATACATTTCTTCTAGAAACACATTGCTTATAGTATATATGGAGTGTTAAAACCTTTATATTTTAGAGTATTATAAGACTAAGATGAACACAGCTATTTCCTGTACAGAAATACAGTTGACAAGAAATAAGGGTGATTCAAATACTGCCCTTTTACTTTTTCTTAAGGACAACAATCCTCTGTGCTCCTGCAGATATCTTGAAGGGGTTGTTGAAATGTATTATTCTGCACATTTAATACCACGTAGGACTCTGAAGAGATAAAGTTATACAATGCCTTAGGCAATTATGAACAAGGATTATAGCGAAAAAGAAGGCTGTAATGTAGAGTATAAGTGGCATGATATAAGCAGAATATTTAATATTTAGGACAACAAAATAAATACCACACTTTCCTGGCTACTGCAATAAGAGACACCATTTCTTTTCTATGTGGTTCAGATCCATTTATCTGAACCAGCAATGTTCAAATTCATTAATAAAACCATTATTGATTTGTGGAACATGACTTAAAATCTCAGCAAACACCGAACAATCTGTGAGGATCTCTTAAATACTGAACGTATGTAACTAGACATCTCAATTTAACAACCAGACATACATTAAACAGCATTAATAGCTAGGCACTTAATGGATCAATTCCCACTGTTTGTGTAATGTGGAAATAAAAAAGGCTTATTAAATGACAAGCTTTCCCTGGTTTGTGCTAATTAATTATACACTGCATCTGACTGCTAATTTAGTGGAAAAATGCAGCCCAAAACTATGGTTTCTGCTTGAACTTTGCCTCAGCACCACCTAATTCAGCACAGAGTGCAGCTGCGACCTGCCTCTGAACGACGACAGTATTAAATTAGAGCACAAGGCCATCAATTTAATAAGTACTGTAGCAGGTAATTTGAATAAGGACAGTATTAGTATTCTACCAGTGCACAACTAAAAGCAGCTGACCTTTCAGACCAGAGAAGATCCTTGAACACATCTAGCTGAATCGGAGAACACAGTAATAATCTGACCATGTTAAGAGTGCCAAGAGAGACTTTTACAGCTCTACACCCATTACTATACATCAGCTACTCTACAGTATATAAGAACACTTTATGTACAGAAAAACAAGGTTATAAATAGAACAAAGGCAATGTGAAAGATATATTTGCAATAGCACATTTGAAAATTCTCCTTATTACCTTGATTTATGGTATAAAGAACGTAAAATTAATCAATGCCCATAAAAATGCACTATGAACACCCACATAACAACTCAGTGACTTTTCACCACAAATTTAGTACCAAGAAGAACACAGGTATGTGTTGTGTAGTAAAAGTACAGCATATAAAATTATTTTGCTATCATATCTGTTTTAAACGCAGCAATATAAGAAGGACATAGAATTCAGGCAGGAGAAAGATAATGCTTTTCAGCTAATTGGCAAGTTTTTTGGAGGTTTATAACTACAGTAAAAATTCCCTATCAACAGACTGTTGGTGTAGCCACAGCACTATGAGAAATTCCTCTAAATTCAGCGAAGCCACTTTAAAGGGAATGAGGAGGCTTTTTGCAAGGGTCTGCTTATAAATATTAAAAATCACATGTAATATCAACAAAAGAAAAATCACAGTCATACTCCTATGACTGAGGGCAGAACAATTTACATGAACAACCAGAGCAATGATTTTCTGTTTCGTTCATTTTCTGAGGGATTTGGGGGGGGATCTTTTTTACTGGGTGAGGGGAAGGTTTTTAAGAAGTTGGTAATGCCAGTCCTCAGGGATTCATTCCTCATGGATGTCCTCTAGCAGAATTTTTTTTTTAAATAGGAGTAGAGTTTTCTGTATGGCCCTGGCCCCTGTTTATCAAGTTGTCCCTTTCACAACTTGCACAACTAATTCTTAGAATGAAAGAGTGGAAATGTACACTACCCTGCCAGAGTTGCTCCAAAACCTAGGATGCATAGTAAAAACCTGATTGAGAGCCTTGTCTTTTACTTCCTTCCTAGAAGATACAGTTCAGGTCCTCAGGTCCTACCCTATCCACCACATTTCAGAAATGGGCATGCATTCGCATGGTGCCAGTGATCTTAAAAAAACTGTTTACTGATGCACGTCTGAAACATTTAGTAATACCCAACGCCTCTCAAACCAGCAGGCCATTTATTTTCCATGACATAAGATGGTTTGACATGATTTTGCTAGATCTTAAAGTAGAACTGTGCAAAAAACTGTGGTTCTTAAAATACAACATAGTTATATGGACATATGAATTGCTAAATAGCTATGAAAGAATTGATATTTCTTTTGTATTATAATGTACGCTGTTTCCTGGAGCATTGCTTACAAAACATTAAACACAGTCTGAGGTTTTAAACCTCTCATCACAGCAAACAGACGTAAGTTCATTTTGGACGTCTACCTTTTATCCTCCTGAGTTGGAGCTAATGAGACCCACCTGGTCTGGTTGCCAGTAAGACTCAGCAGAACAGCCATGCATATTTATGTAGACTCCTGGAAACTGACACAGTTTGTCACATCTCCTCAGAAGCCGGGTTCAGAAATTTCAGGCTGTTTTTACTTTTTTAACACTGGCAGGAAAATTGACCAAATTTGGAGGGACAATTGATATTTTGATATTATTGCAATACCGAACGCATTTTTCGTGGCCATAACCAGGCATATATCATACTGACAGACAATTTACAAAATGGGTATTGTTCAGTTAAAATATGCATAAAGCATTGTGGGCTATATAAAATATTTATGGTCCAGATGCAAATGGCAGGTAGAGGACCCCTCTGGGGCAGAAGGGGTCCAGTCTGGAAGGAACACAAAAGAAAAGCAACATGGAGGATAAAAGAGCTGATATGGAAATGGGGAGGATAAAGCCACATATGGAGGTGACTTGCTGCCTAGAAAATAATGTGATCCTCTGTTGTGGGTTCATGAAGTCCCATAGTGTTTATGCCATGAAAATGTTGTTATTCTGTACATATTCCGGATTAAAACACATGCATTGTCCCATATTACAAATTCAACCAAATTCAACAAGTATGAAAGCAAACTCTCGGGGGGGGTGGGGGGGGAAGGCTTAAAATTAAGACATAATATTAAAAAAAAAAAAAAATCATGAACAAGAGTCAGAGAATAAGAACTATGTAATTCTAGGTTCATTTGTTTGCCCATCCCAAATTCTAGTCTAATTCATGCCTTTACCTAGTAACAGGCTAAATACATTGGATATATTTATAACCAACCCATGCTTAATGAAAAGGGCCATGAAAATAAGATTTGAAAAAATTAGAAGAAAAGGAGAAAGATGATGAAGAATGAGATATGAAAAAACATCTAAGGAAAGAGGATCCCTTTCCTCCTCATCTGCTTCAGCCTGTGCAGATCCTGCAGTTACCCAAAATCAGGCAAGTGTTCTCCTAGTTTCCAGGGCTAAATTAATGCTGGGAATTGAAAATCATGAAGTAGACTTGTAACTTAGTGATTTTCAAGAAAAAAACTTCTACAAACTCATTTAGTTTTCTCTCTATTTTACTCATGCTTAGCACCTCCTTTCTTTTTTACTTTTCATGGTTTTTAAAAAAGGTATTGTTATGTGTTTAAGCCACAGAGGACTGAGTGCAATGTTGAAACATGTTACACAAAAGACACATGACAAGATATTTCCATTAAACTTACACTACATAAAAATGGAGGGTAAACGGGACATGATTCATTCATGAATAGAGCCTTTAGTCTGATTTGTGGCAATAAGTATGCTGTCATAGGCTTACTTATTGCTAAGAATGTATCAAATTACCTTTGCTGCAATTATTAAAATTCCTTCTCCACCTTACAAGTGAACTTGATTTCAAGTGCCAAGAATCTCCCCAGTGAGCTTTCCCATCAAATATTTCATAACTAAAACGTTAAATACATCTGCTAAAAGAGGACAAGTAATAGTATAATCCATTTTATTTTAAAAAGGCATGCAATTTCAGAAAGTACTAATACTAATAATATAACCACCTAGTTTAAATGTGATACTGTATAATACCTTACCTGCCAGTCTGCTTATCTAGCATCCACAGTAGCTGTACATACAGATGGCACTGCTTAACACAAATTGCTTAACTTTAGAACTAAAGTGTTTGAGATCAGTTTTAAAACAGTCCAGCAGAAAATGATAATTACTGCAATAAATACTGATTTTCTTCAGGGCATCCATGTCATACTAAAAAAAAATTCAGTGTCTTAACTCTACTTAATTAGGCAACTCATGTTTTCACTATCGAAATGGGATAAAAGTAGTCTATAAATTTGTTAATTAACTAATTGTATTCTGGCATTTCTGACATAACTATGTTCTGGAGAGAAGGAAGCAAAAGGATGAAGTCCTGCTACATAATATAGCAGTAGTATAATGACAAACCCTTCTTTCTAGATAAATATATAATTTTTCACTGCTACAACTGAAGCTCTCACAAAAGAAGCAATGACAACCAGATCTCTCTTCCCCACTAGCAATATGTATTTTAAAATTATTTTTAATGAATAGATTATTGGCTGTAAGGGTAAAAAATGTTGAAGCAGGTACAGTGTGCTACTATAAGAATGTTCCAGCATAAAGCAAGCTTTGCATCTGGTCCTGAATATAGCAGAAATAGCAATTTTGGTGGCTGTTTTTTTTGGCTGGCTGGTTCTTTTGCTCTCCCTCCCCCATTATTGGGTTCCAGACAGTTTGGATGTGACTGTTTTGAAATTTTGGGCTCTGGCAGTATTAAAAGTCCCTTACTGTCAGACAATTTTATTGCTGCAGTAGAGCACTGTAATGGAAGGCTGTTTTTGGGAAAAGTTCCTGCTGGTGTGAGGACTAGTCCCATACCAGGACTTGTAGATCACAAGCTTGAACAGGTCTGCATTCAATGGAAAGCCAATGCACAGTATGGTACTTTGGTTGGGATGATACAATTTACTTGCTTTAGTTTCTGCATTTAAATGAATAACAGAATGCCATTCCCTTTACTTCTGATAGTCAATGCTCTCCCACCTCTGTTTCTGTGCTAAGGTAATTTAATGAGGCCTTTACATTCATTGTGTGATGAAATCAATCTTCTCTGAATCCAACCTTGACAGTCCCAATCCTACTTGCACCTTGGTAAGAGCTCTGTTAGTCTTTAATGACCTTTTCCTGTTCATCCTTATTCCTCTTCACACAATAAATATCTTTAATGCCATCAATGACACAATCCCTTTTGCCCTATCATTTCTGTGACTCATCACATGGGGAAAAAGCTAATTCTCATAAACATCCCTATTCCTTGGCTAATGCTTTTACACTAATTTTACACTAATTTACACTAATGCTTCTTGGGAAAGAGCGTTCTGAAAATGCTGGAAAGCATTACAAAAGTCAAATGTAATGTTAAAAATTATTAAGAATGGACTTGGGAATCCAACAGAAAATGTGTCATTTAGCAGAAAACTATTTTATGAAGTCCTAAATAAACTCACATCTTGAATACTGCTTCAAATCTGATCACTCCAACTCAGAAGAGTATCACAGAGCAAGGTAGGGTTATGGCACATAACTGGGCAAAAGCATGATCCGATGCAGGGACCAATTTTCTACGAGGAAAGGCATAATAGGTTAGGAATCTACTAGGGGAAAAGAACCTAAGCATAGCAAGGAGGGGGATTACACAGCAAAGATCTGTGCAATCATTAAGGGTACAGTGGGGTGTTTAGAGAATAATTACTAGTTATTTCACCCTGAGAACTAGCAGGCATTCAGAAAAGCAGGTTTAGCACAAACAAAAGGAACCTAATGTGTCATGCAAAAAAAACAGATGCAATCTTTGTTCTCGGGACACTGCCAGACAGAAACAGATTCAAAAGGATTCAAGGAGTGTAGGCCCAGGTGTAGTCTGCATCCTTCTGGATGTCCAGTTCTCAGCATAAAGTTAACATAGTCAAAGAAAACTCCTAATCTTTCTGTCCACTCAGGTGTCCCATCACCTACTAATGCAAGGCCAACACAAACACTAAATCATCAGAATTTTCTCAAAAATCAAAATGCCAGGTTTTCATGGCTATTGTTTCTGTTTTAACGCAAAGTCTGAACTAATGGAATTATTTTTCTTCTCGAATACTTGAAGTTAATAATTTCAATCCAGGCCTCAATCTCAGATCATTTATTTAAACCAAAATAAAACAAGATACAAACCTTATGTGTGCCTGAATTCAAACTCTCAGGTTTATCATTCTCTTCTCCCTGAGAAACCACCCCAGTCCTGTTACCCATACTGACAATGTGGGCATCATTTTTGACTAGGTCCTCTTCCTAAGGCTTCAATTCTAGGCTTTTGCTAAGTATGCTGATTCTTCCTGCATAAGGAAAAATCTCCAATATACTGTCTTATCTATTCATCCTCATAGCTAAACCAACTTAAATCCTGATTACTGAGACATCAGCTTCCATGACCCTGTTAAATAAAACCTTGCCCTCCTCATATCTTTCATAATACTACTGGAAAGATACAAAGTATTGCTTTTATATGTGATCTTTGTCTATTTGTAATACAAACAACCCACAATATTATTACTAATAAAAGTAACAACAATATCATGGTAAATATAATAATAATGTTTAAAAGTAATTACATAGTACACACCACAACACACAAATCTCAGAAAAAGATCTATTCTCCTTTCAGTTTTATTAAGGTAGACCCAAAAATGACTTGATTAACTTCTCTGTATTTACAATGGTTCTTGCAAGAGGAAAAATCACTATCTTCTAATCCTGACTGGCCCAAAGACCCTAAAACAGGCGATTCAAAAATGCTTACTGATTTTCCTAAGGATAGTCTTATGCTGTTCTTGTTCTCGTGTCTACCTGAACCTTCCAGACTGATAAAAGACACATCTTTCCTTGAAAAGGGAATACTGCTTTTTCAGTATTTCTCATATTTAGTCTTGCTTTTAAAGAGTCCTTTTTAGAATCACAGAATCACAGAATGGTTTGGGTTGGAAAGGACCTTTAAAGGTCACCTAGTTCCAATCCCGTGCCATGGGCAGGGACATCTTCCACTAGACCAGGTTGCTCAAAGTCCTGTCCAACCTGGCCTTGAACTCTTCCAGCAATAAGGCATCCACAACTTCTCTGGGAAACCTGTTCCAGTATCTTACCACCCTCATCATAAAAGATTTCTTCCTTATATCCATTGTAAATCTACCCTCTTTCCATTTAAAACGGTTGCCCCTTTTCCTGTCATTACAGGCCCTGGTAAAAAGTCTCTCTCTGTTTTTCTTATAAGCCCTCTTTATATATTGACAGACCACAAGAAGGTCTCCCTGGAGCCTTCTCTTCTCCAGGATGAATAACCCCAACTCCTTCAACCTTTCTTCACAGGAGAGGTGTTCCAGCCCTCAGATCATTTCCGTGCCCCTCCTCTGGACCTGCTCGCACAGGTCCATGTCCTTCTTGTGCTGACCCCAGATCTGGAGGCAGTACTGCAGGTGGGTCTCATCAGAGCGGAGCAGAGGGGCAGGATCCCCTCCCTTGACCTGCTGGTCATGCTGCTTTGGATGCAGCCCAGAATACAGTTGGCTTTCTGGGCTGTGAGTGCACATTGCCAGCTCATGTCCAATTTTTCATCCACCATTATCCCCAGGTCCTTCCCTGCAGGGCTGCTCTCAATCAATTCAACACCCAGTCTGCACTGATACTGGAGCTCACCCCATCCCAGGTGCAGGACCTTGCACTTGGCCTGGTTGAACTTCATGAGGTTCACATGGGCCCACTTCTCCAGGCTGTCAAGGTCTCTCTGGATGGCATCCTGTCCCACAGGCATATCAGCCACACCACTCAGCTTGGTGTCATCTGCAAATTTGCTGAGGGTGCACTCAATCCCACTGTCCATGTTACTGATCATGATATTAAATAGTATTGTCCATTGATGCAGTCACCCCGTTGTAGAAGCCCACTGGATTAGTAAGGCATGACTTGCCCTTAGTGAAGCCATGCTGGCTGTCTCTAATCACCTCCTTGTCTTCCATATGTTTTGACATGTCTTCCAGGAGGATCTGTTCCATGATCTTACTGGGCACAGAGGTGACACTGACTGGTCAGTAGTTCCCAGGGTCCTCGTTTTTACCCTTTTTAGAAATGAACATGATGTTTGCCTTTTTTCAGTCACTTGGGGACTTCACCTGACCACCACAAGATTTCGAATATGATGAAGAGTGGCTTGGCAACTACCTCAGCCAATTCCCTCAGGACCCTGGGAGACATCTCCTCGGGTCCCATGGACTTAGGTATGTTGAGGTTCCTCAGGTGGTCACGAACCTGATCCCACTTACGACGGGAGGGACTTAATTCCCCAAGTCCCTGCCTTGAGGTTCAAGGGTTTGAGAGGTGTGGGAAGAGGGATTACCATTGAATACTGAGGCAAAATATTGTTGAGTACCTCAGACTTCTCCATGTCAGTTGTCACTGGCTCTCCTGTCTTATTTAGGAGGGGAATACATTTACATTTACTGTAATTACTGCTTAGAAGGGATGGAATACTGCATAAACCAGGAATCAATTGAAAGACCTTAAACTAAATACACTGAGAAAAAGAAAACCCTAATTTGTATTGAATAAAATTTGCAATTTTGTAACTAGTAAACTGGGTTTCTTAAATTGGCCAATACAGACTTTTATAGCTCTACGCTTACAATCAAATGAGGAGTAAAATTATGTGTAATGAATTGATAACGTTGTACATTTTAAGTCATTGAAAATGAGAGCTTTAATGTGTAACTGGTTGAACAACTCTGAGATCATATCTCTTTACTTTGCATCATTTTAAAAAACTGAAGTAATAAAGCCTGTTAGGCAATCTGGCAATAATAGTTTTGAAGAAACTTAATGCACTGGCATGAGTCAGTGACTATTATGAAAGAAAGTAAAATTAGCATAGGTAAACCTCTGAAAAGGCAAGCTGCCTGCCACATATCAAGCATGCCTTTAACAAGGCCATTTTTTAAATTATTCATCTGGGGTTGTTTTTTTCAGATCTATGTAAAGAAAAAAAAAAGTTGCAGGGTTAAATAGGAATAAATATCAAACAATAATTTGTATATTAAGACTGGAACCAGTTGTTTGACAACCTTCTCTAGCACCGTATTGCTGTTTTCAGGAGGCGGCATGCAGGGCTTTTGACACCAAGAAGACAGATAATCAGAAAACAAGCAAATCAACAAAAAAGTTATGAAAATACCTTAGGGCCTTATGATACCAAAACCCAGCAAGAACAACAGGAAATGATCCTATCACCTTTGTGTTTATGTTTATTATCACTATAAACTTTTAACTTCTCTGAATGAACACTTTCCATGTTAAATTCATTCCTTAGACAGATCCCACATTTCCTGGGAACTATCAGAAGCTTTATTTTATACAATTGTTCAGAACAGCTATGATTAAAAAAATAAATCTCAGAAGACATAAAACAAAAGAATTGCCGTAACAGGTCAGGCCAGAGGTCTAATATAGTAACCTGTCCCCAGCACTAGCTAAAGGAAGTGTATATAAAACAGGAGATGCATAGAGAAATCCTGGTACACCACCACATCTTCCAGCAGTTAGAAACATAGAGGCTTCCTGGCTATGGTTTGCATTCCAATCATATTTAGTAGCCAGGAGTGGATTTACCATTCATGAACTTAACCAAATTTAACTTATTCGTCCCCTTTGCCTCCATGATACACCACGGCAATGAGTTGCACAACACAGCTAGGAGTTGTATGAAAAAGTATTTCCTTTTTGTTCATTTTCAGTCTGCTACCTGATTATTTCTTACAATAAAAGAACCAGCAGAAATACAATGCACCTGCAAATAATTGTTTCTTATACACTTACTTGCTGGCTGTGGAGCAGTAATCACCCCTCAGCTGCTAGTACAGCAGCAGACTTGCAATAGGTGTTTTGTCTTGTGTTCCTGTTACCAGAGGACTGTTGGCTTCCAGATTAGTAACAACACACTACAACACAACAAGGAGACTTTAAAAACAAACAAATAAAAGGGCAAAGTGCTTTCAAGCTTTCCAGCCACGCAATGAATTGTTACAGGACTTGAACTCTTCTACTTCCAGTGGAACTGCTTTCCAGCTAGGGAGTGAATTTTGTGCTCATAAGCATGAGAAAGGACAGTGCACAGCACAACACTCATGGTGAAGTGTCCCCACAAACCTCAGGTACAGCACTTTATTCCAGACCCACGCAGCACCTCTGTTATCCCAACCCCTGTGCCTCTGCCAAGCTAGGATGGTGTCAGGCTGCGCGGTGGCTTTTATTTTGTGGACAAGTGGGGAAAGAGGGAGAGAAAATTATTTCTAATTGACACCTGTATGTGAAATTGGGTCTTGGAGGTGAAAGGCTAGTGCGGTAGCCTAGCTCTAATGGAGCCCAGCTCTGGTTACACTTATTTCTGGACCTAGATGGATAATGACAGAACTATGGGAAGGGAAAAAGTGTCAGGGTCTTAGCTTTACTATAGGTATGAGAAAATAATCATCTTCAAACTAATGGGAAAGTGCAAGAAGGAAAACAAGGACAAGAAAAGAGTAGTTACCTGGTAGTTACATGATGACACGCACTATTCCAGGTCCAAACTACTTCATCAGAGTACAATTATATACTGTAAAAAAAACCCTGTCAAAATCAGAGGACAAAAGAAGCAAAAATATGTCCCATCCTGCTATACTAAAAGGTAGCAAGGCTTACGTGAAATAGACACCATAAAAATAAAATATACTCTATTATGTGAGAAACAAAACCTAAACAGAGTTGAAACTGACCCTGTCAGTCATAGTGGTTATTGTTTCTACATCAGATGTTTCTTTACCAGAGAAGCTATCCTGCAGCTAGATTAAGTTAGGTTGTCAAGTGGCATTCCTCACAATATTATTATACAGTGTAATAGAAAAATATTGTATAGAAAATAAAGAAGAAGAAGAACATCTAAAAAAAAAGTCTTAGAAAGCAACAGTTACCTTGCAAAAGGCAGAAAATAACTTTCAGTGCTCAGAGTAAGCATTCTGGAAAGAGAACCTGCAAGAGCAGGGGGTAGTGGGTGTAAGGAATATAAATCAATTTCCAAAAATGAAAGTTCAGACCTTTCTTTACTACCCTCAAAACAGCGTTATTTGGTATATTAGCATAGCAGCCATTTAAATTAGTTTATCATATGCAAAACAGTGTGCATGGTTTTTGCTCAATTTGTTATCCACGTCCAGACAAAATTTTGTCAAAGCACGGCATGCACTCTAGTAGCAAAGAGCCAAAAAAATTTCAGGAAAAGAAGGACTGCTAGGATTTGGAAGAAAATCCATGAGCTGGCAAAGGGTATGTTGTACTGTGTTCCCTCTCTGGAGGAATGCAGTTGTCAGGTGTTAGAACAAAAACAGGTCCAAGCTTTGCAACGGTGTGGTCTGAAAAATTTCTAAAGGTAAAGCATATGTAGATCCAACCACTGGCTACCAACAGCTATCAACAGGGGTCAAATTATGATCCCTCCTGAAAGGTAACTGTGAAAGGAGACTTTTACAAGGGACTTCAGCGTGGCAACGGAGGAGCAGAGCTAGACCAGCAGTCTGTGTCATCCCACAGCTGCTGTACAACACCTGGCCTGCAACAGCATGTCCTGCCTTACATGCCATGGATCACAGAGCAGCTGAGCCATTTATCAGTTTCACACAACACAGCCGAGCAAAAATATGGTCAATAGTGGGTCCATTCAGCCCAGGCTCCTGCCTCTCACAGTGACCAGATGCTCAGGGAAAGGGGATGAAGAGACAGGGTGGTAAGGCACTCCCTGCTGCTGCCGGAGAGCCTTCCAGCTGCTGGCAGCTGGATGCTGCCACATGTCCTCAGGAGGCATTTATATCCACATCTTCATGTGGATACATGCAAGGATGTAACTAACACATTTTAGAAGCCATTTATAACTTTTTTCTCCACTGTATGAGAAAATTAGTTCTACAACTTAATCATGTGAGAAAAAAAATCTTTTTTTTTTTTTTGACTATTCTAAGCCTGCCACCTCCTAATACTGAAAAGAATAACTGTCCGCTCTTCTTCACCTTGGCTGCTCTGGGATCAGCCTCCATGTGCCACAAAATCTCATGCAGCCTGCCACATTCGTTGTGCACTCTGTTAAGTACTACAGGGAAGAAGTTCTGCATGTTCCCCCATTCTTTATCAAATACTTGCCAAATGGGTTATATACTGGCCAGGGTAAGCTGAAAGCACGGACACAGCTCTGTAAACACACACTATTTTTAATGTGCTGTTGACTACGCCAATGGGGCAGTTGCATAATTCCCATTTTATTGCACATCCTTCATCCTGGGTTTACACCAGCCTGACCAACAGGAAAATGCTACGTGCATACACTAGTACAGCGCTTTATCACACATCCCAGGATTTTTTGGTTGAGTTTGGGGGTTTTTTGAGCAAACCTACAAATATGAGAAAACTTTCTCCCTGGCATAGATGAAAAGCTGAATTTGCATTCCAGCTGTACAATATGTATGGCTGTAAACATCTCTTGGTGGAGTTATAATGTGATCTGGAGTTGTTATCGTTTCATATACATCTCTTTCATCTGTCAGATCAGGTGAGAAGTGGAGATCAACTTCAAATCATTCCTCTCCATTCCTGCCCAGAACAGGAATATTGAGGTACTGAGTCTTGGATCCTCTAAACTTTCTTTCCATCTCTCTCTTGTGGCAACGTGAGTGTGTTTTCCCTATCTATCTGGTTTAAATAAGTCATATTAAGATCTAATCTTAGTGTTCAGAATTGTGGCGGTGTTCTCCCTGCCCTACTCCCCACACCCCCCAACCTGACCTGAATACCTGTATTTCCCATAACCCTGCTGTCCTGATTTCAGTTGGGATAGAGTTCATTTTCTTCCTAGTAGCTGGTGTAGTGCCATGTTTTGGGTTCAGTATGAGAATAATGTTGATAACACACTGATGGTTTCAGTTGTTGCTAAGCAGTGTTTAGACTAAGTCAAGGATTTTTCAGCTTCTGATGCCCAGCCAGCGAGAAAGCTGGAGGGGCACAAGAAGTTGGGAGGGGACACAGCCAGGGCAGCTGACCCCAACTGGCCAAAGGGGGATTCCATACCGTGTGATGTCATGCCCAGTACGTAAACTGGGGGAAGTTGACCTGAGGGGATCGCTGCTCAGGAACTAACTCGGCATTGGTTGGCGAGTGGTGAGCAATTGCATTGTGCAGCACTTGTTTTGTATATTCCAATCCTTTTATTGTTATTGTCATTTTATTATTCTTATTATTTTCATTATTATTTTCTTCCTTTCTGTTCTACTGAACTGTTCTTATCTGAACCCAAGAGTTTTACCTTTTTCCTCCTGATTCTCTCCCCCATCCCACTGGGTGGGAGGGGAATGAGTGAGCGGCTGCCTGGTGCTTAGTTATCAGCCTGGGTTAAATCACGACACCTGCTCAAGCGATAACCACCAGTGGCAGTTTTAATGGATGTGTCTGGTTGTGGTGGCTGCATCCGGCTCAAAGTAGATTCGGAGGAATCAGATAATGACACAACAGCCAAGGGCTAACTTGAACAACGCACCCACCTAACCACAGCGCTGGTCAATGTCCGACTCAAGCCAAATTTGGAAGAAGCTAATGCCTGTAGTGGAGATGTTCATATGACTATGAGTCAACCCTCTTATTCCATAAGTAGCAGACAGCCCAGGGCCCGTTGACCAATCCTGCACAGCAGCAGGTTGTGCACCAGCAGCTCCCCTTAAGTAGGATGACTGTCAAGGTTAGTTGTCGAGGTTGAGAGATTCTTTTCCACAACAGATTCTTGGTCAGTGATTAATAGCATGCTAAATTTTGTAATCTTGGTTAAGTGATGTAAAGGACTGATTGAGCATATGTAATCCTTTAGACATAAACTGTTGACCAAGTGTGGGACTAAGTCTGGGTCCAGCCACACCTAAACTCCTTCTGAGAAGGAGTTAGAACACAAGGGCATCCTTTCTGAACCTCATAATTCAACGGGAGGGTCTCCCAGGCAGTTTTGTTTGACCCTGTCCTCTGTGCAGTAAACATCAAGTGAACCTTGCCATCGAATCTTGTTAAACCACTGCCGCATTTACTATCAAACTTCATTAAATTGCTGGTTTATGTCAATAAACATATTGCTACTTCTCTTTCTTACAAGTGAAGTGCATCACTCCATCCACGGCAAAAATCTATGTATAAATACATAATAAAAACTTCTGAATCAGTTGTTTATAAACCAGTTATAGAAATTCTTTGTGGCATAGAAATTTTACAGATATTTTTGGCCTGGCAAACTTAATACTAAATGCTAATAACATATTAACTAAACACTAAAATATATTTTAACTTGATAAATTTATCTGAGTTATTTCTAGCTGTGCTCTAAAACATGGACCAGTACACACACATTCTTAGGTGGTCCTGTTTGCATATACCATTTCTGGGGAAGGGTTAATGACTGCTCAGTGTTAATCAGAATGGAGCATCCTTACTGTTATCTTGATGTCAAAAGTAATTTGGGAGGGCATACTGGGAAGAAAAATTTGTGTTTTGGAAACAAATATATAACTCTATTGATAAACCAAAAACTGAAAATATGAGCCAAATTCTAACAGGATATTCCCAGGAACAGCCAGCTTCCTTCACAGTTTAACCAGTCCAAAGAAATCCTAGGAACACCTATAGTCATATGCAAAATTTAAAAGAAGTTGACATTTTTATTGACTAAAAAAGTAGTGTATGCCCATATAGCACAGTAATGTTAGGGACTATGCTTCTAAACCAGTTCACTTGGTCTCTGCATTAAAAAAAAATTTAAAAATCAGCATGTTTGTGTGCAGAAATTAGACTTGCACATAAAGAAATCAGATGCTTAGCTAGTCCTATGCCTGTTGGCATTCATTTATTTGAATATATGCATTTAGTTATTTGGTGCATATAAATGTTCATGATCTACCACTTCAGTGACACTGAAAAGCAGTACTATTAACTCCCTCTAAGCAATGGTGAAAACAGTCATCCGCTTTACCTCATTATTTCATAAATTATCTTTACTAATGTAAAATTACTTATTTCACAAATAATAACTGATGAAATATTAAGGAACTATACTAGCATTTTTGTTTTGAAATATCTCAGCTGCACAGGTAAGAATCCAGATTCCACAATACTTGCCAGAGTATTAGGAGTTCTTTCCTAATCCCTTTATAAAACATTTTCTATGTTTTATATCACCTTTTCTAAAAACACTGAGACATCAAATCTTTCCGGTAAAGCTTCTGCACAGACTGACTTTTGCCCAAATCTACAGAAATTGAAGGTAATGTAAAGAAAATGGAACAATAAGCAACAGAGATAAAGCATTTGGTCATATTAGGCAACTGAGCCAATAAATAGACATTCATTACATTATGTTATCAATAAACATGCAGGCAGTTATTTTTGCTGGGCAATGCTAAGTAGATAAGCTTCAGAATATTGACCAAAAAAAAATAGATTTATTTTGAAACCAGAGTTTGCAGCCAATAAACAAGAAGAACCAGAAAATTTTCTCATGACACAAAGTATTAACAGTCAAAATCTAACTATGAATGTGACAGATTAATCTCACAGTGAATGATTGCACATTATCTAGAGCACTTTGAACCTCCTAGCTTATCTGAACCCGAGGAAGTTAATTTCTCCAGAGAAAGTAGTTTTTACCAGTTAGGAAGATGCTCTAGGTTCAACAAATATTTGTTGCAATGCAAAGCTGGGAATTTTGCTCTTAAACTACTGGAAGTGTGGCTGTTGTCTGTCCTGAAACGGGAGGTGGTGGCCAGGAGATGCCTACAGAGGGGAGGTGATGGAGTCCACAGCTGATCCAGAGGTTGTGGCACTTCTGGAGGTCACAGAAGAGCAGACACAGGTCATTAGCAGGCTGTTCTGTGAACATGCTGCCGCAGGCCATTTCCACCATCATTTTCCTTTCTACCTGTTTACTTGTGTCTATGCACAGGCCAAATATATCTTCTGAGTCATAAAGTGCACATATTTTTAGGCATGTACCTTGGGGTGCAAAGGAGAGCTGAGGGAATAGCAATAACAGTAAAACCTGCAGCAACAAGTATGTGTTAGTCTGACATTAATGGGTACAGTATGGATTTTGTGTCATTTTGCCAGAATGGAGCAGGAGTGTCAAGGCAAATTCAATTTGCCACAATACCCTCGCAAGAATATCTGCATAACAAAAAGGTCAAGTGGTCCAAAAGAATATCTTTTAACATATTAGAGCTGAACAGCTGTGTGTGGTCTACCTAGCAAAACACACTATTTCCTACCAGGCTTACCCCTGCATTAAATAAGATGGACTATATTCTGCTAGTCTGATCTTTTAAGTTACTCTTTTTTTCTATTAGGAAATTAGAAGTGAAAATGGGTCTGGAAGAGATGATTTGTGACAGCCATGGCAGATTGTGCATCTGACAAGTATAAGCTCTAAGAATAAAAGAGCTTTTGATAATTTTATTCCAAGTGACATTCAATGGGATTTAGGCTTCTACATTGCTCAGACACTTTTGAAATTTTTCCCCATAAAAGGAAAAAAAATTGAATCCATTCATCAGATGAGAAAATTACAATCTTAGCTCCAAGCTGAAAAAGTCTTCTCAGAGAGATGGTTTCAACATGTAAGAGTGGTTTATACCAGAAATGACACAGCAAAAAAGCCTACCAAGCCGAAGCAAAACCTTCCTTACTTCTGCCAGTCAGATAAAGACTCTCCTCCAGACTGTGAGGCGTTTGGAGACTTTACTTTTGATGGCTGATGGTCTTTCTCCCTCCTGCTGAATGTTGAGAGAGCATGGATCAGAACCATACTGTTTTCTTTTTAGACTTGAAGGTGGGGATAAAAAAAAAGGTGGGGAAAGAAAAAAAAAGGCACAATGAATATGAAAATGACTGAAAAAATTTTACTAAATGGGCTGGCATTTCTGCATACGTGGATCATATTTTGTCTTGTGCTTTGTTTGTTTTAGAAAACATCTAAATAAATGACAATCCATTCTGACCTTCCTTCCATCATCAAAAACATGTCAAAACCCCACGATGTTTATTTCCTGCTAGTAACTTCCAGAATAGAAGTGCTGTAGAGAAAAGTCAAGCAGTGCAATCACACATAGAAAAGATGCATAAACTGCAAAAACATCTACTCTATCCATAAAAATCTTAATCTCCTCATGTCCTTTGGGCCTGTTTTTTGTTGCTCTTTGCCTTATGGAGTTACTTACACAAGTCCAGAGGAGGTGTAAGGTTAGGGCAAAGACAAATTAAGTCTCTTTAACTACAGAGCGAAGTATGTGCAGGTGAAAAACTGGTTGATATTTTCAAACTAAGGGATTTAGCCACACACAGTTCCCATTGAAATTAATTAGAAGTGAGCAGATTATTCTCTCAGCTTGCCTTAAGAAGCCTCAAGCATAGAGTATAAATGAGAAAAGGGATGGGAGGAGGGGAAGAAAGTGAAAGCCCCATAAACCTTTTAAGTAAAAATAGTCTAAGCAGAATGTGTATTTCAGTTGTAACAGCCAAAAGATTTGGATGCTTTGTGTAATATAAAGCCTACCAATACACAAAGCTTATTAAAAATACTCAAGCCTGTTGGGTTGCTTTACAAGTATGAATTACTTCATAAAACTATACTTTAGAGTATAGATGTATGCAAGCACACCACACCACCACCACCACCCCCAAAAAAGAAGGAAAAAAAAAAGGGCAAAAAACTTGTAAATTGGAATTTAAGGCTGCAATCTCCCCTAATTTTTCTCTCAGAAGTTGGAATAGAGCCAAATATTAAATATCAGCTTTACGACTTATGGTATAAGTTAACACAGATATACAATGGCACTGCATATGCCTTAAAATGCTTAAGGCTTCCTTTCCTCGGAAATTCTGCGTCAGTCCATATTGAATATATTTGCAGTGGAAAGCTATGAAGAACAGGTTCCCAAAAAATGCACAAATCTTTACCCATCCAGTTGGCCAGCCAAAAGGCTGCCTTTTGGTATTTTTTCATTTCCATTTGGAGAGAGATACTTGAATATCTTTATATTTGATAGATTAAACTATAAATCAAAGCAGATTAAATCATAACTCCTCATCTTTAACAATAACACTGCAGTTCCTAAAATGACTAGCACTGTCACTGAACTGATCATCTCTGGAAGCACCATCTGAGACACGGCTTTCCATTGAAAGTGATGACCCCTTTACGACAGCCACCTCAAGTAAGCAGCAAACTGAGTTTTACAGGGCACTCGGTGAAATGCTGTCACGGATGTTGTACACTTTTTCCCTGTTAATTTGAAACTCCATCCATATAGCTTTTAAGTCCCCTTTCAATTACCATAGTTTGCTTTGAAATATATAATTTTGAATGGTCAATCAGGAGTTGAGTAAAACTTTTATTTGAGTTTTGTGCAAGAAAAAAGGAACAACTTGTAGTTCTAGTATATTTTTTACTAAATATATCTTTTTCAACCAGTTGTTTATAGCAATGAAAATTTAAGTCTTTATTACTCTTAAAATGAATAAATGCGCCTAATGAAAACAGGGGAAACCTTGTCGAGCAACACAGAGTATGTGAAAAACAGGAATTGCTATGAAGGAAGGATGTAGCAGGATGTATACTATCATTTAAGATAGTATAATGTAATAATTTTTTTCCATAAAAAAAGAATGACCCTCCTGAACTCATGGGTGGTGGCCCAGATTTCTTTCTTCCTCTCTTCTCTCCCTTCTTTTCTGGATTGTTGGCAGTATTTTCTGAAACCCAGTGCCCCAAAAATACATATTGAAATGCCCTTTTTGGCTTTCCACGTGGATTTCTACGATGATGTGTTTTGCTTGCATTGCTAGAAACAGGAGCCACTTCAGAGCCACTTTCAGAGCCATGGCACTATCTTTAGTCTATCATTTGTAGAGTCCATGCTACTGTTTTTATTCATCTTCCACCTCTCATTGAAACATTATCTCTATTAGATAATGACAACAGCACTGAGGATGACCATCTATCCAAAAGATAAACAAATTTACTTTGAGTAGGTAGTCATTCAGTCTACCAAGATGGGTTCCAACAATTCAAATACAGAATGGCTCAATCCACCTCTCCCTCCCTGCTTCAAGTTAACAAAGTGCTCCTTATCACTATCAGTCCATGGGCCCACACTGTCAGAGATCAGACCTATATTCTTGGTTATTTTTTGTGCATCACCATAGCTGGTTATGCCAATGAATTCCAAAATAATGTACAAGAAAAATGAGTGGAAATATATAAGGACAAGGAGGTGGTCCCTTCCAATTTGTTGTCCCTATGCTCATGGTAACAGCCCTTTTGAGAACAAATGGCATATATTAACTGGTGAAAAGTCATTTTCACTTCATAGCATTTCAGTGGCTTTTTCCTAAATGCAGAATTTGTTAAATGTGTTCTGTGTTGTGACAAAAATATGCTGAGGTCAATCTATTACCAAAATATTTCTGAAAAGTCCAAAACCAATGAAAATTGTTACAACACAAAGACATTTAGAGATAGCTTTAGAGAAAGCAGACTTGAACAGATGAGATTTTACAGCCAGTTCAAAATTAAGAGCTGAAATAAAGTTCTACATTATTCATGGTTCTTTTGGAAGTTTCTTTAAAAAAAAAAAAAAGATGACTACTGTACATGTTTTACAATGTGGTTATTTACATGCTGAGCTAGGTGCATTAAAAAACAAATAAAAGATGCCATCCCTGCAGGAAGACTTTATGATCTAATTTTATATGTCACCTAGATGAAAACAATGAGGTAGAACAGGGCAAGAAGAGAAGACCTTACCACTGTAAACTTACACAATTTATTGGAATCGTTCACATTTCCTGTTAGCTCAACTACATGTTATTTGATTTTCTTGCCTGGATCCTCTTCTCATTTCCTGTTTTATGCTATCATGGGGCAAAGTAAACTTTTGACTGATAACACTTGGATTGGAAGGGATGTGTGTCTTCTGAAGAAATGAGGAGAAAGGAGGTTTTGGCTTACAAAAGTAGGGAATACATTGTGGGGAACCTGGGAGAAACCTCAAAGGACCCAAAGAAGGTCTGGAAAAATTAAAGGAACCTAGAAATAAAGGCTAAGCAGTGAGATCTGATAGGTAGGTCCAAACACAACTGTGCAGAGGCCTTAAAAAATACAATGCAAATCCAGAAAAAGAACTAGAAGATGGCATGATATGGAAAGGTCAGTAAAAGGATAGGCTTTTGATGAAGTGGAAGAAAAGAGCATTGACAACAGAGATGAGGGGGATGGAGTAGCCTGTGGAGAAAATGACTGAACCCAAATATTGTTTTGGTCACAACTGCAGTGGTAGGTGGATTTACAAATAGACTCATCAAGGAAAAATCAGAAAAACTTCAACTCTCCAAGACTGCAAAAACAACCATAGCAAATTGTCATTGATGACATCTTCAGGAACAAAAAAGCCTTGGTAGTTTTATCTGTGCAGATACTCAGTTTTAATACACTAAATTTGATCTTCAGCCTGTTTGTGAATATACAAAAGAAGGATGAGAGAGAACCTGATAAATAGGATTGGGCAGAGGGGAACAAGTCCGAGGAACAGAAGCAGTTTTGCAGGTCCTGGACAATAGCCACATCCAGAAAAGCCGACACCATCCTGCAGAGATGCGGTACAGAAGAAGAATGAAAACAAAAAATAGCATGATTCTCTGGGCAGCTGTTACACAAAGATGTTGTACGAATTTGTACCGTTCTGGAATACTTGTACATCCTGAACATGCAGAGCAGGCTGCTCCAGTTTCCACACTTAATGAGCTTGCTTTTCGACCTCTGTGTGACCCTGTTTAAGTACATTTTTCTTGAAACAGAAGTCAGGATGCTTACCTCTAATAAGTTTAGCAGAAAAGATTCATTTCTTGGCTCAGAAGAATTCAGAGCTATATATTATTGGCAATTCTTTGTCATAGACTTAATGTTTTGACTTTGGGCGACATACAGCTTCCCTTTGCCTCTGACACCCTGTTTTTAAAAATGAACTTCTTCCTCTAGCAAGATTGTTGGTGAAACTAAAACCACTCGATTGTCAAATACCTTGAAATACTGGCATTTAAAATGCTTCAAAAGTGCTTAATTGTGGTAAAAGTATAAACTTTTACTTGATGACATAAGGATAAGAGCTAGGTTGTGGGGAAAAAAGCAGAGATGAAAAGAATGTGGTCTGTAAAAAAAAAAAAGAAAGTAAAAATTTGCATATTTCTATATACATTTTTCAATTTGCATTGGCATATATATTTTCTCAACACCCGAGGTACTGAAATCTCTTGCTTGTCCTATAATCAAACCATTCCTTTGTCTCTCTATAGGTTTTCTTGGCTTTTCTTCTGCTTTCCATCTGCATGTCAGTTGCTAGTGACCACATCACAGGCTCTAGATGACTTCTAGACTCTTCTCCAATTTCGCTTACAGTATGGTTTGCTGAGAAGAAACAGAAAATTGTTTGAAAACAGCACAAACAACAAAAATACAAAAGGAGGGTAGTGAAAGTAGGCACAGAGAGGAACCAGGGATGCACTGGTGGCTGGACAGGAGCACTGGGTCCAGTTCTGGGCTCCCCAGTATGAGACATGGACAGACTGGACAAAGTCCAAGGAATGGTCACTGAGATAAGTAAGGGACTGGAGCCTGTCTCCTATGAGGAGAAGAAGCTGAGAGAGCTGGGAGACTTGGCGAAGAGAAGGCTCAGGGGGATCTTATCCAGGTATAGAAACACCTGACGGGAGGGTGCACAGAGGATGGAGCCGGGTGGTGGTTTCTGTGGTGCCCAGCGACAGGACCAGAGACAATGGGCACAAATTGAAACACAGGAGACTCCATCTGAACATCAGGAAACACTTTTTCACTGTGAGGGTGACTAAGCACTGGAACAGGTTGCCCAGAGAGGTCATGGAGTTTCCATCCTCAGAGATATTCAAAAGCCACCCTGGGCAATCAGCTCTAGGTGACCCTGCTTGAGCAGGGGGGTTGGACCAGATGACCTCCAGTGGTCCCTTCCTACCTCAACCATTCTGTGATTCTGTGACCAAGGTTGGTGCAGGAAGATAAAGAGGAAACTTGGATGTCAAAGGAAACTAAAAAGGACCAGCAGTGTTCCTGCAGAGAAGGTGTACAGTTTGTGAAGTACATAGAGTCTGCATACAGAGACAAAGCAAATGTTTTAGCTAAGATTAGGAGATCTCAAAAGGGTCAGATATTAAAATCTTATATGCTTCCATCAGTACTTTTAACAAAAAAAAAAGAATTTAATTAAAAGAAACACAAAGGAGGTATAAGGTTTAGCTACCAGACTGGCAAATAGTCTCATGCAGTTAAAATTAGTAGGATACCAAATGAAGTGGAAAATGACTGTAGCTAAGTGATATTACTGCTCATAGCAAACAGGATTTTAAATTAATAAACATGAATATATTACTCCACTGTACATTGTGCAATAATGAGGGATGCTGATGTTACATATGCATCAAATGTCAGACCACAGTGTGACAGAACAATTCCTAGCAATGTGCAGAAGCCTGGGAGAAGACCTCCGCTGAAGAAATCCCCCAGTGTGAAATCACCCTAACGCTCTCATCGGAACTCTTTATTCTAAAACACATTGTGAAATCCCGAGTTACAGAAACAAAAAAGGATCAAAAGAGTAGACACACAATAGATCTTTTTCTTCCTAATCTCTACCTCTTAGAGACATAGAGGCTGAGATGCCTTCTGACTCTCAGACAACTGCTTCCCTATGTTTTCAGTAGTGAAGAGGCCAAATCCTGTCTACAGGCTGCCGTCCCAGAGTAGTAAGAGAGATTCTTAGAGTGGGGCACATTGACAGTCCCAGGAAGAGGCAGAAACACTGCCTGCTTTCAAGATGTGAAGAAAAACCTGCCATACCACCTAACATGTAAACTCTTTATCTATTTTCCTTATCTGCTGCCACCATTTGTCCCCAATCCTGCAAGCAGCAGGAAGCTTGATAGTCTTAATTAGGTCTTAGCACAATATTAGCCTCCATTTTTGTGGATCTAAAAACAGGACTGGCACCCACTTTTGAGCTTTGAACTTGTTCATATAATTTAGTCCCTTCCAAAATTTCATTTTCAAAAAGTGCAAAAAATTAACATTTAAAATAGCATGCAGGGATGCCTTAGTTTTTATTCCATCTAGAACAGGCCAAACTAATAACCAAGGTCACCAGTCTTGAGCTTCTATGTGACATGTGGTATAACTAAATATATGTACTTATTTGCATTGATTTTTGTTGCAAGCCAATTGAATTTGCAAATCATTTCCATCTGCATACTTACATAATTTGACAACTTTGCCCATCCTCAACTAACTTATTTTTAACTTGCTACAGCAACTCAGAAATGGTAAATAATTATTACTTACACTACCTTAGTTTGCAGGGATGACTACAATCAAGTTTGCAAGGGAGACTGAGCTGCCATTGGAGATTCCCTACGGTGAGTGTCTTTGCCCAAAAACAGTTTAAACAGGAAAGGATGAACAGAAATTGAACAGCAGCACTAAGTAGTGACTTGCCTAATGTGGTTCATCATTCATGTCCTGTCTGTTAGGTTCATGATGCCTCTCAAGTGGTGAACGTTTTTCCCCTTAATTTTTGCATTAAAGTTTCCTCAGTTCATTTTGTGAAATTTCTTTTTAACTTTTCAAAATATCATTTGACAAATTTTGAGGATCCAAACATTTTTCCACAGACACGTTTGTTAAATTAATTTCTAATTCAAAATGTCATGCTTTTGCACTTCATGCATTCAAAATGTCATATACAAGTGCCATGGCAGCAGACTATGGAAATCTTGGCTTGTGGAGGGAAGACGGGAAGGAATACAGTAACAGATGCTCACACATATTTATAGACTATTGTACATAGAGACAGACACACAGCAGGTAAGGCTAGGACAGAAAGGGATGCAGTTCTTCTCTGGAGCCCCTGCATGTTCATTTAAAATGGTTTAAATATTCCTGGTTAGAATATGACTTTAAGATCAATTGCCAGTATGGCTGGAAATTTTCAGTCGGACAGTCAGTGTTTCCACAACTTCCTAGTAACAGATCTGCTGTCTCCTAACGGCACAGCTAACCCTAGTGCAAAGCATAGCCTGCTTCGCTTGGTTGTTACCACCAGATTTGCTGATCTGCAGCATCTCATGTGGAGGAGGCCAAGGAAACTCAGCACCATTTTACCATTTACTCCTAATGGAGCTCAAGGCCATTTCTTTGGCATCTTCCAGCTTCTCTGCATGGCTCAGTAGTCCAAAGCAGCCATAAAAATGGTTTAATTCCTGGGCACTTGGGGATCCTGTCAAGGTCAGTAGTATTCCCTTCCTCCACTCCATGATCCTCCACACCTCTCCAGACTGGGAAGCCAAACCTCTCAATAACTACAGCAGTAGCCTTTGGAAGGTGCTGGCAGTTGGCAAAGACCATAAGGCAGCTCTAAGACTGACCCGCACTCTGCCATCATTAACCTGAAGCTGCTCCAGTCACCAGCTTCTTCAGGTATGCCTTTAGAGGGTTCAAAGACTGTTTAAACACTTTCTTAATACTGCTTTTTAATTTAAACAGTCATGGATATCAGCAAAAAAATGCATTAAGTTTTCATCCAAGGGATAATCTTTAATAAAAAATGGTGTACAATATTAAAATGCCTAGCAAAACATTGTCTAAGTAGTTTCAATAACTGTCATTAAGATATTTATTTTTAAATATTCTCAGTCTGAAAAAGCAGCATGTTTACTACTCCTAATGCAACTGAAGATTTCAGAAGAATTATTCTGGAGTGCAAAGTACCTGTAAATATTTAATTTTGTAAGGTGGCAGAACACTGTTAAAAATTTCCTTTTTAGTAATTGTTTTGGGTTTGTTTTTTTTAACCAGCAACAAGAAAGTCAACAATCCAGAAACTGAGGTGGCTTCTCAGTCTGTTTCATCACAGCCTTGAGTGAAAATAGGATTTAGCACCCTTCCACTTAAATGCAACTTCATGGTGGCAGAGAACAATAATGCACACAGACAAAAAGTGACAACCTTCCTCACCTTGGGGCACTGCAAAACTGTATTTCACAAGATACAGAAAGATGAGAGAAAAGGTCATTTTTTGCTGCCCTTTTTTTTTCCCTTTTTTTTTTCTTTTTATTTCTAGTCCTGAAATTCATCTGCAAAACAAGAGAGTCTCACAAAAAAAAAGAGGTCACACACAAGAAGCAGGAAAAGGAAAACATCCTTCTTTTACATGCTACTCCAATTATTTTCATTACATTAGAGTTTAGACACTAACAAAACCACTACTTTGCAAAATTCATTGATACTAAACCACTTGATACAAAGGGTATAGCAGGCCCTAGTAAATATTAGGGCCATAGTAACTGTGATTTCTCTGTGACTGCTTATGGCAGTTCATGGTATAGTTGGTGATAAGAGTTTACAGAACGAACTGAACACCAGCAGCGAGCAGAAAAATCATGTCACAATGATCATATTTCTTCCTGAAATCTTCAACATGGATGTCTAGTACCTATGGTACTTTTTCTATCATACATGTATGCATTATAATTCCAAATTTCAGTAGCATCACAAGTGAAAACTGAACTATGACAGGGACATAAAAATAAATTGGCATAACTTTTCTGAAATCCTGACCTTTTCTGGCTCTCATGTGCTTCTCTCTATCAGCTGTATGTCAGATATTGTCCCAAACACAAAAACTGGTACTGGTCTGAATTAAAACCAGCTGAGGATCATATTGAAAGAAAAACTCAAGAATGGTGTCTAAAAACAAATGACTATTTAAGTCCATCTGTTATTAGGATGGTATACTATATATATACACATTGTAATGTACACATATACCTACATGCACACACACACTTAATTTATGCATGCTCATACATATATGCATTTAGCTGAAAATCTCACTATCCAACAGAAGGTAAAGAATAATCTAAGCTAAAAATCAAGAGTAAGAACAGGACCCCTAGAAGCATTGAAATGTTTAGGCTGAAAAACCTCTTTAGACACAAACTCATATTTTAGCTGTACTCCTGTAAGACCACACACAAGATTTTTTTTCAGCTTGTCATTTTACAAAGGGTATCAATCTGCAAATCCTTGGGATACTTCTCTAAGTCTTGGCCTGGACTATCATATTCCAGAAGTCACTACTGAGTACAGAAGTCAAGTATGGATGTAAGATGCCAGCCCAAATACAGAACCAAAATCACTGTTTCCGTCGTGGAAATAGAAGCAAAAGGCCATGTATGGGGTTTGAACATGGCCCAATCACTAACATGAAGGTATTCAGAGTTCTGTGAGATATTGTTTGGTTTTACTATCAGTTTTGTTCTCACTTATTTAAATTACTTCAGGAGTCTCCAAGTGTTTCAACATAAATCAGTATCGATACCTGGGAAGGAAAATAGAGGATGAGAGAATGATCTCTTGCCTTTTCATACCAAATGCTGCAAGAGCAAAGGTATAGGAATAAATGATCAAGAAAGAAAGTGGAGGAGGAGCAAATACAAAATGAAAACATGAAGCATACCTTTGCGGTGAGATGTTTCTGAAGTTTACAGCAAAATCTGCTCCTTGTGGTTTACTGAACTCTGATCATTTTTCTTGAAGGATTAGTAGCAATTATCATTAAGGTTCAAGCATTTAACTGTGACTGCTGCAATAAATCTTATTAAAATAACTGAAACATACTTTTTTTGCATGTGGCAACCTGTCTCTGAATCACAACCATCTGTACATAGTTATTGCCTGGTGCACACAGATGGCAGTAAAACAACTATAAAGCTATACCATTCTTTAATCATAACTTCTAACAAAACTAAACAAAGTGAAATTTGAGTCAGACCATTAGCATTTGAAAGACTATATGATCACTGTAATTAACAAATACACTTTAGAATCCTGTTATAAAATGTTTTATTAGTTTCTGATTGAAAAAATAATAACAACACTTGCACTGGGCAACAGCTTCTTTTAATCTTTGACAGCTCATTTAAAGAAATCATATGTTAACAATAGAATCACAGTCTTAAAGTTTTTATACTGCACAGTTCCTTTACAGATTTAAAATGACAGTGAAAGGTAGTAGAATAATTTATTCCTTCTTGCTTAAGGCACAGAATCATGAATGCTTCAGGTCAGTAACTGCAGGGCTACACTAAACCCCTGTCACTCCAAATCAGTTACAAAGTGAGCATCTGTACTCTCTGCTTAGCCTTCAAGCAAAAAAAAAAGAAAAAAAGAAAAAAAGAAAAAAATCCACATTACTTACAATTGTTGGACGTCTGAACATGAACAGCTCTAAATGAAGCCAACAGGCAGCTTCCCAAATGTCTTTCTTCTGCATAATACCAAATACTGACCTGCTAGATCCAGCACCTGCATATTTCTACTTCAAATGCCTGATCTTGTAGTGTAATTTTGGGTTGGAGATGAAACGGAAATTTATACTAATGGCTGTCAGCTGATTCAAGATCTTAAAAGTGCACTCACCGTACAGGTTTTGAGACCTGTAAGACTAGTACCAAAATAAGGTCTCCCACAGAGACATATTAATATTTCCACCAGAACACATCCCTGCTTTACCTAATAAAGCTCAATATACTACTCATCCTTCATCTCCTATTCCATTCCAAGGAGACTATGGGCACAAAACATCTTCCAAGTTTATCACCTCACTTTTTCCTGAAGCAACACAGAAAAACAGGGAATCACAAGGAACTGCATTGTCATGGCTTAAAAATTTACCAGTTATCATCTGCCTGCATTAACTAATAACGCGGATGCTTTTACCTTGTTACAAAAGCAAAGGCAAAGCTCTTTCCATTTGAAATGAGCTAGGAGCCTGAACATGGTCAGTTGCATAGTTCATCTGAGGAGAGGTATCTTGTCAAGCTATGGCGGCTTGCTCCAAATCCATTAATGTTTCAGAAAGCATTTTACAGCATCCTCTGGTTGGTTCAATCTTTGGGAGGACAGCTTTCAGAGAAATCAGAAAGGAACTGAAGAAGGCAGCAGGTCCCCAGATTAAGGCTGCTTGTACTATGTTGTAAGACTGTCAAAGCACCAGATGAAAATGAACAAATTTAGATTTAAAGTACTTGAATAGGTTGTCTTGGTATTTAAATGGATGATTTGGTCTTTTATAGTTAACGTATAGATCAGCTACAGAAACATTTCACAGAATATACAAAAGAAGTTTCATTATGAAATTATTCACCGAGATGTCTACAACATTTGTCTTTTACAAGCACCTTGTTCTTGCACAGTATTAAAAATGCACATGTTTGTCTCAGTCCTTTGTCAGTTCCGAGTACAAGTAATAGGAGACAGATGTGGCGAATGTATATGTATCTTGCGAAGCATAATAGCTATTCCTTGATGGGCTTAGGGTAAGCAATTGCCCTCCCTGGGGCATATTTGAACTGTTTGAGATTCTTTCCTGCCAGCTACACAGCTTGCTACCTGTCAGGAACTGGAATTGGCAGAAAACAGCTGGTAGAAATCAATGGATGTGCCAGTTCTGGTTCATCCAGCAGAGATACTGTGGAACAGTGCCGTAACTCTGATAGGAATTAGGCAGCACAAGCACATTTTATTTGCACATAGCTTCAGTGCCTTCTCAGCCAGGGAATATTAAGGTTCAAATGATGTTAAGTGTTTATTACATTTTAAAACCTGACATTCACATAACAAGTAATACAAGAAATCAGTTGTAAACAAGGAAAAAACCAGTTGCTCAATAAGGTATACCACAAATCCCATTGTGGTTCTGCAACAAGAAATGTCAGCAGTGTTATTGGATATGTTGGTCCTGGGAACATGAAAGAAGAAGATCTCAGGGAAGCTGTAGGTCTTTAAGGACAGCAACATTCAAGTGCAAGAATAGTCTAACCCAATAGTCTGGAAAAGAAGTGGACAAATAAGGAGACCAGCCTGCCTTGGTGGGTAACTCATGACAGAGCTCCAGTGCAAAGGTGCAGCGTACAGGAGGGTGAAGCAAGGACAAGCTGCAAAGAAGAAGTTTGGAAACATTACCTGGGCACCATATTAGGATGTTGTTAGGAAAACCCCAGCTTAACTGGAGACTTGCAGGGAGTGTCAAAGGCAAAAGAAGAGCTTCTACTTTACAACAGCAGTAAATGGCTCAACAAGGAAAAAGTGGGGACATTGCTGAAGGGGGTGGATGATTTCCAAGAGCAGACACAGATGAGGATGAGGTACTCAATGCCTTCCTTGCCTCAGTTATCACCACCAAGGTCTCCCAAGCCTCCATCCTTAGAGGCAGGGTCCAAGGAGAAGAAATGATGTGGGTGAGGGTCAAGTTTACTGGAAAGAACACTATCCACTGGAGAAACATAAATCTACAGGTCTAGACAGGATGCATCCAAGAAAAAGTGTAGAGAACTGGCTGATGTCCTTGCAAGGCCACTCTCTATCATCTTTGAAAGGTAATGGAGATCAGGGGAGATCCCTGACAACTGGAAATGGGCAAACATCACAGCCATCTTCAAAAAAAGGCCAAAAAAGGGGACTTTGAGGGTCAGTAAGCCTTAATCAGTCAGGAAAATAATTGAACAAAGTCTCTTGGAACACATTTTTGGTCTTGCTACAGAGAATAAGGTGACTGGGAACAACCAGCAGGGATTTAACAAGGATAGATCATGCCAGACCAACCTGATTCCTTACTATGACAAAGTGATGGGATCCATAGATGATGGGAGAGCAGTAGACATCATTCACCTCAGCTTTCAAAGGCTTTCAACTCTGTCTCCCACAGTGATCTTGCATTCCAAAGTAGGATGTTATGGTCTCGGTAGGTGGAAAACCAGAGGGTTGTATGGTCGGGCTCAGAGGGTATTCATTAATGGGTTATGTTCTACCTGGATGTTAATAACAAAAGGAGTACTATAGTGGTATCTTCTGAGGCCTGTCCTGTTCAATACTTTTATCAATGACCTGGAGGAGAGATTGGACCGTACCCTCTTCAAGGCTGCAGATGACACCAAATTGGTGGGACGATATGATAAGCTTGAGGACAGGGCCCTCATACAGAGACACTTAAGATGGGATGGGTTTAACAGCATGTAGAAACCCTGTGGAATTCAGCAAAGTCCTGCACATGGAAAGGAAGAATCACTTGCAACAATACAGGCTGGAGATTGACTGGCTGGCAACCAGCTCTGCTGAAAAGGATCTGGGAATCCTGGTAAACATCAAGCTGAACGTGAGTCAGCAGTGTGCCCCAGCAACAAAGCAAGCCTACTGTCTCCTGGGCAGTATTCACAACAGCATAGCCAATTGATCAAGGAAATTATTGTTTCTCCACTACTCAGCACTTGCTAGACCACATCTGGAATATTACACACAGCTTTGTGTACCACAATGAAAGAATAACATTGATTAAAGTAGAGTGCATTCAGTGGAGGGCCACCACTATAGTCAGGGGCTGGATGGAGCACATGCCCTGTGAGGACAGCCTGAGGGAACTGGGCTTCTTCATCCTGGAGAAGAGTGTGGGCTTAGAGGGGCCTAATAGCAGCCTTCTAGTACCTCTCTGGAGGTTATCAGAAGAATCGTGGAAGTTATCATTGAATGGTCCACGGTAGGAGGATGAGATGCAATAGGTATAAATTGAAGCAAGAGAGGTTCCAGCTGGGTATAAAGAAATATCTTTCATCACAAGGACAGTCAAGCAGTGTAAGAGGTTGAGCAGTTTCCATCCTTGGAGGTTTTCAAGACAAGACTAAAGCCCCTGACAATTTTGATTTTACAGCTGCGTTTTTGAAGAAGAGGTTGGACTACATGATTTCTTAAGATCCCCTCCAACCTGAATTAACCCATAAACCTGTAAGAAAATAACCATCTCATGGTTACAAATGTAAAAAAGGACTAAAACACCTTCACAACATATCCGTCTAGATAAATCAGATAGACAGATAGCTAATCTATCTGTCTATTTAGATAAAAAATACATGTAGATATTACTATATTAAAGCCTTCTGCTGTCAGATTTTATGCCTACAAATTGGTTTAGCATCACAGAGTAAGTTAGCTTTAAAAAGAGACAGAAGAATACCTGGAGACAGAGAGGAAATCAATTTTACAATACTTTAGTTACATGGAATTCTCTTCCCTATCAAATGTAAACACACTGCATAAGCCCCACACTTGTGCACTCTACAGCTGAAAATGTCATTATCACACATGATACGATAAGAAAAACAACATCTGCACATTGAAAGAGGGAAAAAAAGCCTACTTTAAAAGAAAAAAAAAAGAAAGAGAAGATTGGGTCAGAGGTTTGTGATTTTTTTTGAGGAAACACCACAATGGAGAATATTTGAAAGTTAAATGTACTTTAGTATTTATACCACAGAAGTTACAGGTTTAACCAAACTCAGCCAGGCAAGACAAAAGCTAAGAAAGAGAATCTAGGCACAAAAACAGGACCTAGAGACATCCCAACTGAGCTTAAACACAAAGCCTTGTTAATAATTTGTAAGTGTGCAATGAAGTGGCTGCCTTTCAGATCTAACAGACCGAGCTGACCTAATGCTAGTATGGTGGGTTGACCCTGGCTGGATGTCAGGTGCCCACCAAAGCCACTCTACCACTTCCCTCCTCAGCTGGATAGGGGAGAGAAAATATAACAAAAGGCTCGTGGTCTGAGGTAAGGACAGGGAGACATCACTCACCAATTACTGTCATGGGCAAAACAGACTCGACTTGGGGAAAATTAATTTAATTTATTACCAATCCAATCAGATCAGGGTAATTAGAAATAAAACCAAATCTTAAAACACCTTCCCCCCACCCTTCCCTCGTTCCCGGCCCAACTCCACTCCTGATTTTCTCCACCTCCTCCCTCCCCAGCAGTGCAGGGGTACTGGGAACGGGATTTGTGGTCAGTTCATAATGTGTTGTCCCTGTCGATCCTTCCTCTTCGTACTCTTCCCCTGCTCCATCATCAAGTCCCACCCTCAGGAGAAAATCCTCCATGAACTTCTCCAACGTGGGTCCTTCCCATGGGCTGCAGTTCTTCACGAACTGCTCCAGCGTGAGTCCCTTCCCCGGGCTGCAGTCCTTCAGGCACAGACTGCTCCAGCGCCTGGAGCATCTCCTCCGCTCCTTCTGCACTGACCTGGGGGTCTGCAGGCCTGTTCCTCTCACATGCTCTCACTCCTCTCTCCTGGCTGCAGGTTGTTGTGCAGTTCTTTTTTTCATTCTTAAATATGTCATCCCACAGGCGCTACCACCATCGCTGATGGGCTCAGCCTTGGCCAGCGGTGGGTCCATTTTAGAGCCGGCTGGCATTGGCTCCATGGAACACAGGGGAAGCTTCCAGCATCTTCTCACAGAAGCTACCCCTGTAGCCCCCCTGCTACCAAAACCTTGCCACACAAACCCAGTACAGCTAGTTACAACATCTCCGCCACAGCTTTGGTTGAATAAGTATCACTTCAAATCCTGAAGAGACAGTCCCGATAAAGAATACTAGTGTGAAAAAGGCACCAAAGAGCTATTTGGACAGATTTTTCACAGATGCACACGCACACAAACACACACATATATGCACAAGGAAAACAAAATTATGAAGGATATAAGCTTTTGTAAATGCAACATCGAAATATTTCCGGCTGTCCAGAAGGAAAATGAAAAATGACAGCAGCAGTTTACACTGAAATACAACTCTTACAGGACCTCCAGAGCTAAAACCTTGATCATCTGCATTTTCAGCAAAGCACTACGATTCTAAGGAGTCAACTGTGATGGGATTCCTCTGGGTGCACCTGTAACAGACTGTTAAACCTACAGAGCCTATGCATTTTGTCTCGTCTATGAACAATGCAAGTCAGCTGCAGCCTAACTCGCCAGCATGTGCATACAGATTAAGTATCAATGACACACACAAATATCTCAAAGTCTGCCTAGATAAGACTACTTTTTTGTAGCTGAACTTTACTGTAACAATAGTCAGTAGACACCTGGGAGGTAGAGCACCCACTCACTTAAAATGGAGTCCCAAACTTGACTATCTAGGCTGACCAGGTTTGAAATAAAATATTTTGGTGCAGGGAACACATCACAAGCTTTGTCTCCCAACCAGACTTTCAGTAAATTTATAAAGACCATTAAGAACTGATATCAGGTAAGAGAGAGATTTCGTCACTTTGTTAATTTTCTTTTTTATGATTCACAGATGGATGAACAAGTCTCTATTTTACCATGCATGTCCTTGAAGAAAACAAAGCTTTCAAAGTCACCAGAGCTATAAAAAACTATTTTCAAAATACTGTTTGGAAACAGTGAAAAACATGATATTAACCGTGTGTAAGTAAAGGCAGATTTTTTATGTAACTGTTCCCTGGTCTTCAGAGATGACTGACATACTGCTCAAATTGGAGGATGGAGCACAGCATCTTCTAATTAGGCACAATAATACAACAATAATAATCAGGAGGCTACGATGGTTTAAAAGAAAACAGGAATCTACTTTTTAAAAGACTGTAACGGAAAACAGTAAGAGTAACCTGGTGGAAAAAAAATGACAATGACAATGATATACAGGAGGTAACAGTAGTCACTACAAGCCCCCGAAATCTATAAAATTTAAAAAAGTTATAAACAAAATTCTTATTTAGTACTGCAGAACTCCAAGGTTTTCCTTTATGTTTTGGTAATGTGAATCACTGAAAACCCAGCACTATTTGTGATCAGGCTGCTATTCTATGTTTTCATCTGAAATGTACTATATTTAATACTAAAATGCCTCCCAGTCACCATGCCAACGCTTCTCTACTTTTGCATCCTTTGATACCTGTTATTCTATCATGACCTTCCCAGTCAGTCCAGCTTAATTATGCTTCTGTCCTTCTATGCCTTCTTTTATAAAGATCCTTATCTCCTTCTGATACTACGCATCACACCTTTTTCTCTTCCTCCATGAGCAAAACTTTTGTCCGCAAAAAATACCTTCAATTAAACTGAAAAGCTCATACTACTTAAAAAAAATGGTTTTGCAAATGTGTCTGATAGCTCCTAAGGAAGCCATGCAAACTTATAGGCCTTTCCTTTGTCTCCTCATTGGCACATTACCTTCTAAAGCTATTATTTTCTTTCAGTATTGTAGAATTGATGTGCAACAAATCCAGCTTCTGTTTGTTTCGTGGACTACCACTTGTGTCATCTGAAATCATGTGAAGTCATCAGAGCTATACTGATTTATTCTAGTTGATGATCTGGCCCTAAAATAAAGCATGGATGCCTCTGCTTTTTTCAGGCAAACACGGAAGTATGATGAATTAAATCATGTACTCCAGTATTTACTACCCCCAGTGCAATGAGGAACATCCTTGCTGAGACCATATCTTCTGTTGCAGGGAAGAGGACATTCATTCACTGAAGAAGTGGAAAGAAAAATACACACCAGCACCTTGCATTTTACCAGTTTTGGAATGAATTAATGGCAAGAACTAGAACACAAAGCTCAGTAATCTTGTAAGCCAAAGTTACTAGCCTTTGGTTGGGGGGAAAAAAAAAAAAAAAAATCGTGTGAGGCACTTAAGCTTGCAGAAAATATCCCTTGACTGGTTTATGTATGGGGATTATGTGCATCATTCTCTAGTAAATCTAACCACTATAGGCTAGGTATGCAGAAAAAGGGTTTTCTTTCTATTAGCTCATGAAGTCAGCAATGTGTGTCTGCAAAGTGAACTGCTAGGGAAGCCATCTGTGAACTCTCTGTTAATAAATATATAATATAAGCTTTTCAGGAACATTCTTATCTTGGAAACAGAAGGCGAATTTCTTCCATTTTAAGTTTTATGCTTTTCTGCATAATTCTTTCTAACATTAAAAAGAACTTCAGATATTTTGTCTGATGCTGAATTATCATAATTCAAACCTTCCAGGAATCATGTAATCTGTTTTCTGCAAGAAATCATCTCCTCTGTGTAAGGAAGTCTTTTCTTTTGCATATCCTCTGCCCAGTTTGGTTTATTGTCAAAATAATTTGAATGATAGGCATTTGGAGTTCATGCAGTTGCCTCTCCCTCTTCCACATTTTTTTTTACTCCTACTCCTACTAAACCTGACCCTTTCTAGGCAGCATAGAGAGAAAATTAAAGTCCTGTAGCCTTTGGATCACTCGTGATGTCTCAGCACTGAAGATATCCATATTTACTTTTGCCATCAGAATAACAACCATTGCTAAAATAGCAGCTCTGATATTCCTTACTGAATCTATATTGGTACTCGCTCGCTGGGCATTTAGTGTGTCCAATGCCAAGTGAACAATTGTTGTGTCATTTTCTGCCAAGAAGAATAATTTTTTTTAATACTTACTGAACATCAGCAGCAATGACACATGGAAACTGTTCCAGATTATATCCACCAGTCACTCCAAGAACAGTCAGCCAGTCTTAAATAGGAAACTCCTTCACCAGAAGGTCAGACTAACTTCAAATACCTTTGGTAAAATCTCCTCTACATTGTGATTTTTGTAAAAAGAGTAAAACAGAACCATTATTTTCAGAAAACACTCAGAAAGAGGAAAATAAATTTGAGGTGGCCATCTTGCTATATTTTTTAAACTCCTAATCCTTCTAAGGTGTGATCACAATCGGAAGAGAGGAGAGAAGCTCAGGAGGGGTTCTGTTGCACATCTGCCCATTCCTGGTTTTTATTATTTTTTGCTGAAATCCCATGATGGATTCCAAGAGCACATGGTTTTGGGTAGCCATCCCACCAAAAAGCACACACCTCTATGCTTCACCATCTGTTGCATTACGTGTTCAAAGCCATTAATCTGAAACCTGCAGAATTTACCCTATTTAGGCTTTGAAATGATGAACTGATTCTGTACTGCCTATAAATCCTCTTCCCCCCCTCTTCCATCAGCACCTCACATGCCTCACAGGAAGGTAAATGGGTTTAATGAAATTACTAAGCAGTTAGGACTTTAAAATTTTTATTTAAATGGAGCACAACAGCGTTGCTTGACTAAAAGAAAGGCTGATGAAGGATTCAGTGGGTTTCTAAGGGAGCAGCAGACTACAGCTTCCAGCTTTCGGGACTCTTTGGACAGATGCTCAGCTCAAAGCCAGCCAGCTCTGAAGTCACTCTCCAGGCAGCCTGGGTACCCTCGCAAGGCTGTGCTTCCCATGCTGTCAGTGGACTGGGAACAGCTGCTCCAGTTCCTGGTCAGAAAGTCACCTCCTCTGCGAGAATGAAAGCAGAATTTATATATCTGGATAACAGACACCTTCTCCTTCAAACCTCTTCTAGTCACCAGCTGTAATTTCCCTTGTAGCTCTAAATAGCTTTAGCAGATATCATAGAGCAAATGTGCCCCAGCAGAACTACCCAACAGGTTTCTGTAGCTCGGCGGAGTTGAAAGGGAGCTGAGGCTTCTGTGGATCCCAATTCACTGAAGTCAGCAGTGCTATCAAAGCAGCCTACGCACAGGTCTTTGAGTTACCAGAGGAAACTTCTCGCCGTTTCCCCAGGAAGCACAAGGGAATGCAGGCATGCAGTTCCAGAAATCAATTCCTGTGCTGTAAATTGTTTTGTTTTCTTCTTTTACCTTATTCTACTTGAATAGCCAGCCCATAGGCGTGATGAGGTAACATTTGTGCAAGTTCTCCTTGCTTCAGAGATACCTAAAAACAATCAATGAGGCTCCTCTGAAAAAGGGCTTGAGATTATTTTTTCATTTGTTTGCCTGATTTATTTTTTTGCTGCAGAATAGCCTGGTGCATTTTTAGGTGAGGTGACAGAAAACAAAATTACTATATTACATCTCCAGAAGCATTCTTACATCTCTCTCAAGCAGAAAGTGATGTGCAAATGCATGCAAAGCCACTTTGGCTTTTGGTAACGAGCTGAGTTCTCCCTCAGTTCTCTGGGTAAGTGTTACTAATTTCATTGTGAAAATATAAAAGGCCAGCACAAATAACTATTTTGATGTAATTGGAGGGGGGGTATCTCCCCAATATCCCTCATTTTTCACTCTTAATATTTTTATTACCTCTATCTCACTTCTTCTCCATGATTTATTTTCTCATTCTTAATTAATTTAAATAAGGCTGGTTGTTTACTGTAATTAAAAGACAGTAAAACTTTTTATGACATAACTTTTTGCAATTCCTTAAAACTTCTGCACCAGTTTGATTCAGAAATGCTTGAAGCATATTCTACAAAGACAACAAAGTCAAAACCTGCAAAATTACTGCAAATTTCCATTGAGTTACATATCATTAGAAGCAAAAGAAACACCCAAATAAGATTATTTGGGTCATTTTGAAATACTTAGCCAGTAGAGACTATTACTCGCTAAACCAGGGTGATCAAGCTAAACTATTGCCAATTATTCTCCCCATCAATAAACCCAATTTTATGTAGCACATGTTGCATATATTAAATAGCAAAGAATTTTGAAAATGTTCAAGTAGCACAATGAAACAGGGACAGTATTAGAATGTATATAGATAATATACACATTTTTCTTCAGCAGAAAACTAAAGGTTGGGTTTTCTGTTAAGCTGTTCTCCGGGGCTTATCTATATTATACTGCTTTTTACTAAAATAATTTAGAAGACATTTATTAGCATTAATTTCACCCCAAAAAAGTTGTGGAAGTTGGAGAATGGAAGTAAGTTCACAAAGATATCTGGTCCTCCAAGTGGAGCTTAGCTGTTGTATAATAGTCTAAATCAGGTACACTGAAATCAGTCTAATGGGCTGTCAAAGGGCTAGACCAGGACCAGCATTTTTTTCTGTACTTTTTATCTTCACTTATGGGCTAAAATGTAACTGCGTTCTTGGAAATATTAGGCACATTTCTGCAATAGGAAGAGAAGGATCAAGTACCATGGGGATCAAGTATGCCCTATATCCACAGTTCCTTACCTGGCAGGAGGGAGGGGTAGGAACACAACACAAAAAAACATGGGCATGAAGTTCCCTGGCACTGCTGTGGAGGGCAAAACATGGATTTTCTGCTAGTCTTCTCCACTGCAATTTACAAAAAGGCAGGAAAAGGCTACAGAAAACGCTGAAAATCTCTGCCTCATGTCAGAACTGAATTGTACTGTATATCAGCATCGGGGATTTGACATCAGTGTCCTGGAGAGGATGTGACACCTAGCAACTCCCACATTGCTTCTGATGAGATGTTGCCTGTATAGGTCCACCATAAATAGATCACGTTTGCAGTTTTCATGTCCTTGTAACTTCCACTTTGTAGTTTCCAGGACTGCAAATGAAAGTATATCTCAATGGAAGAGCTTTATTTAATACCTACTAACCTGAATGGAAAATGGTTTAGTTGCTCTAGCCAGGGAAAGATTTCTCCAATCGAAGGGTGGGGCTAGATTTTCATTGACATCTCTGTCTCCCATTCATATAATGTATTCATCGTAGTTTACATAAAATTATTCCATTCCATCAGAAGATCATATTCCTACCCAGATGGCAGTGCCGATTCAGACTGCACAGTTTCAAGAAAGCAGATGGGAAAGGAGGCTCCTAAACCTCTGGAATTATCCCAAATATACTGTACGCCACAACTGGCAAAAAAAAGAAACTAAAGGGTAAGGCAACAGCCAGATAATGGAGGGCCCAAGAGCAGTGAATTCAGCCACAGAATGACTGACCCAATGTAAAATCACCCTAAAATTTAGAAGAAAAAAATTATAAAGCCCATACTTCTCTATTTGTCTTAAAAAGCAATGCCATGTTCTGTAATGTCTAACATGGTCAGGAAATGAGAAAGAATAAGGATCTTTAGCTGGTTTACGAGATTGTTTACTCACAGATAGCAAAGCACTTTACTAACATAAGTGGTTAGGGGTTTTGTCCTGATTTTCTAAAATACGGACTTATCAAAATCAAAATGTTTGATAAGAACATGTTGGTTGTTGCTAAATCCCAATAAAACTCAGAAGAATCTGCCTGGCGTCCCGCCAGCCTGTCCATCTGGCCTTGTGGCAACCCGTCAGGCAGGCTGCTGCAGACACCACGTGCCCAAGCTCTTTGCCCCTCAGCACCCCAGGAGCATCACGTTACACAGGACCCCCAAATCCTCAGGTTTCTACCTGGCAGGTGATTGGAGATGACCCAAGAAGCCTCAGAAACACTCTCAGTATTGCACAATGAAATGTCACTCTGACCTTCTCTAAGCAAAATGTCAGAATTTTCATTACATGGAAAATTTCAAAATGTCATTTTTGTTGCAGTTCTGAATGGTACTATTTTTAATTTCCAGAGGATAGGAATTCCAGTGTCTGTTTAGCTCTAGTCAGTACACGTTCTCCTTTCTATAGAAATCTAGGCTTACTGACTTATTGTCTAATGTTCTAATGACTTTTCTAAAGTAGTGAGAGAGTGAATCAGGAGTCAAGCATAAAATTCACAGGTTTATGCTCAAAAAGTAGTCTACCCCTTGCACTTTCTTTGTGTTCAGAGTAATTTTCCAGAGCTTTCCTAACATCACCCAAGACCATCATAACTTTGTCAGTGCCAATATATCAGTTTCAGAGGAAACAAATTCTAGCAACAGTTCAAAGTTTTTCCAGTAAAATATTCATAACACTAAAGGATTTAAACAGCAACCATTTCCTCTGCTCATGGTTAGAAAACATATCTCATTGCTGGCGTCATTCCAGTTTGCAACCAAAATACCATGCCCAAACCGTGTTAAAAGTCACCTATTTTAACTGAGTGAATTAGCATAAAAATGGTCACTTCTGAGATATAAAATTATTTAATTGCCAGATTCAGGAGAGAAAGCAAGTTGATGAGAAGGCATAGAAAGTGATTATTTGACCTTTCTGGCCATGTATGCGCTATCTACTTGATGCAGTCTTGTCTTGGGAGAAACAGCATCTTAGCCACCAGACCTGATATACAAGACAAGGACAGCTTAGTGCCTGAAGAATATTAATTCTTGAAGAGACTGCCACATTATCATTTGTTGGCATACCTCCAGCAGGACTCAGCTATTTTAGCATTCGCAGCTCCTCCAGTTAATATTCTTTGACATCCATCCTGAACAGATGTTATTACCGAGGTTATCTATAGTTCTGTCTTCTCTGCTGATTGAATGGGAAGGTTTGGAGGGATGAGCACTTTAGGCAATGGCAGCACTCGGTTTTGTCTACTCAGGCCTTAATCAGTTTTATTTCTCATCACCTCCTTTCTGCATTACCTTTCTAGCTGCTGCTGGCTTAATTTTTTCTTCCAAAATATAAAAGGGGGGCTATGAACATCACTTTTTTCCCTTCCTTTTTTTTTTCAGTCTAAACTTCCAGAGTCTCAAAAAGTGCTGTGGCACTTTGTTATTTTTTTTTACTGCCCTCCATTTAAGCTACTCCCACTCATCCCATCCAGTATCATCACTGGTGTAGAGATAATATAGACAAGGGAGGGACCACATACTGTTCTAAATAGCTCTGGATGAGGTCATGTTCATGCAATAGAAGAGATAGTGGAAGAGGAATTGACAAGGGAAGGATGTGGAAGATTGCTGGTGACAGACAAAAGACCATCAGAATAAGACTAACCGTACAAGGAAGCATTTTGTCACTGCTCTGATATACACTTTCTTAAGCAGAACAAGAGAAAAACTGTCTTTTTCAACTGTAACAACAGCATTGAGCCCTAACTTCCAAACCACAGAAGAGGGAGAGACAGAAGACAGTTTTGCAAAAATATAATCGTACAGTTATGAGCCTAGTTTGTACAAATCAATCATACAAAGGCATGAGTAAATAACCAAAAGGCTTCTAAATGCAAATCATTTGCACATCCACCTACTTGATCTGTAGCAGGTACTTGATCCACTGCAAATGCAGTGCAAGTCTTATTTCCAGCTTTGCTTCATGCCTCTTAAATTCCTTTTAAAGAGATGTACCAACTGTCCAAAATTACAGAAAACTAGGTTCAGTTGAAACACCACAGCTTGAACGGACTCTCAAAAAGAAGAATGAAAGCATCAGTTTTTACTGCAACTTGTCAAATATGTACTACTGAGGCATATGTGTATCATTTCCTTTCTTCCTGCACTAAATTCCATCAACAATGAGAAACACTAACAGGCTTTCTCTGCCTGATCCCCCCTCTTCTATCTCCTAACGAACTATCATAGCAGGCACTAGAACTTACTGTAATTTCTAGCTTCTTGACACCACAAAAATAATGATTTTTCTCTTGTTAATTTCTGACAAGTTTCATGAGACTTGAAAACCTCCCATAACCTTGTTTTGGCATGTGCGCTTGCAGATACCCAGTAACCGAATGCTTTCTAATTGAGATTGCCCAGTACTTCTGATGTTCATGCTGTTCAGCAAATTTCAGTATTTTGTTTGCCCACCCCCAGAAGCAGAATATATTTTGATTACATAGCATTTGAGCCGATGTCTGCTGGGGTTCAAAGGACACTGCCGGGCTTATCTCTCAGAATTTGCCTTTTCCTCAAAGGGTCTAGGTCAGGGTTGTACTTTTGCTGCCGAATTTAACTTACATCTCACGTGTACTTAGCAGAAAGTGAAGGATTATGTTATGTTCATATTAAAGGGTATTACGCCTTTCTTTTCTCACGAACAGGTGATACGCACAGCTGGGATACTTACATGATAAAATAAAGCACCTTTGATAAACAAACATGAAGTTAGCAAAATGAAAGGGAAATATAAAATTGTAGAATGTATGACTATACCTGAGCTATATTTCCAGTTCTGTTTCTGAAAGTGAAATATTGATTCATATGACAGTTAAAAACAGATCCAGTAGAAGACTCTCAGAGAGCCTATTCCCTAATTTTGAGAAGTGGTTGCATTCCTGCCTTTCAGGATATGCATGCATACACTGAACACAATATAAATGTTACACTGGTTCTCATGTTTTTCTCATTAATAAATAACTAATGGGAATTAATTTTCCTTAATTATATATTATGAAATAAACAGATCTTTAAAAATGTAGGCAGTGCCAGTGAGTAAAGCTGGTATTACAAAACCATAAATACGCCTGGCCTATGATTAACCTTGCAACCAATTGAGTGCAAAAATTGACCACTCAACCTGTGTGTTAAAACTAACCAGAAAAAGAAAAAAGGAAAACTGCTGTGTTTTGAGCCACCCTTTTTTCACCTCTGTGCTAGAAATATTATGAATGCAAAGTGGATTTTTTTTTTTTTTTTGCATTTGGCTTCTAAAATGGATCTTTCTCTTCTTTCTTTCTCACAGTCTAAGTAAAATATATTTTTTCAAACAACTTCTATTAGAAAATAGAAAATATTTTCTTAAACTGAGAAACGACAACTCAATCCTGCCTTTTCAAACCCTGCCGTTGGCTTACCCCTAATACTATCTCCTTGTGCTAGAAACCCAGCAGACTCAGACACTAGTGATGTAATGCCAGAAGTACAAATGTACTAGCATTTTATATTTTTAATAGTATACTCCTATTTTCGCTTTTACTTTACGAGCTGCGGAACGATTTTTGCTACCTGCCAGAACTGCGCAGACAACAGCATTCAACAGCTCTTTAACACCTGCAGCCTTACCACGCTGAATTGAGAAATACCGAGCAATGCTGGTGATGTTATGTCTAGTCCATTAATATAAGTGCTTCTTTAAGTTGCCCTAATTACTTTTGACCAGAAACATATTATTTTTTATTGCCTGTGCTGCCAGCGGCAGGGCTCTGCGGGAGGGGGTGCCTGCAGCAGCTCGGCTCCCCGCGGTGTGAGAGGGTGGAAGCTCTACCTGTCCCCAGCTTTACCCTGCACATCAAGGGTTCACAGTAAAACAGTCCTGACACTGACCTCTCAAAGACCCAGCAGCTGAAACAGCCTTAACAAGGTATTAACACAGCAACATGCCCAGTAAACTATTACCAGCTGCAGGCTGGGGAGGGGGGAGCCGGAGCAAGAGGGAGGGAGGAAGGGAGAAGGGGAGAGAGAGAAGGAAAAAGAAAAAAAAGGGGGGGGAGAGGGAAAGGGGCTGTTTCACAGCTGGAGGAGTCTTGGCATGTTCTTTTAACCTCTTTTCTGAATTCATCTCCTAGTGGCACGGCAAGGTATCCTGAGCTAAGGGTAAGCTATGTCTTATACCCTTATGTCTTGCAGTGCCTGATCTGGGTTCTCTGCTGAGTCCCGCCGTACCACACCATGCTTCTTTAGCAACAATAAATGTGCTTAACACAACATCAGAGAAGGCAGAGTTTATTTGCCTCAATTATGGGTGACTAGCAGCCTTCTGAGCAAAGAGAGAGAGCAGCAAGTGGGAATATGCCAGCCCCTGCACAGTCCCATCAGCTTTTTATGAGGCCAGTACATCGAAAAGTATGCTTCCAGTGTAATCCAAATTTACAGTTGGTCTACCTGCAATATATTAATTAGGGTAGATTTACTTCGCTGGTGATTCTGCCTTTGGGACTCTTTGGGCTACATCACCGCACTAATCAGAAACACTTAAAAAACGGAACCTTAATTTCATTTTACATTCAGTTAAGCGTGTATATCATTCACCATGCAGCAGTGCTCAACTTGGGGTTGTTGCTACAGTGCCCAAAAATGTTGTTTGATGATAGACTGCCTGTCACAGTGTACCCCTGAACTTCAAGGACAACCCACCCAGAAGCTAGACCTGCTTGAACAGTGGCAGATGATGTTACCAGGACTCAAAAAGTTAATATTTAAATGATTTATAAAAGTATCGAGAGCCACCATTAACAAACACGAAGGGAAAGATTGCTGGAAGGAGAAAAAGCCTTGGTTTTCAGGATACGAGCTTAACACTAACTATTTCGGCTTGAGAGGGCAATTTATTCCATACTGTAGTTTGTACTCTGATACGGCTGATTCTTGCTTCTGTCTGGTCCATATCCCCACCCTAACAAAGGCTCTTCTGAAACACTCTGGCGATGCCAAAAAAACCTTCTCCTTTGAGCTAAAAACATTTACATGAATAACAAGAAGCCTAAGAGCTGCAATGATTTTCATTGAGGAGCACGACAAAGGAAGAGAAGGAGGTGTTCACCCATTAAGTCTTCAAACAGGACGGGAATGGAGCTGTATCGTTATGTGTTGCAACTCGCTCTATGAGCACAGCTGAATTATTTGTACGCATTATCTTTCATTGTCTGATCGGTTGTCTGGTGGGTGAGCAAAAACAATGCCTTGTGCTAGAGGCTAATCAGCAATCCCAATTAAGAAAGAACAAATGGCTAAAACGAAAAATTCAGTAAAGAGCCTGTAGTCATAAAAGATTATGTCCAAACTCTTCCATGTGAAGTTATAAATAAGCAAATATTGGCGGTATTGTAGCAATGATGGTCTAAAGAGAAGATAACCAAGGTTGTAGGGGGATTTGGCCTAATGATTTGCTATGTTTGGAAATAATATGCAAGCTTTCAGGCTTGAGCCTTCTCTATCAGACATCATAAGAAACAGTAAAATCCATGCTGGGCAATCGTTAGAAATAATTTTTATTAGTTTAGACTAGTGATTATAACATGGATTAATCAGCTTGAAAGAAAACTACTTAGCACTTGCAGCATAGAAAGATGTTAGCAAGGCAAGAGATCACTGGAACATGTGTAAGAAGCTGTAAAACCAAGGGTTTTATTTACTCACACACTGTTAGCTTCCATTTGAGTCTGCAATTTCAGCTTCCAGGCTTAGGTCTTTTGAAGATACTTTATATGTCTTAACTGAGCAATTAGTTGTGGGATAGTAGTATGAAACATTTTGAAGAAGCATTTTTTCATTTATAACTGGGTGTCCCTGCCCTTATCACCTGTCTGTGTGTCATATGTTCACTCTGATGCCTACTGATTATTCAGTTTCAACCACTTAAATTGACTGAAGACATTTGGTGCATACATGATATATGTTCCTATATAGACTCCACTGTTAATAATGAGGAATAATAAAGTTTCTAAGAGAAAAACAGAATCGACTTGGAAAGAAGGCCAGTAAGCAAAGGAGGTTGAATTCACAGTCTGGGTTGTAAGACCTTATTCTATCAGCTGTACTGGAAACCACAACTTTGCAGTACCTAACTGCAGCCAAGGTCAGATCTGATGGCAGTGGCAAAAATTGTTGGCCAGGCAGTAGTATGTCACTGCATGTCCTTTTCCCCTTTCCCTGAACTGAAGAGAAAATAAAGAGTCCAAAAGTACACGTGTACTTTTTCAGAGATGTGCAGTAAGGATGAGGAGAGTTCAGCTGACCGAGACAGAAGAATAAAGGGACAAAACAGGTAAGAAAAAATAATGAGAAAAGATGGCATTCAGAGGGAACACAAAACAGGAGTAAGACAGGAAAAGAAAAGCAAGGGGGGAGGAAGAGGAAGGGAGATTGTAGTTGGATGAACCATGGAAAAAGGTGGGCAGAGTAAAATGTTTAACACAACAGAGTGAAGAGAAACATGACAGAAAAGAAAATCCGGCTGAAAAAAAACAAAGCCTAAAGGTCATGTTGCATCCAGAAACAGAACACGAGGAAGAAAGAAAAGAGTTAGAAAGAAAATTAGAAAAGAGTGAAGAGGGGTTTTTAAAATGCTGAAAATGTGCACAAAGAGTGAGTGAAGGTGAGTTTTGATGATGGGAAGTACAGATAGGAAAGGTACGTGAAGGCATGGGAAATGAAAAGTGGAGAATATATAAAATGAAATAAAATGAAATGAAAGGAAAAGAAATAAATAAAATAAAATAAAAGTTACAAGTTGAGATCAGTTTGTTTTACTTTCAGTAAAGCACTGTAGATGAAGTTCAAAAATTAACAAAGTTCCAACTCGTGTATTTGACTGTATTGAACACAGTAGTAAATAAACACACTGGTATTCCATAATCTGTAAATTTTATTTTCTCTGAGCAAGTTCTCTAAAAGCCTCCAGGACGTAAAAAAGCAGTATCTTGCAACATGAATCCTAAAGATTCCTTCTACAAAAAAAAAAAAGCTGGCTTTTTTGCACTTGCCATCTTCTGCAACTCGCCAGTTTCCAAGACAGAAAAATACATTACACTTCCATGTTCCTTGCAGGCAGTGCAGGGCACCTCAGATCCCCGTTTCTCCCTGGTTTTGTTGGGGTTTTTTTGTTTGTTTTCGCAGAGGAGGCGCAGGAGGGATGCTCGGCTCCCGCCGCGTCCCCGGTCCTGCAGTGACATCCAGCGTCCAGGACCGGCAGCGCCGGCTCCGGAGCAGTTTTCCTTACCAAGGGCGGTTGGTTATTAACGCCATTGCCAGGATGATTTTTTTCCACTTGGAAGAAGGGAGGATGGGGTGCCAGTGCCGCTCGGGACAAGGCTTTCTAAAAAAAAAACAAACAAGGGAGAACTGCTAGCTGGCATAGGGGATGCACGCGAGGTCGAAAGCAATTTGTGAAACAAAGAGGATTTCTTTTCAGTAACTAAGCGAACATGGGCAAAACTTATGGCGTGTAAACTTATGAGCAAAAGACCTAACTTCTTCCCCGTGTAAAGCTTTGGAAGAACCGACACAGATTGTTGCGAAAGCACTGTATTCTCCCCCCTCCCCACCCTCATGATTCTGCATAAAATGGTCAGGAATAGAAGAAATAGCTTCATGACAGTCCATTATAGAAAATACAACCCCTTTTTTTTTTTTTTTTTTTTTTTAATTTTAACTTCAGGGATTTCTCCGTTCACATTGGTGATAGGGTCAATGCACTGTGTAAATCCAGAATGTGCTGGTCAGAATAGACAAAGTACAGGCAGGCTGCTGGAACGCTCAAAACCCCTTACATTTTTGCTACAGGATCACAAAGACCTTGATTGTAGCCCTCCAAAGATAGGCCTATAATAACCTAGCTGAAAGTTTGTCACAAACAAGCTTTTAGAGTAATCAGATTATATAGGAGTAAAAGAAAACTTCTACGAAACAAGACAGCTTTCCAGCCTCCCACTCTCCTCCACCTACAGAAAGTGCTAGCCCTCTAAAGCTACTTGCAAAAATAAAAATATCTGGAGGTGCAGTTGTCATTTTACAATTTTATGGCTCCTATGGGAAATTTGAATATTTCTCCGGCACTCTGTACATTGCAAAGCTCAGTAGTTTTAATTATGAGGTGCCCTGACTGTTTTCCCTTTTAATGAAGCGTATGTCTATCTGCGTCCACAGGATGTGTGAGGAAAGAAAAGAAGCCTGTAAGAGAGGAGCTAACTTTCGGTTAGAGTTTCCACGGATTTAGGCTGCCGACGTACTTTAAGATGGCCTTAATAATCTGCCGCAATTCACAAACTCTTAGTTTTTTAAGATGACGGCTACCCAGCTCTTCTGTGTTTAGCAGACGCGATTTGCAAGGGCTCTATTCATTCACAACAGTCTGCAACCTTTGATGTCAAAGAAGCTGTGGAGTGGCTGACTGCAAGCTCCAGAGGGTCACAGAGCTCTGCTCCGCACCCAGCCTTATCTATTCATCAGAAATTCATCCAGGCCATGGAAACTTTTTTATTTTCACTGCACAGGCCTCAGAAAGCCAAATGGCATGGGAAATTTAATGTAAGTCAGTCTCACATTCCCTGACCATGAATGTGAAAAAATTAATCCTCTGCAGCTAAATACTTTTGTAGTCATTTGGTATAAAAGGCAATGGTCTGTCACTTATATCCTGTGCTAAACCAGTAATGAAATCTTGAAGGGGGGGGGGGGGGGGGGGCGGGGGGGAGTGCTGCCACAATGAAGCCAAAATTAGGCTGTTGCTTTCGTACCCCGAATCAATTTTGGAGTTAGCATAATTGAATGCATGGCGTTATCCTCAGTGGCACAGGGTGCAAGCAGACCTTGAGAAGGCAGGTGCGATGGCAAACGTTTTCAGCGACATCTGCAGAGCTTTTGCCCTTGCTTCTTTTTATGCATCTCACCATTGACTGGAGGTCTGCAGTGATATTCAATATCTGGGTTGTTCTCACCTTGTCTCACTCCGCTAACTCTGTCGTAATAATATTAAAAGCAAGTGAAGCCTCGAGGGACTCCGTCAGAGATGCACAACCAGCACTTGCCTACTATGTCTCTTCTTGCTTTGCTGCCTCCTTGGGGCAGGCAGTTCAGTAGAGAATAAGAGCCACAGGTGACAAATGTGTGTTACAGTGGTCTTCCAGCCACAAATACAGAAAGTAAATACAATAACAATAGGAGAAAAAGTTTAACCTATCAGCAGGAGGTAATAGGTGCACATGAGCAGTGACAGGTTTCCGTGACTGCTGCTTCGAAAAGCACACATGAGTTATGACTGTCTTTAGCATTCATGACACCAATTATCTCTACAAATGGTCATCAAAAATGAAAGGAATGTGGTCCTGTAAACATTACACACTTCATATTCTAAGAAATAAATATGCTGAGAATGTGCTTTATGAAAAATAATGTATTTTTGTCCTTTTAATTTAAAAGAGAGCAAAAGATTGTTACTATTGTGAAATATGGGAGATCAGCTTCTGATGAAAAATCTAAATGTTAAAAAAAATCCACAGCAAAGATCAGAAACATTTATCAGAAGAGTTCATGTTTCTGATAAATATTTAAGTGTGCAAGGCAGAACCACTGAGAACAGTAAATACTTTATAGCTGGCACTTTGTCAAAACTATAAGTGGCTCTGCCTTCGAATTTTACATCATCACTAAATTTACAGTCATTTGATAAGTGGCACAAGACAAGAATTACTTCTTTCTAAATCTAAACCAAGTAATAAATCTAACATCAGGATTCCTCTTATTGTCCGTTATCGTCTGATGACAATGCCTTTTACCTTCATTGTCTTGACAGAAATATGATATGTAAAATTGTAATGTCACATCACTCACTATGATTTAACACTATCCAGCCCATACCATTTTAATCAATCAAAATTGTCGCTTTTTAGTGTAATGATTTTCTGGTGGATTCCCTGTGTTTAATATGATATATATGTCTTATCAGCAGTTGATTTACTATTTCATTTCAGAGTCTAACAGCTCAGAAGGCCATTCTTGCCTCCTTCAGACACCACTGGAATTAGCAAACAAGCATCATTTTAGGTACTACTGGAGAACTAATTGTTGTGGAAAGCAACCGGAAGACACAAAATTATTTTTACCACAAACTAAAGGTGCCTGGGGGGGAGAAGAAAGATGAGTAAATATTGTGAAAAAAAGGAATTGGAGGAAAATGCCTCACTAAAGACAGTACAGCATAAGCAGGAGCAGTTTTTCTGTCTTTGGTATACTGAGATGGACACAGGCATCCCTAATTGGATAATGCAATTGCTGAGCTCCGCAATTTGCTTTTAAAACAATCTGAACTGCACGGTAGGCTTCCCTAAGGAAAGAAGCTCTTTTCATTATGTTCTCTGCATATTATATAGTCTTTTTTATTTATTATTTACAGAAAACTACTGCATTTATTTCTTAGACAATTGCAAGAAAAACAATTTGTGCTTGTAAAGCTCTTTCAAACACTATCCAATATATGATTGGAATAACCGACCTACATTAAAACATGTCTTTACATTAGGCTGCAGCAAAGCACAGATGCTTAGAGCTATCAAAGAATAATAAAGCAACAAGTTTAACATGAAAATTTTGCTTTTACATTCTCTTGCAGAACACCAGGCAGACTATACACTCATACATGGAAAAATGCACATGTTCAGGTAATGAACAAATGGGTGGGAATTTATAGATTTTGAGGCAACAGGTTCCTTATAAGTATCTTCAGTCATTTAATGTTTGACAACGTATAAGATGTAAATTTTAAGGGGCAAAATCACTTCAAATGGAATAAATATATCACAAACAAAAAAGGAGAGAGACAACAATATCCCTCCTTGCTTCGACTAAGGATTTTAGAGGTCTCAATCTGTCAATTTTCATTCCTGTTAGCTAGCATTTACATGAAAAACTCTGCTGAAGTAAACAGTTCTGCAAGCATAAACACATACCCCTGGGTAAGTCAAAGACTGATGACCCAGGTTTTCAAGACTGTGAATACAGGTTGCTCTTGGGCAGCAGAAGAATTACATCTCCACCATGTAGACAGTCAGCCCAAGAAGAAATGCACATCACAGTGCTCCACACCTACCTTCTTTGGAGTACAATTGCAGGTTGGTCTCCTAGATTTGCTGGGGGCAATTTTAAAATCAACAATTTTATGTTGTTGATCCAACAAGCAAGGGGCTGAGGGGCCACCTGTCTTCCTCCAAAAGTTAAAAGGGCCTCGCTTAGACCAGCTGAGATGAATTATTTTCATTCTTCAGGAACAATTAGCCTCCTCTTAGTGGCAGATAAAGAAACAAAGGTGAGACAAATGGTGTGACAAATAGCATTCACAGGGAAAAGTGACATGACACATTCCAGTTGCATCACAGATTATGTAGCTAACCTAGAAGACATGAAGTCTCTTTCATCAGTTCTTAAATGGGTACATATTCAATACCCTTCTAAGAACCAGCAAAATTAAAATATTATTTTTCCTCTGCAAGAGCAAAAATGTTTAGGAATATTGTTTTTCCCATAAAGTTCATTTTTCACAATAAGAAAACATGTAAATTGTTTTCCCTTTTCAGCACACTTTTCTTTTTTTCATAAATTTTTCTTTCTTCTAAACATATGATGTAAGTTACTCAACTTAGGACACTGAAACTTTTTAGAACAGTAACTAAAAAAAAAAAGTGAGAGCTGCCAGTAAAGAGTAGAGTCCCAGCTATGTCTTACTCTTCAATGCAGAAATTCAATTTACTTTGACAGTGTTTGGAAACCACAGAATCCCTTCATAATCCCTACATTTTTTTATTCTCCTTATAAGGAATCACAACCAAAGTGACAAAAGCTAGTTACGAATTACCAATTTTCCCTTGTGCAGAAAAACTCTACTGAGAACTTTTTAGCTGTTAGTCCATGTCTTTTATAGGAAAAAAAATTTATCTTCCAGCATGAAGGGACATTACATTAAATACCATTATGTTTTTCCTGTTGTTTTTTTTTACTGTCCTTAAAATACTCTGTGTCAATGGTATGTCTTGCAGCTGTCTAACTTCTTCCTCTGGCCATCATGAATAAACATCTTGACTTCTCCTGCAGCGTCCAAGTTCCCTGAAACTCTAGTGGTGGAAAGAAACTCATCTGCGGTGTCACAGGGGACTTCAGACACCACAGACTCAGTTCTTACGTGCTGCAAGTAAGCAATGTTGAACGAGAACCGCAAGCACCTTCATTAAACCCTTATAAACACAAATTCACCTTTTCCATATTTATTTTACACCTCTTGCAATAGAGTTTTATATGGGGGAGGAAGTCATATTCAGCTTCAAAATGGCTTAGGTGTGGGAGCCTAGAATAAATGAAATGATAAGGCAATACGGGACAACAGTAATGGGAAATACTAGGAAAATAATGGGAAATTAAAAGAATTAAACTGCAAACATTGAGAAGTCTGAACTATTTTTGTAGCCAAACATTCAGTCAAGTGATAATTCACAGCTGCTGCAGGCAAGCATAATTTGTACCTGGACATCCCTGAGTGTAGGGTATTCTTGTGAAGGACACCCTGACCTGCAGCACATCGCTGCCCTTCACACTCACCAGAACATGCTGCATGTGATATTGCTATTTGATGCTCAAGTAGCTTGGCCAGCTGCCTATGGAAAAGCAGATTTGGAAAAAAAGACAAGCTATAACATAGGCCTGAGGAGTATTTCCTTCATTAATTCTTTGGTTTTCTTGTTCTTTTAGATTGAGAGTATTTCACAGTAGGAACCACTTTACTCGTATTCCTCCATACGCAACTTATACTTTTAGCTATCCATCATACAGAAAGAAAAAAAAATAGTGTCAACTTAATTTAGGAAGAATCTTTTTATCTGATCAGGTTATTCTTTAATTTTCCATAATGGACTTCCTTCATCTTTTTCCAAAGTCTTTAGTTCACCCGCAGCCTCAGCTGTGACAGAAGTCTGGTCTGGTACAGCAATTCCTACCACAAACCACATGTTGCCGTATCTCAGATATAATCACTAGATCTGACTAGGGAATGCAGAAGCCCATCCCTTCTCCCTTGACCCTAGGGATAAATCAGCTGCCTGTATCACTCACCATTTGCTCAAGAAAGGGGTCTACTGCAGATTTTGAGTTAAAACATCTCAGAACTAAAGCAGCTTCTAAAAACACCTACCCTGCAGCTCAATACATTGCAATTAGTTTGTAGCACTCAGAACTAAATACACCTGTGATGCAATTCAGTACAGAACTATCAGCCTATAGAGCACACGCTCCCATATCACAATTTCCAAAACACCTTCTACCGTTTAAAGGGGAGAAGATACTGTATGTCATATCCAAGCTTTCATTAATTTTATGGAAGGCACGGTTTCAAGTCTGAAATGTGTTGTGATAATTTAGCACTCTTCTTCCTTGTTATTATCTCATTGTTATAGTCTTCATTTTGGGGGTTATTACTCTCAGTATACTTTCCTTTAGAAATATTTGCTTTGTAAGAGGAGCTTGGCCTGATTTGTAGACACCTTGCAGAGCCTTGTTCAGCCATAATCCCTTGGAACAAAAAATATACATCAGAAGGAAAATAGCAGATTATTTCCTCAGCAAGTGGATAATATTTTTATTACATTAAAAAAAAAACAAAGGAGGAGGGGGGGAGCACTAGATTTGAATTTCATTTTAATAAACCTTTGGCTCCTTGCCCTTATGAAGAGCTCAAATAAGCTTAGTCTCTCTACCTTTTTTCTATAATTCTTTGATCCAAGGGTTTTGCTTACACAGTACATAATAAAAGTACTTAAAAATGGCTAATGTAATTAAAAGTTTTAGGGCTAGATCTAGCTGACAACCCATACACAGGCTCCCACACTCATATCAGTGGGAAAACAGGATTTTTAAATAATCTCTTAGATCTATTCTTTATGCCCACAAAAAAAACGATTGTGTTCTGTGTTATGTATGGCTGGCACAGGGACTTCCTCTTGCTTACTGAATTGAGCAATACCATCTTAAGTATTAGAAGACGAAGCCGTAGTAATTAACCCAAAAGTTCTGTTACCATTTTTAAAATGCAATTAGGGCAGGGTAAGACTCACATAACTTTCTTTCTGGAGTGTCAGTTTGGCGGTGAAGGAGCCCTGTCCCTTGGACTGTTGTAACCCATTTTTCTTGATGACATTTTGCTAAAATAGTGTTTTGGATTTCTGGCATTCTCCAGATCCCCACGGTCAAGAGTAGGTTTAGATTCCTGCACCTAAACAATCTGAAGTGACTACTAGGGGCTACTAAAACTTTCTTTCCCTGTTTGCCTTAACTCTTTAACTGGGAAAACATTTCCTGAGTCCCAGATGGAGACAAGTATGGAAGGAGAAGCAGGCCACACTTCTACATAAGAGAGTGCCAGAATAACTTGCAAGCTACTTTGGTAGTTCTATGAGGCTGGAGAGCACCTCATTTTTAGAGCACTGCATAATGCAGTGTTGGGGCTCGCTGAAGGTCATTTAATGGTCCAGTGATAGAAAAAAAGAAAAGAAAACAGAATCCCTTACTCTAAACCCATTGCTCCAGCTGTCGTACAACATCTGCAGATCAGGTGATTGATTTGTAGCTTCACGATTAACCTGGAAAATTTAGATGAGTATGCAACACTACTTTCTTCAATAACATTGTATAGGGCAGATCAGTCACTGAATGTCTAGGGCTCAGCAATTCTGCAAGTCAAAATTACCCCTAACAGAAAACAATTCTCCATGCAAAGCACTTCAGCTCACACAAATCAAGTGACACAAAGAGGGTTTCATCTACTTAGCCAAGATCAGGTTGATAACCATGACAGGTTGATATTGGTTTTCAATGCATCCTTCCCTGATAAAATTGGACTGCTGGAAACTGTATAGAAAACAGTTTGCCTTATACTGGATTACAGACATCCAGGGTAGTTGCTAAGATCATATTTCTTTCCACCAGATTCCTTTACAGCCACCAGAAAGTCACCTTTTATGAACAAATAAAGTTTAATCTCTTTCTTCCCCTCCAGAGAAAGGGTTTCAGACCTGAAGGGAAAGAACAAGTTTGGTTCTGTGCCATCAGACTTGGCCTGAAAGCTGTAACCATATCCAGACTGCAGAAAAAAATTACATTTTCTCAGTCAGTATCTGGCCAGTGTCCTCTGGACATTAATGTTCAGGAAGTGCATCTCCCATGCACACATCACTCCGCTTCTTCAGTGCAGGTTTGGGACTTGTTTGTGATAAACAGACAGTTAAAGCAAGAGCCAAAATACTTTAATCAGATTATTCTAATTCAGAAGCAGTTTGAATGGGCTGAGTTTTGCTAGAAATAAAAATATCCCTATTCACACCCATGAAAAGCATAGAAAGTGATCCTGTTTGTTCCCTGCAGCTTAGAAGAATACCCTTTCAGAAAAAAAGACTTAAATTTATAGGTCAGCTTTAAAGCATATAGAATATGCAAGTTCATGACCTGTATCCTAACACATGCAACTTTCATTTCTTTAGACAACATAATGATAACATTTCTTCAAAAGTACACAGGCTAGAAGACATTTCCAAAAAGGGGATAAGGCCACAGCCTCACACGCTACATGACTTGGCCCTCTGTATCTGTAAAAAGACATGTCTCCCACTGATTTAGATAATAAATAATCTTATCAGTGCAGAAACAAAACATTCTCATATGCCTTTCATTCTTAAAAAAGTGAAAATAAATTCAGAATTGACAACTAATAAAACATAACATAAACTCTGCAAATATCTAGAATAATAGACAAGTTAGATTATGCAAAATGAATTACATAGAAGGCTGGTAGATATAGTGCAGGCAACTGTAGTTGTCCCTCAGGCTGCCTTTCTGTAAGTACATTACAGTATCTTATGGAATCTTACACTTACAATATCTTATATTTTCTCTGCTTACGTTGAACAAAATGAAATAGTGGACAATGACTGCTTGGTACATACACCACAGCACTGCTTCCATAGTATGACATCCAGCACTTCCAAGCATACTCCCTTCAGTAAATTAGGTTTCTTATTGAATTATGCTGCAGCTGCTCTTCTGCCTGTGTTCAGCTCAAAACAGTACAGACGCATAAATGAAACACTGAAGTTGCTAACAGAAACTACTCCAGCAAAAAGCACTTTATTAAGTATAAAATCGAGCTATCACTAACTTATTATTATTTGATTGATTTTTTTTTTAATATTTGTAACTTATTCAGAAATTTTCTTACAGAAAAGTGGCAAGGTAGATACAGCCTACAAGTATGCAAAGCAAAAGCCTATATGAACGATTTTATTTCCTTGGTAAAAACCACTTCAGAAAAGAGCTGGTCAGGCATACAGATGTAAGTGCACAACCTTTCAAAAAGCTTAAAAAAGCCAGTCACCTAATAGCAATTTGGTTTCAGGTTTTATTTGGGTGTCAGTAGAGAGCAGGGAGGAAAAAGAGAGGCTTGGACTTGGTTTGGTGCACACTGGGTATACACTGCATTAATTTGCTCTACATATGTTCTACATAGATGCCGAAAAGCTGAGACAGCCTCCTGTAAATTTAACCCTATAAATAATGAACTATATCCTTTTTAAAAAAGCACAACTCCATCGACTCCAATGTCATCAATGTTTCAGAGAAGTACATTCACATTGTCCACTAAAATTTTGTCTACGGTTACATCAAACCAGTCTGACAAATATTTGCTCAAATGTATATTTTAGCAAATATGCTCAAATTTTTTAAAAACGGGTATGGAAATGCTCATTGCAAGTGATAAAGAATTTATGCTGGTGCAAGCCATTACAGTTAGCTGAGATTTAGTGTTAGTATGGTTATCTTCTGATGGTAAGCTGTGACGTTCAAGCAGGAATTGTGAATTCAAATATTTTTATATTACTTATGAATGCAACATACTCAGCATGTATTACCTTCTCTGAGCTATTCGTGTTTGGCAAGAGGGACATCATAAAGAAAAATGAGAAGTTATGAGGTTTAAATATTGGATTTTATCCAAAACAAAGTCATAAGGACTTTAATTAGGTAGGTGACAATAAAGTAACATTAATTTCAACATTACATAATGGACAATGCATATGTGTAGAGTCAGCAATTTGATTGGAGACTGAGAAACCTGGTGGAAAAATATGGATTTAAGGAAGGTGACCTCAGTCTATACACTGGCACCGCTCTAACACTCCTTCGTATTTGAAACCAGTAAAAGTAATAAATACTTTAGCCTAACACTTATTCTATGTTTTAAGAGTTTAAGGAAATTACCATATTCCTTTGATTCTTCTTTAAAAATATACAAAGCTGCTGCTACAGGACTAAGCTCCACTATTGACACCTCTTTTTCTTTGACCCTCCCTGCCTTTCCCACCTGTCCTATGCATATGATAAGTCCTGTATCTCCAGCAAGGTCCCCAGATCATGGCACCAACTGTGCTACATGAATTGCATTCAGAGCAATTGGTGGGTCCTACAAGAACTCAGCACCGCTCCCAGCATTATGCACTGTGCTGGAGCAATAAGGAAAAAAAAAACAAGTGTAAAAAGAATTCTTTTTTTTTTTTAACTTACTTCTTGTCACAGCATTTAGCTCCCATTCACTTCAGTTATTTTGAAGGGCTGGGAAAACCATGTTTCTGTTAAAAAAAAAAAATTTTTGAATCTCTTCTTGAAAAAAATGCCACTGTATTTTCTGTATCACCAGAGTTTCTGACAAAGTCAAAAGGTGCAGCCTACCTGCTGCCACACACTGTGGTCCCTGTCTCCTTACCAAAGGAGCTGGTGATGCACCACTTTATAGAAATATATTATCAAACAGTGCATTAGAGAATTGTTGCTAAAGTGTTGGCACATGCTAGGTATAAGAAGCAATGTTATTGTTTTTCTGGCAATGTGCATGGAATGTTTTGTCATGATATCATAAAACCTTACCACTGACAAACTAATGAAAAGAAACAATGATAATATCCAAAGGAATTCCCCATATTCCTTAGGCTACTATTTTGTGTAAAAGATCTATAGTTTAATATAAAATTGGTTTTGTTTTTTATCAAAAAGTGTTCATTTTGACTATGAAAACTAAAAAAGTAGCAACATAAAAAGAGAAAATAGTGTAAGTTTGTATGCTGCAAGCTTTGAGGCTGAGACATCTGTAATGCCATCAGCTGGGCTGACAGTGTACTGTGGACAAAATCAGTGGCCAGAAAAGCCAAAATGGTCATGGCAATTTCCAGCAGCAATTTTCAGCACTGTTCATTGCTGACCAGACTGAGGTCCTTCTGAAGTCCATGGAAGTTTTAGTAAAGATATTAGTAAAAGGGTATTTGGACAACTATTGAATACTTCAGGAAATGCTGACCAAAATTGACACCATGCTGCAAAGTTCAGCAGTATTGGGAGCATAACCTGAAAAAGCTGAAGGTCCTGTAACAAAAACAGAAGTGTGCCAAAGGATTGTGTTAATCACATATGTTACAATCTTGACCTTATAATAATTAAAAATTGATGTTTAGAGTATAATACAGATGTGCAACCATATTTAAGCCTTCTGATTTCATAGAAAGAAGAAAGTTGTATCAAAAGGTCACAGTCTAATTTCATGACCATATATTTACTCTTTATTCCCACAGTGAAAATGTCTAATTTTCAAAAGAGCAAACCAATAATTACTTATTATGAAAGTATTTTAGTCAATACCTAATTTCTTAGTATTGATTACTATTTAGACATTTAAAATGTACCCTACAGCACCAACAATATGTTTATCATACTATTCTTCTTACTTGTGCTTGTAAGTATTAGAGATATTGATTAAAAGCAGTGGGCTAAAATGCCAAACATGGCATTCATTATAATACAAATAAATTTTGTTTAGCCATCTCAAAAATAGAATTTAATTAGCAAGTAATTTAAACACTCAACAGTTAAAGATACATTGGTGAAACAATGCAGATTTCTGTTACAAAATGCATTTAGTCCTTGACTGGATTAGACATTACAAATTCTGCTTTCTGTTTCAGGGGTACATTACAGGAGGGGGGAAGGGCCAAGGGGGTTTTTGGGGGTTGTTTTTTTTTCATTGAGTGGCAAGATGTTCGGTTCCTTAACACAAACTTTCAAAAAATTATGAAGAGCCATTTAATTAAGAAGTTCCTTGAGTATCTCATTTTAAATTACTGGCATCCTGCTAAATACAACTCACCTGTAATTCATTATGTTGTGCAGTAGGTATTCAGAAATCTAAGATCACCAACACAGCTCAGTGAATGAGGCTGAAAATGAATGGATAGTTCAAGCAAGTAAGAAACCTTCTGGTTGAATTTTTCACTGAATTTGTGTCTCTCGTGTAAATATTGGGCTGGAAACTCCGCATGAACACTTGGCTAACTAATCATCTGGTGAAGAAATTCACAGAGATATGAGAATAGCTTTGTAATTTTTACTTCTGAAGATTGACCTCAAAGAGTGGACAGATACACTATAAAAATGACCAAAAAAATAAAATAATTAGATCTTGATTTTTCAATGTTAGAGGCCAAAATTAATTAGTTTGAATATTAATAGTTTTCACAAAATCATCATCACTCTATTTTCTAAGTAAAACCATGGCATTATCTTTTGAACTACGCAAATTGCCTAGCCTTTCCTAGATGCTTTTTGAGGCTTCAGTCTACTTCTTACTATTTCGATAGACAAAGCCCAGAAAGACTACTGCTCATTTTTTCTGTCTCAGTTGGAAGAACGCAGAAAGCATCTGGTTTATATGCATGTATGCTTGTCAGCAACAAGTTAAGAAAAGTCTGTCTCCTGAATTTTATCTTCCTTGATTCCCTTGTTGATGCTATCTGAAGCTATGAAAAGAATGTCCTCAGAGGAGGTTCCTCAGATGGGAAATTTCCAGAGCAAGTATGCATGCTCCTTCTCTATGGAATAGCACCAAAAGTTTATACTAGGAATACGAAAATAAATAAATATTTAGAAGCTTATGAAGTTGACATACACATACTAAAATTATTTGAAGTTCTTACCATCTTCAATTAATACACAAATATGTTCTGGTGTTTTAAAATATCTTTCGGTCATTATGAAAAATTATTGAACTTCTGCTGCTGAATACTTGCAAACTTTGCACCTACAGATATAATTAACAGCATTAGTCAGTAATTCTGCTTTGTACACTCTGTGTAGATATGAATTCTACCCCAAGGGAAAATTAATGAAATGTACTCTTTACCAGGAGACATGTAAAAACATCAGTTTCCATTTCCTAAGGACTGAGTAGAGAAAGCACAGACTGCACAGTAAAAGTCTATCTCTAATAGAAAAGTATGTATATCTTACTCAGTTTTATGTTCTTGTTCTGAGACTCTTCTAGAAATGCAGATTTTAAAAAAAATCTTTATATTAAAAATAGAGGTAAGTGTAAATTCCTAAGTTTTAAAAGCTGCCATAGATCTAAAAGCTGTATGTTCTTATGGGTACGCTGTCTTTATGTGAGGTTAGCAGGACAGGTGTTACATCAACTCTTCCAAAGCCAATTTCTAAGCTATAAATAAACACGTCTTTCTATAAACACGTGTATATACAAAACCAAACATGACTTATGATCGCAGGCAATGCTTTACAACATTTTGCACTCTAATAGAATATAAGGTAAGTTCTACCTTCTCCTTCATTTTAGTGATATTTGTGCTTTATGAAGCATGCCAGCCTGACTGCATATCTTTATCCAAAGAAAAGGTGGTATACAAAGTATACGGTGGTATACAAAGCAAGACAAAGCACAGGCTGTGAATATAGGGGAACAAATGTAGCTAGCCAAGATTCATTTAATGCTAAATTAGAACCCCTTCAGCAGTTAATCAATACCTTTGAAGAGACTCCAACAAAGCCTGCCAACTGTGCTGGTGATATAATTTTACCTTTTAACACTGATATACAAACAGAAACCTAAATCAATAAGTAATTCATAAAGCAACTAAAAAGTAACAAACTATGCACACTACTAAGTAAGTCTTGAAATAATAGCTTGAAATACTCACTATCAGGCTAGGAGTCTACAGAGTCATCAAGTGTCTGTTCTCTTTTTTTTTTAACTATTCAGGTTAGGTCCTCTACAGAGCCAGAAAATACACTTTTATTTTCCTTTAAAAAAATAGGAACCTCTGGTCCTTTTAATTTACAAAATCATGAATAAACCCAAAGACCAGGTTTGGAGAGAATGTGCCATGCACAGGGGAAGGAAGAGAGAAGGGAGCAGTTCATTTCAAAGCTGAAGGCAGTCTTTCCATTTACTTTAGGTCAGGTCTTTTCAATGACAGCTTTTCTAATTCTTCCTGCATTAGTGCTCTACGAATGTGCTTTTTGTGACTGGAACAGTCTTCAGCAGACAGAGCGACAGACCAGAGTATGGGGAAAACAGCTTTTACTTAAGGGACGGGTCAGACAGTTAAACAAAAGCAGTAGAAAGCAATTCCAGCCCATCGCAGACTGTACTATTTATACAAAAGGTTAAAAATTGGGGTCTGCCTGTCTACTGCTGGGCAGCGGGAAACCCTACAGGTCAGCTGCCTTATTCATCATTTTTCACAGAGTCTTTTTAGCAAAGGAAATCAAGAATTTCACTAGGCACCAGGGGGAGCTGAAGAATGTAATAAAAACATTGACATTAACTGCAAAGGTTAATTAAACATTTCTGTAACAGTAACAAGAGTTCAAACAAAGTGCTTCTCTAGCTTTCACCAGCTATACATAAATAAATTTCATGCTATAAAATGCTCCACACAATCACAGTCAGTCAGGGAAAATTCCACATTAATGTAGCAGGTATTTTTATTACAGGTGAATGAGCATGACTATTGAGTTTTTAAGATGCCCAAACCTTAATGTGAGTTCATGAAAGGACTCCAAGTTCATGAAGAGAACCAGTCAAGTTATTATTACAAGTAAATAATAAGTCTGTCTGGTTGCAAAGCCAACCAGTCTTGGCTATATATATCATATATGTATGATACATATATATCTCTCATATATATCATAGACAGTTGGACTAGATGATCTTTGTAGGTCCCTTCCAGCTGAACTAATTCTATTCTATTCTATTCTAGCATTAATTTGTAATGAGGGCATAAACACACACCTATAGGATCTTCATAATAATAATTTTACTTCTTTTGCTCTTCCTTGTTTCTGATACATATTTGGCCAGATAAACCAGGTGATGCTTTTATCTGGCATACAGAAATCAAAAGAAAGAAAACTAAAATAAGGTTTGTGAATAAAAAAATGATTGATAAACACCATATATTATGCATGGATAGCCTAGTTCAGCTATAAACAGTGCCACATTTACAAATGGCAAGAATTGACCAAAACCAATGGAAAACAGAAAAAAACACTGTGAAATAAAAGTAATGGGTAAGATTCAGACACAGCTTAAAAGACCAGTCACTCCTTAATACAAACAAAATGTTGGCTCATTTATCTCTCTCCGTCTGCACAGCTTTCTCCTACACTAATATATCCATATCTTGCTGTTTATATAACAAAATCTGGCTGAAAAAGGAGAAGTTACTCCTTGTGCTAGGAATAGGAAAGCAATCCTCCTCCTCCCCACCATCCTCCCGGACGTTAGTCTCACTCAATGAATTATCGGAAAGAATAATTGGCAGAACAATTCATATTTCTGAAAATCTGTGCAAACCAAAGCTCTTCTGAGACTTGAGATAATGCTGAAGTGAAATTTTTGTTTAAGAAGCACAGACAGGGGTATCCAAGCAGGACTTCTCAGCAAAGGTTTCCATGGAAGTGGGGAACTTTGAGCGAGACATAGAATCACAGAATGGTTTGGGTGGGAAGGGACCTTTAAAGGTCATCTAGACCAACTTACCTACAATAAGCAGGGACATCATCAACTCAATCAGGTTGCTCAGAGCCCCGTCCAACCTGATGGTCCCTGCAACTCACTCCCTTGCTGAAAAAAACCAACTCCCTAAGCAGGAATGATGTTTCCTTTTTCTCACGTATTTTGATAGATTTATTTTATAAACTTTTCAACAGGATAACCAAGTCCTTGTAGGTTTGCATTCTAGATTTCATGAAAGGATCCCAATATCAGTTGTGCTCTGTTAAGAAAGTAAATATAATACAACCACTATAGGGGTTTTTTTTAATATGTATAATTTAATTACATATGGCAAGGAAATAGAGCCAATCCCCTACATTTGGGGATTCAGCTGTGACACTATAAGTGGATTCAGACATAGAAAATTAGTAAAATGAAAGAAAAACATTTAAGTATGTGAGAAAGCTCATGAATGAATCTTATTTGACAGTGTCTTATCTCAGAAGGAAGAACTAACAGCGGTGGTTGGGACCTTTGAAACATATCAAGGGCAAACAGCTGAGGAGCCTCCTCAAACATAGTGGGCAGCCTGAATGCAGGAGAGCAGCTGAACTCTAACCAAAACAAGCAAAGACCCAAAACTAAGTCTTACTTGTGCAGATATTACAATGAAATATTATTTACTATCATGCTTTTAACACAAGTTTCATTAAATCCAGTTCTCTGATGCTTTGGATCAGCATTATTACAGCTCCGAAGGTGCAACATACATGAGCCAGCGATGTGCCCTTGCTGCAAAGAAGGCCCATGGCATCCTGGGCTGCATCCAGCAGAGCGTTCCCAGCAGGTCAAGGAAGGTGATCCTTCCCCTCTGCTCAGCACTGGTGAGGCCACACCTGGAGTGCTGGCTCCAGTTCTGGGCTCCCCAGTACAAGAGAGACAGGAACAGACTGGGGAGAGTCCAATGAAGGGCCACCAAGATCAGTAAGGGATGGAGCATCTCTCCCATGAGGAAAGGCTGAGAGAGCTGGGAGAACTGGAGAAGAGAAGGCTCAGGGGGATCTTATCCAGGTATAGAAACACCTGATGGGAGGGTGCACAGAGGATGGAGCCGGGTGGTGGTTTCAGTGGTGCCCAGCGACAGGACCAGAGACAATGGGCACAAATTGAAACACAGGAGACTCCATCTGAACATCAGGAAACACTTTTTTTTACTGTGAAGCTGACAGAGCACTTGAACAGGTTGCCCAGAGAGGTCATGGAGTCTCCACCCTTGGAGATACATAAAGCCATCTGGACATGGTCCTGGGCAACTGGCTCTGGGTGTCCTTGCTTGATCAGGGGGATTGGGCAAGATGACCTCCAGCGGACCCTTCCAATCTCAACCATCCTATGATTCTGTGATTCTGTGAAAGGGGCTAAACCTCTGTTTTAACGCTTATTTGTAATCATTCAACAAAATATACGTTGGAGGGAAGTCAATGGCTTCTTGCTCTACAGGAGCAGGTGGAAAAGGAAGGAACTTGCAGGAAAATCCTAAATTTCCTTTAATTGGTGATGGCAACTTAGCTGTCTCTTCCAGTTAATGATCCATCAAGTAATTCGTCAAAGCATAATCTCACCTAAAAAGACAGTAAATTCTTCTGCTCTTATTTTAGCAAGCCAAATGCCTGTATGTAGAGTACAAGAATGTCATCATGTACTTATTGAGTCTCCAAAGGCCGTAGTCATAAAAAAAGCATTTTTATGAGAAACATATCTTTAAAAATAGACTTGATAGAAAATATATGCATATTCTGATAAGAAATTTAATGCGCTGACAACAAACCTGAGCTTTAACAGATTCTGTACAACAATAGACTCAATCATTCTAAATGTTTCTTGCTATGTATCAACAAGCTGGAAAATCATATTACCAGACTCAATTTAATTATCTAAGTATACCTTTATGTTTTGATATGCTACCTCATTCTCTCCCTCAGATATTTATTATACATCAGTCAGTTTGATTGTGTTGTATGCAGAACACAAGGCCAGATTCACAAATATTCAAACAGTTGTTTCATATAAAATACACTGCACATGGGAGAGGCATTTGTATTATTTTCTCAGAATGCCACGGTTCTTTCAATTATAGCTCTTATGAATTTATATGTCTCATTATAAAGTCATTCTGATGGAGTTTGGGGATTAAGAACTGTAGTCATTAGCTGTTTCTTCAGAGGAGAACAACTGTGACCTAAAAAAGGCAAGTTGTAAATAATAATTTCATTTTTAATATATATTCAATGTTTTATTTACAAGCAATGCTCCTACTTATCTATTAACCAGTCTCCTTGAATTTGACCATTTTCAAAAGATGGACCTAATCCTGATTGTCTAAGTTTGAATAAATCATGACATGATCCTAGAAACTTGGCAAGTACATCAATGATTTTACATCTGGCATCACACACCAGCTACATGTTGAGGGAATGAAAAAATTTTCGATTTCTTTACCTTGCCTCATTAGTCATCATGTGGTGATGCATGCATTACCAAGAGCATGCAGTCTGCAGCTCCCATGACAGTTAGAAATCCAACAATCTCATAAAATTCATGAATTACTTGCTGCAGTGCTGATTATCTTCTGCAAAAGCTAATAAGATTATTAGCTCTGCTGAAAAGTGTATTTATAAATCAATATATGCACCGTCAGTGAGAATATTAACTTACAGTATGTTAAAGGAACCTGTTGAAGAAACAATTAATGTAGGGGTAACCTTCATGTGTTACAAGTGCTCTGTCAACGCTAAAATCATTGCACAGAAGGCAGTAACAGTCTTTTTGCCAAGTCTGTGGCCACAGATGTTTTTCAATTAGCTGTCAGAAAATGCTGTATGCTCAAAAGTCATCTGATAAATTGCATTAGATGGGTTTGATGAAGTTTTCTTTAAACTCAGGGAACAAGCCTTTTTATTTTAATTAGTGACCTAGGGTCTTGAGTTACTGAAAAGATAAAGGTTACATTTCAAGCTGCAAGTCAAAAGGGTTATTAACAGATTATTATTTGCAAACTGCGTAGTCCACTGAGAAATTGCCAACCTATGCAGTTAATTTTTATATCTACTGTATGTCAGAGGATTTGTAAGCACGAATGTCGTCTTCTTCTGCTACTGAGGCTTGAATGCTGTTTTGCAACATCACTTCTCTTGTTTTATTTGAAAACTGACTGCATAAAATAGACCATTCCAGTCCATGAGTTAGTAAGACTAATATTTATAAAGCAGTAGTGGTTTTGCACATACTTCAACATTTTCATTGTTCACTTCATTTCATGTAACAAGTCATCTTGTCTCTTGAAAACTGATTATAGACAAAAACCTGTGTTCACTGAAATCACTCAATATCTTTGCATGCATTCCCACAAGCTGTATCTTTTATGGACATTGCATCAGTTCCAGTGAGAAGTACGTTTTACTAATTATTGTAAAAATTAAAGGAAAGAATTTAATCAATTCACATAACTCTTCATAATTAAAAAAAAGATGGTTGCAGGTTCAACAAAATGTCCTCATCTATGCTCATTATTCATATTTACCCTTTTTAATTACTTCTTCTGTGAATTTATCACATATTAATATTGATCAAGCTTTGCTGTTGAGCTTCAGCTGGTAATGGAGTAGGTTCTGCTTTTCACTGCATAAGCAAGCACTTTCCAGATGCGTACGTGCAAGGGTGAGCTCAAGATGCAGTTCCTATAACTATTCATGCATGTGACTGATACTTGCTTTTCTCCGACTCTGGTCAGCAAGTCTCACAGCATCTACTGAAAGAAAATATAAAAGAGAAGTAGAATGTGTTTTAAAATGCACATAAATATTTTTTGGGGATTTGGGGGGCAGGTTTTTTCGGGGGGGTGTTATTTTATTTTGGGGTCGGTTGGTGGCTTTTTTTTGCATTATTCACTGAAGTCTAGCTACAAGGCAAGCAAGCAGACAAAAGGCCAAATCCTAAGAATGATCCTAGCGTAATGAACCTCCATGACACTCTGCTAATCTGCATCTGCTAAAGAGTTGCAGCCCAATATATTTCAGCTCATAATTCATGAATAAGATGTATGAAAGTGCTGTCGACTGGTGATGGGTGAGGAGGGGGTGATGGGAGGGGGTGCTTTCCCAGGCTCTTGGGAGTGTCACACTGAAATTCTACAATATCAAAGTTTCGGATTATTTCTTTTCACTCTTGTTGTTTACCCCCTCTGGTTTCTGCTAATTCACCTCTGCCAAAGACTGCAGCTAATGAAATATTCCAGAAGTCCCACATTTTAAGCTTCAGTAAAAAAAACTACAATGAACAGACTGTCAAATATTTCCTCCTTTTGTTCCTTTCCTGTCTCTCCTTTCTGGGCTGAACAACCAATCCCCAAAATATCCTAGGTGCAGTCACCACTTAAAAGTAAACTTGTCAAACACCACGCTAGGTGTTTACATATAGTTGCCTTAGGATTCAAGTTCAAAATTTGTATTTTTTTATGAATATAATTAGCATACCTTAGCTCAACCAACTGAAAATTTAAAATCAATTTTTTTTTTTCCCAAAAAAAGAACATATTCAAATCACAACAATATTGTGGAATTGCTGTTTTTTCTCCTTAAAATGAAATAATATGTGCCTATAAATATATGCTTAATCCATTTCCAAGTATACTTAACATTTTTTACCAGTAACACTTATTTCCTTCCTAACTAACACTAAAAAAAAAGACAAAAAATAAGCTTTCCTCATGACGCCCATGACAAGTTGCTGAGTATCTTCTCCATTGATTTTGAGAGAGGGCATTTTTATTCCAAAATTAAGGAATAGGTTACCTAATTCCTTTGTTCTTCCATCTAAAAGGAGTTGTATGGATGGTTTACAGGGCTTTTCATAAGATAGCTGCTCTTTATTAACATAATGCCAGATCTAAATCTATCTGTGTGTTCAGTGGCAATTTTAGGTTAAAGAAAGAAATACTCAGTATGATAAGTGGCAATAACCACTATCAGTAATAAGGAAAAAGAGTGATTTATAAACCCTACTTTTAATATTCTTGTGGCACTTAATTCTGCCATCAGTATTCAAATCCATCTGACATCTGTGGGAGCTCAGAGTACTCAGCAACTTGCATAAGTACTCAATAAATTGCTAGATTGAGCCCTAATCCTGCAGTCAATGTTATGGGTAAGGGAAAACCTAATTATAATGAGATTTTTTTTTCAGGTTTATTTACTGCAAGAGTTCAAAGCAAGATCACATCATTGATCTCAAACTATAATACAATCAAACACAAGAAGGAACTAAAAGCTTCCTTGTAGGTCTGATCTTCTGAAAGCCTTTTATGAATTATGAGTGAAGAAGAGATAATGAACACTTAAAGGTCTCTAAGGGATTTAAAAAAAAAAAAAAAGGCATATTATTGTAAAATAAACCTGCATAATTGTGAGCTCAGTGTCCCAGCCCCTCTCAGCCACTAGTTGAAAGCAGGAATGGATTTCGCTACTGGCAGCTAAACTTGCACGATGCACAGGACTGATTCTGTGCCCACGCCTGGTTATATTCTGCATCACGCAGATTCATCCCAGGAGCTTCATGGCGCTTGAGCAGCAAGTTGTCCATCAGGTCTCAGGCGGAAGGTCCCACCAGATTGATTCAGGAGTTGTGCAAAGCTCATCTCAGCTGGAAGTCGTTTTTTGAGACAGTAAAAATAAGACCCACTTTACTGCGAGGTGAAACAGACATGTAATCATGCTCCCAGTCAAATGTGTCTCAAAATGAAACCTGTTCTTTGGGCTTTTAGCCAGTTCACTGAAAGGAAGCTTTGGTGGAATATGAAGCAACTTGCCGTGGTGCAGCCTGAACCTCTGTTTCAAAGAGCATGAACATCAGCTAGTTTGTCTGAGCTAATAGAAGCTCACATTTACTTTAGTAAATGAACTAGACATAAACATAAGGGTTAAAGAACTATTTTCCATATGAGTGGCAGAAGTTATGTATGAAATATTTTTGTTTGATTTGCAAACATTAACAAATAAACTGAGGGCCTGATTCAGCTACATTCCTAACCATATGAATAGTCCCACTGTAATCAAAACTGGAAAAACATAGAGACAAGTATAAAGATAGTACTTTTTCTTTGTACTTACTCATTTAGCATCAGTGCAAAATTCTCTTACTGAAACTACTATCAGTGGCTTCTTTTCAAAACTTGAAAGAGTAACACTCTTTGGGGGAAAAAGGACTCCAAATGGATAATAGATTTTAAAAATGGATTTTCTTTTCTATGTCCTTGCTAAGCAGTCCAATTCATTACATGAGGTTGACAGTTGTTTGTCAGGGTTTTTTTTATTTTCTGCACCCAGCTACACTTTTATTCTTCTATACCATTCCCAATTTTAACAGCATAAATCAAAGTTGAACTAGTTATCTAAGAGTAAATATCTCCTTAAAATATAAAATACCTTTCCTTTTCAGTCTTTCAAGAATTAAGATGATTGAAAACAAAAATTGAAATAACTAAAATAAATTCATGTAAACTTCAGAAATAAAATTTAAAAAAAAACAGAAAATAACCAGTCAAATTCTACCACTATGTACTATCAACTAAGAGAAGAAAACCTTCTCTGTGGGTCACAGTATGGAAAACATCACATCTCTTCTAAGCAAGTAGTACAGGATTTAACAAACTAATCTAGGTGTTGGGTTTTAAGTTTCTCATTTTCTGTGGAACAAAACACATGCACTATATGCATGGTGATCAGGCTAAAGTACATCACGTGGTGATAACCGGAATGAACCTCTTACAGGCAAGGCCAAGGCATCAAAGTCCAGTCCTGTCCACTGACACCCTACCCACATGTAGTTGTGAAAAAGCACCTGAAAAAAAATGGAAACCCAAGATATTCCAGGTCACTGGAGGCAGCTTACATTTTTTGTAAACACGTTTTGTCTCCTGCATTAGTGAGGGTTTCAGCAATCAAAATATGAATTAAATATGAAAATATGTATTCTCAACCAGCAGGGATGGCCACCATCTTTACCGCCACACATTTTGCAACATGCTTCTCAACCCGTTTCTCCCGCTTCTGAAAAGCATGAAAGTTATTGCAATGAAACAGGCAGCAACATTTCAAAACAAATCCCTTTACAGACTTTAATCTGGGGAAAAGAGATTCAAGGTCTGTCGCCAGTGGTAGGAGATAATCTTGTAGGGTAGCAAGAAGAAAGTGCCTGAGCTGTAGATAAAAGACAAACTCCTGCCGCGGAACATTATACAAATGCTGAAGATGCTGGAAAGATGCCAGAGCTCCCTGGTGATGCAGGCTGGAGACACAAGGTACGCAGCCACCGTCCTGCCGAGCGGCAAAGGATAACAGTGGCAGAATTCAATCAAGCACAGCTACAGTAAGTGCCGGTGGGGACCTTTCATCTTCAGAGCTGTCAGAAAGCACGGCCGTTCGTGGAGAGCCTTCGCTGCGGTGAACCGTCCTTTGTTTACCAAGAGTGATGACGACTTAGACAGGGATGAAATACAGGGAAGAGGAGTTACAGGACAATGACTTCTTTTTTTAAAAATCATCCACTTTAATAGTGACACTTAGCCCGTGCAAAATAATCCTGTAGCCAAAGCTGACACACTGTGTCACCATTAACTTTGTTAAGAGCCATTTACCATAATTTATAGAAAAATGAAGAGGTGTGAAACACTACACAGTTAGAGAGCTATGCTGAATGAAGGAGCCATTTATTATTGTCTAATGCAGGTAAAAAAAAAGAAAAAAGGGAGTAGGTAAAATAAGTTTGCAGATAGACGAATTCATAGGTAGTATAAATTGATCAGAAAGTGGAAGCAAGTGACAGAGAAATTGTACTAGTAACAGTTTATTTGCTAGTCCTTTAGAGGATGTTCTGTACATGTAGCTTTGTGCTAGGCAACGTCCCAGAAAAACAAAAAAGCATGAAAGAAGTAACACCCTCTGGAAATCTCGGCAGATTGATAGCATTCAGACTTTGTGATCCAAATTAATGCAAAAGAACAGTGATTTTATACAAAAAAAGTACTGTTGAGATAAGATGAGGCTCAGGTTTGGGGATGGGGTGGAGTTGGCAGTAGACAAGTAGGCTGGTGGATATGGGGAGAAGTTCCTTACATTTATCTTCCCAGAAAACAGATGTGTGTTGGTATCTTGTTTCATATCTGGATGAAACAAACTCTTTAAAACAAAAAAAAAAAACCAAAAAAAAAAAAGGAATTACAATGCCTGCTAACACATGTTCCCATTTTCCATCATAGTGTTTAGGAAGGCCATGCACTAAAATCAGGAACTGTATGTATCTTCATTACTCCATTTTTTTTATTACTATGCCAGTAGTAATCAACAGTACCTACAGCTCCAGCAAGTGCTTCAGCTCTGTCAGAAATAGCATACTGAAGCAAAAGATGCAGTACTGAAATGTGTATGAAATATGCATGAACATGATATGGGAAAGTTTTCATATGAATTTTAAAATCACATCCATGTACAATACTGTAAAATCCATTTAGACTCAAACACCTCATTGTTTCAGGCCATTGTGGGGTTGCTGTTGAAACCTATTAACTCCACTTGAGCACAAACAACCATTCTCTGGGCAGTTCATTAAAATCCACCCTTTCTTAAGCTCGAAGGGACTTCTGACTGTTTAGTTCCCATGGGAAATATTTAAAGAAAAAAAATGCAGAGAAAAATCATAGCATGTCACAACACTTAATAATAGCTACAAATGGAGTAATTTTAAATAGTTTGCATTAACTTGATGGGATAAATATTCTGAGGTACTCAAGACCCTTAGGGAGAAGTGTCACAGGGATAAGCCATACTGTGAAATTGCTATTTGAGTGCTGAATACCAATTATTTGTGATTTACTGTAATTTACTTTTAAACCCAGGAGCTTACCCAAAAGCAGTTGGTGTATGTTTTAAATGATGCATCAAGGACTTGAGATGTGAAATATCCAGAAACAGCAACAGAAAGAGAAACACCCTCAGACAATGTTCTAGATACTTCCAACTACCATATGAAAAAAAATTATAGGGAAAATGTGAGGAGTGAGGCACTGAGAGTGACATGCACATTGACTATTCTGCATCCAGGAAGCTGCAGTACTGCAAACTAATACAACTACATAACCTATTTTTGAGCAAGTTTACTCTTTCAAAGAGCTGAAATACAGGTGTAGTGGGAGCCCACCCCGGCACACTTACTACATGGTTGTTATGTGTGGGCAAGAAGCTGAATTTTGTCCTTTTTAATGAGCTGCTAAATGGAGCTGGTCGGAAAACAGACTTTCTGCTCTGGGGAACGTGCTTCTGCTTGGACCTCCTGAGGTCATTGCATCTTGGTCTTTTAACACCTTTCTCGTGCCAGGAACCAACCTCTCCTCCTCCAACCAACTTCTTGACCAAGGAAATTCAGCATAGCCGTTTTGCCCAGTCTTTTGGAGAACAGATGTTAACTCAGAGTGGGGCTCAGTGCACCCAGCTTCAGTCACCCAAACACTAATTACGCAGCCCAATTTAGCTGTCATAGGCACCCAACACCATCAGTGGTGAGAGGCAGGTATCAGCGGGAAGTGGTGCACTGCAGCTCCTGATCTTAAGATCGAATGAAAATATGTCTTTCTCCATTAATCATAAAGGCAAATCAATAGCTTGGCTGTTAATCACCTCATCTGCAGTTGGTTAACTGTTTTGAAGTTAGGTGCTATGAATCCAAAGCACAAGCACATGCTTCTGTGGTGGAGATGAGACAATCCAGTTTTCAGAAAGCAGGATATTATTTATTTAGAATAGACGTACCCATTATATAACAGCCAAATTTCTGCTTGAAGGTGCAAGTAGTTTAAGGCTAAATCCACACCGTACTCCAAATCGAAGCTTCTAACCATGACAAGCCCAAATCTGCTCTGTCCCCATGTTGCAAGAAAACAAGACCTTGACCAGACACAGGATTGAAGAGTATCGTGGGAATAACTAGTGAGAAATTTTCAGAGCTCTGCTACCCAAAACCTGCTAAAGGAATATGATTTTGGCAGCTGCCACCACCTATCCTCTCAGCAATACGATTGAATCTTCAAGGGGCATCTGGATGATGCTCTTAGTCATTTGGTTTAGTCTTAGGTAGTCCTGCGAGGAGCAGGGAGTTGGACTCGATGATCCTTATGGGTCCCTTCCAACTTGAGATATTCTGAGATTCTGTGACTCTTACATGGGGTCATTTGAGGATGGTCCAGGTAATGTCCTTTACAGGTGCAGATCAAAGGCTATAATGCTATTCATTCCCATCTTACAAGCTCTCTTTCTGGTTGTGGCTCCAAATCCTTTCTTAAGTCCAGTAAGAGTTATCTCTTGCACAGCTCCATACACTTTTATTCTCTTTGTAACCAGTGAGCTAATCAGCATTTTCTCAGGTGCTGTTTGTCTGCATTGAAAAAGTAGATACTTGCAGAAGTTACCTAACACAGACTTTGTGTTATGAAAGAAGCATCTTTTACCTGATCCATATTGTCAGAAGCACAAACCACTAGCAAAGCTACTAACACCTGCAATATTCATACAGGAGACCCTGAGTGTCTCACAAAACCTTGCTTCTATACCTCATCGCTATGTGTCTGAGTCATCTTTGATTTTACAACATCACTTTTATGACAAGTCACATAAAAACAAATGTCCTGTGAACTGATTTGAAATAGCCAATGCTGGAAACTACAGTGATTTTGATTGAAGAGCTTCACTTGAACAAGGTCAAAGAGCTTCATTTAACATTTTTAAAGCAATGGAAAATTTGAACTGCTAGACATAAAGAAGAGTGATTTGAAAAGAACCTGAGGACAGGGTGAACAAGCTGAACCAAGCCATCAACCTGCTGTTGTGGCAAACAAGACCACATGCTGGGCTGTATTACCAAGGTGCAGGGATAGGTTGATCAGGCTGCATCTGAAATGCTGTGTCATCTTTTGCACCTTCAAGTACAAGACAGAGACCCACTTACTGGAGAAAGTCTGGAGGAGGGAGGGCCACTAAATTGGGGGTTGGACCACAGTGACCATGACTAAAGGCTAAAGGAACTGGAGTTATTTAGCCTGAAGAAGAGAAGGCTTGAGGGGCATCTGACTGCAGACTTCTACAACCAAAAGCAGAGTTACGGAGAAGATGGAGCCTTCTCAGAAGTGCGCAGAAAAAGGACAAGAGGCAACAGCCACAAGTTACAGCAGAAGGAATTCAAGTTGTGCATAAGAAAAAACAGTCTTCCCCTTGTGAGTAGTTAAACACTGCAACAGGCTGCCCAGGGTGGCTGCAGCATCCTCGTCCTTGGACATATTCAAAACTGGACAAAGCCCTGGGCAACCTGATCTATGGTTGAAGTAGAAAAGGAAGTTGGACTTAATAGCTGCCAGTGGCCCCTTCCAAGCTGAATCCTTTTTATTACTATTTATTTCTGTTGTCTTTATTTCATGAAGTTAGCACTTTGTCACACCTCCAGTCAGTTCTATTTCACATATTTTTCCATTGCTAAGCAGCTTTGTCTAAAACGCAAGATGCTTTCCTGTGTTCCACAAACTTCACTTCCCATCTGGTTTCAACAGACCGTGTCATTAGTATTTCCTCACATTTTGGAATGAGGGATGCAAAATTCAGGTTGTGAGAGGAAAAATCTCCTTCCTTAACAGACTATCCTGCCAATAACAGAGGAGTCTCCACCCTTTCAACTCACCAGAAGCCCCATCTGGAGAAGCAGACAGTAATCCTTCAGTTTCACAGCTGCCCATGACAAAATGCTTTTCTCCATATTACTCCCAGGCTACGTAACATTGAATAGCATCCAAGGCAGGATTTTAGAATCACTTTTGTGTAATTTTGAGTAATTTTAATACAAGTAGTAGAGGAGGAGAAATTTGATAAGAGCATTTCTAACTTTCACTGCAACAGCATGTGAGATGAGAAATTAATCCTCTTCCCCACAAGATTAATTATGAAATGTCAAAAATACAATTTAAACTTTCATAAATGTCCCTAACTCTTTTTGCCTCTTAAGTGGTAACTTGAGCAGATTTTTGTTTTGATTCAACCAATAGGCCAGTTCTCCCACTCTACATTTTCTTTAAAATTTTCTATCCTAGATATTTGCAAATACATTTTTCCCTAAACAAATGGCAACTGATACACATATATGCATCCTACAAGAAATAAATTGGTCTTCAATACGTGAAGAACTCAATTACCTCCGTGTTGTGGTTTAACCCGGCAGGCAGCTGAACACCACACAGCCACTTACTCACTCCCCCACAGTGGGATGGGGGAGAGAATCAGAAAAAATTCTTGTGGGTTGAGATAAAGGCAGTTTAATAGGACAGAAAAGGAAGGGAAAATAATAGTAATGAAAAACAAAACAAGTGATGCACAATGCAATTGGTCACCACTCGCTGACCGATGTACAACCAGTCCCCAAGCAGTGATCCACCCCCCCACCCCAGCCCACTCCCCCCCAGTTTATATACTGGGCGTGACATCACATGGTATAGAATACCCCTTTGGCCAGTTGGGGTCAGCTGTCCTGGCTGTGTCCCCTCCCAACTTCTTGTGCCCCTCCAGCCTTCTCGCTGGCTGGGCATCAGAAGCTGAAAAATCCTTGACTAAGTATAAACACTAATTAGCAACAACTGAAAACATCAGTGTGTTGTCAACATTATTCTCATATTAAATCCAAAACACAACACTATACCAGCTACTAGAAAGAAAATTAACTCTGTCCCAGCTGAAACCAGCACACTCTGCAAAAAAATCCTAAAGCATTTTAAAAAATACATTTTTTACAATTTCAACATTTTTTTCAATTTTTTCCCTTCATTTAAAAATGCATTTTCATTTAAAAGAATGAAATTCAGCTGTGATATACTTCTTTCACTGAAATAAAAGTTATTCTTAATATTGCATTGGATTCTGACTCTCTCTCATATTCACAATGCACTTTTTCTGCTATGGATTTGTGCAAAAATACATGCACATAAAATCACTCTACATCACTTCTTCTGAAATAGTGGTGTGTCTTCAATGTCCTTCTGAAAAATTGAACTAATTTAAATAAAAAAAAAAATCACTAATTAAAACAAATTTTACTGCTGCTTAGTCTTTCTCCTGACTACAAGAAACATGACCACAAAGAACCCAGTTTCATGGACCTCAACTTCTTCCTCATTTGTTTCCAATCCCATTGGGCTCATTCTAACTAATGGGAACAGTATGAGATTATAAACCTCTGAGCAGTGCTGAATTATCATCCCTTTCATTCATTCTTACTGCTATTGGTGTGAAACCTTTTTATGCCATAGATCCTATCACAGGGTAAAGATTCCTTATCTCTCTGTCCTGTAACTTGCATTTTTCTTTCAATCTCAAAAACAATCTCCACATTTTTTCTCTTATTGGTTACTCATAATTTCTTTTTCAGCAATTTTTACTTTTACATGGCAAATGATTTTGTAATACTTTCTCTGAAAAAGATTGTCTGCACAGTTTATACATTTTTTTCACATTTTTACTCCCTGTTATCTTTTTCCTCTAAGACTGTAGTCACATCATATAGCTCTAAAGAAAGATGTCATCTAGGCCTGCTTATGGCCTTATCCATAGGTAGGTCATAGCAATGGATAAAGTAGGTAGGTGCATATCTTCCAGTGAATTCATATTCTTTAATTCTCTTTTCCATGCTGATAACTACTGTTGATAGTTGACAGATATTTCAAATTCCAAACTGGAGTTTATAGAAAGAAAGAAAGAAAAATATGTCCTTATTAAAAAGAAAATTTTATTTACCAAATGTGCGAGGACAGAAGAAGGGAAAGGCTTCTATAGATTTACCAGTCAGCCCCCAAACACCAATTCAAATAACTATCGCTCAGAGAAAGAATGTGCCCAAAAATTTCACATGTAAGCTAAATCCTCCTAAATAATAGGTCATCCTTCCTCAGCGGAAAAGAAATATAAGATATGAATATTTCAGGAACTCTCATGAAGCCTTTGGAGCTCATCTCCGTTGTCTTGTAGGACATAATTGTTTTTTTTAGGATTTGTCCCTACTCTACCTTAGTACTTATAATTAGTGCTGTATCAGTTAATGACTCTTCCTTGACTGGTTGTATCTCAAGAACTCAAGAGTATCCAACTCTTTTCTCCCTTTTTTTGTGGAAGAAGCTGTAAATATCAGCTACTTCACTTACAGGTCATCTTTTGGTTTACTATCCCTTTTGAGAAAGAAGCAGCAACTTTATGAGACACCCTAACTTTTTTCTCCTCCTTTGTACGCTCTTCTACAATTCATAGTTGCAAAGGCTCTAGGTCTTGTCCTGTGAGAGCAAGAGCCTTAAATTTTTAATGGAAAAATACTCTTAAATACTTGTACTTTTAAAAATCGGTCAAGTAGTTATGTTCAAAGCTTTTCACTTATCCAAAATGGAGTTGATGAAGGTCCTTTTAAATGGTGCTGCCCCACTATTCATTAAAATGAAACACAAATCTCTCTATGTTGGACTTTTGCAAGTAACTGTATCATCATTTTCCACAGCGTAATTAGGCAGTGAATATCCTGAACTCTAAGTAACATGCTTGAAATAAATACCTTCTTACAAAATACTTAAAATCACAATAAACCAAAAGCTGTAGCTTATTATCTGTTAATACTGTAGGTGGTATGCATGACTAGCTAATATCAGTTTGATAACTACGAAAACATATTTAACTCCTTAGTTCTCTAAAGATGTATTTTTTAATTTCATGAATTATAATCCAGAACCAACATTCAATGATCCTAACATATATAAGGCTACAAGAACTTCAGGCTTAGTGTTAAATTATCTGCATACATCACATATAAATCAAGTGCTAGTCATTGTTTTACCTTTTCTTTGTCATGCATCAAGAAAATAAGCAAAAGACTCTAGGTAATATTAAAATAGATTTCTCTTCCTGCTGCAAAATTAACTTCTCCTTTCCAATGCCTAAACTTTTTTTTTTTCCTGAGACACAGCCAGCTTCCGAAATTCTGTGGTAAATGTTTCTGACTTCCAGGAAAATCTAGTGTCCAACTTCCTTGTATTCAAGTACTCTGTTTCACGAAACAGTGCAAAATTATCTTTTCAAGACTTGTAAAATTTTTGTATACAGTTTTGATGCATTTATGGCATAAGCAATTTTCCTATTGTGTGATCTTAACTTCATTTATTTGAATTCAACATGTCTTTTCTTTAACAACCTTTTATTGAATCTTCAGTTACAAAATTAAGTTCTACATCAATACCCAACCTATATATAATAAGTGTGATATGCACATTCAGGTTAACAGTCCTAGATGATCTTTGGACAATTCCCACAAAAATGTTCCTTCATCTGTATTGTAGTTACTGTCTTTTTCACTGGATATGTATTTCTTTGGGTATCATAGTTTCTTTTTAGGCATGCAAAATACCTGTCTACATGCTTCTGCAAAATGCTCCTGTTTTCTATGCATAGTGCAGCTCTACACATGGTTCTTCTGCTGTCTTCATGCTGCTTCTTGAAAACACATTTAATCTACATTCTCTAGACTTCTCTGAAGTCTCAGCTTTTGCTTTGTCTAGAGTATTCCTGTGGGTTTGACATTTGCAGTCCAGCATGGCAGTGTCTTATTTCCTTTCCAAATTTAGTGTATTTTTGTTGTTATGAATATTTTATTCCTATGAAAGTCTAGCAATTTGTTCACACTTTCCTCTAGCCTTTCCCCTCCCCCCACAAATTTTAGTTAGGAACTTTTATAATTCTTTTTCCTAATTTTCTTTCTTTTATTTTTCTTGGATCTGTGATCATAATTACAACCTTGTTTTAAAAAAAGGATCCATGAGCTTTACAAATTGGCTTAGCTGCTTTACATATGGTATAAATGCCTTAAAAGTCTTTCCTTCTTGAGTTAGATCAATACCAGAACAAAAAAGAACTGTGTTGAGGGCAGTTCTACCACTTCAAAATTGCTCTGGCTTCTTAAGCTGCGTCTATTAACTGGCCTACTTTCCCTTACTTAAATGTATACTGCTAAGAAAAGACAGATTGTCTACCTAGGACTTTTCAAAAAATGAAATACCTTTTTCTCCCAATCTTCTTCATTAACACCACTCATTTTCATAAAGAAACAATTTTCTTATTCAGAGTTAATTAAATTACCTGCAACATACTTACAAAATTTGGGCATCTTTGGAGTTTTTACTTTCTCTGCAATTTTTAGCTACCACCTTCTGGTTCTACTTTCATTTCTAGTATCACATACTAGCAGGTAATGACGTTATAATTGAAATACCATTTCATGAGGACCACGATGACTGTTAGGCACTAATGCTAATGTTAGAGGGAAAAGTTGATGAGAGCAGAGATTTAAGTTTCTCTGCAAGGCTAACTGACTAATTGACAACTGAAAATTAAAGCTGATTGGTCCAGACTCTCCAGGGGCTACCACATTGCAACCCAAGCCACTTAAGGGGATAATTAATCTTACATACACACTATCTCACCCTTAGAAATTTTGGCCATGGAATAATAGTGCACTGGAAGTACATTTTGTAATACACTAGGTGTGTTTTTGATTCCTGTCAAAGAGGCAGCATTTTAACTTACAATGTTAAGAAAAAACCCTAGACACTCTGACACTTCAAAGAGTTAGTGGTAGAAGTTGGATAGTCAGTAAGGGGTTTGTTTTTCAACTCCAGCTAGAAACACAGCAGTGTAATTCTGCAGTCAACAGACAGGGAATTGCTCATTTTTAAATCATAAATATTTCAAAATCATTTATAGCACAGTACTGTAGGATTAAAAATATTTTTAATGAGAATAATTCTTAGGAGGATATACTGCTATACTGAAATTCTGCTTATACCATACCCAGGTCTTTAAATGCCACTTATCTAAAATGTTACTTTCAATTCATTAAAAAAAAATAGACTGTTGATACACTTTGTCACAACGAGCACCAAATTTTTATAAAGCTTAATAGAAATTAACCACCTTGTAGCAGACCTCTTCAAGAGCAACTGCATTGGCATGTTTGCCAACCCTGACCTTCAGCATAAGGGATGGGAGTTTGCTTTGAGGGTTTGAACAGGACCCATCTCGGAGACATAGGAGGCATGACTGTTGCACAGTTGGCTAGTGCATTCCCACATCCCCTCAAATCTTTAAGGCGAGAATAAAGAATTGCTGATTTTGTAAATAATTTAAATCTTTGGCTCTTTGTCTGGTCCTTTGGGGAATGGTACGTGTGTGTGTCTGGTATCAACATGACCTACCCTGTTCTACATAAAAGAAACCAAGACTCCAACTCGTAGTAATTTGGGTGCCCTCTGCTGAACCTTTGCTGGTGGCACAGATGGTTCCTGAATACCAATGCCCATTGCACACTTTGTTGTTGGTGAAGAATGACATACCTGCCTCTGTAATCAAATGGATGAAGGGACTGTGAACAGCTGACTGCAGTTGTTTCTTGCCGAGGAAAAAAGGGGGGGGGGGGGGGGGGGAGGAGAAAAAACAACAGAGCTCTTTTATGCAAGCTCAATGCATCACGTTTGGATCCAGGTTTCAGCACAGGAGTGACTCTCTAAGCATCACAGCCTGTGCACAAGCATAATCTGTAAATTGAGGGTTATATTTTGAAACTTCTGCTATTCTGACACAAGGAGTGGTGGCTGGGGGAAGGGAAAAAGTCATGTGTGTAAATGCAGTGTGCCACATGGTGTCTCCTGCCTGTTCATGTCAGAAACCATTCTCCTTCCTGACCTCAACCAATGATCCTTTTATCCATATACTACCTCAGGAGTTCCTGGAGTGGGAATCGGACCTCCTTCCCTACATTATTGGTTTGTACTAACTCCACTGGCCCAACGAATCTTGAATTATTTCATAGACAGATGGAAAAAAAAAAGGAGCAAAGAGCAATAATGGGTAAATGAAGCCTTATTTCTGCCCAGAGGAGGGCTGCAAGTTTTAGCATCTTAGGGTGAGGAGGGGACTGCAGCAAAGCAAAGTGGCGTGTGCTGTAAAAAGGCAATTAAATAGGTGAAAAAACTACTCATGATGAGTAAAAGCAATGACTGAGCTCCTCTGTGCTTCCAAAACACATATACAAACTTCCAAAACACATATAAAACATTACAAAATATATTTTAGTATGTATGCTGTGTTTGAAATCCTACGCCTTCTTATGTCAGTTCTTCCTTAATAAATCGCTGCAGGCAGCTCAAAATTTTAGAGGTTCTAGGTCCTTCCCGGGAAGCTAATCTATTCTCCTGGGCTCAACGAAGGGTCCCTCTCGCCGTCCTGTGGCAGGCACGCAGAAGTTAAGTATTGCAGCTCTCACTGCCAGGGCATCACAGTAACTTTTTTGGATTTACTCCAGAAACAACATATGGGGAGATGAAAAGTGGCAGCAGATGTATAACAGGCAGAGAGACAGACTATAATGTTGAGACAGGAGGAAAGGGAAAAAATGAAGACAAAAGTAAAGGTAAATAAAATACAGAAATACAGTGCTGGCAGAGGAGAAAAGCCACACAGGAGATCCCACTTCAGGAATAAACAGAGGAGAAAAGTGAATGGGGAAAACAACAGAAAACGATACTATAGCAGGAAAGATACGTAGAGACAGAAATGTGTCCCAGGAGACAATCTATACAGAAAACACTACGTCCAAAAAAAGAAAAACAGGGAAGAAAAATCATGTCAGCGTTCATTGAAGGGAAAATCAGGCTGACAGGTGAATGAATTATTGAACTTTGTTAGCTGTAAAATAAAAATAACACACACCAAGATATGTATCCTTCCATTCCCACATCCAGACCGAGACTTTCAGCCCTGAGCTGTATATATACAAGTTGAATCACAGCCTCTTCCTCTGATGAGCTTTTGGTTTAATTAACATGAAAGAAGCTTAACTTGACAAAAAGAGAACTGTGGTTAGCAATAAAATGGGTTCTGTTTTCCTGCCTTCTTCTGTAGCATACACATGCACAGAGTTCCATCACTGCCAATCCGCATATTTAATGCTATTGCTACAGACTGTGCTGAATATTCAGCCCCTCAGTGAGGAATTTCTTACACTTTTCCTTCCTGCCTTCTGAGCACATATGAACTCAGCAGACAGTTGCAGTTCTTGTGCAAGGACCTGCTCAGCAAGGTTTTGCTGCTGGAGAAGAACTTCTTAGTCCTTTCCACCTAAAAACTACCCCACCACACCTCCAGCTTATTCATGTCAATAATTCAAAGGCAGCATTTTAAAATTTTCTGAGATGCAAAAAAGTCCTGCCTATGCAGGTGACATCCAAAACCTTAAAAAGGCCAAGCAGCAACCTGATGCTGCCATTCCTCTTACGCTTCCACTTCTATGACAGTGTCTAACTTGGCACGATCTCTGTGGTACCTCTTATCTGCCTTTAAAAAGCTTGTTTTATTCATTTTTCCATGCAAAATGTAGGATATCAGGACCTTCTTGAAATACACTCCTTAACTTCATCTTTCATCTGGCTCACAGGTGGCAACTTCTGTTATAAACATTGTCTTCTATTGAATGTAAATATGATAAAAATTTGTCTGTACTCAATATATCTTATAGTCAATATCTAGTTAATAAATTACAAAGTCATTCCAGTGCAAGTACTTGAACTTCAAAAGAACAGTTATCTTTGCAACACAAGTGTGCCATAAACGGTTGTAGCAAATCAAAATTGACTGGAGAACTTGTTGAGAAAGCATTTGCTTTGAAAAGCAATCATCAACCTGCTCCTCTACCTTGCAGGAGTTGGGCTTCAGGGATTGCCTTCAGAATAGGCTCCATAATAGTACAGCTTGAAAGCACGTGTAAATCAAAGTAACTACAGTAGGTATGGTGTCTGGAACCGTAATCAAATAAATGCATAGAAATCACAAAACAGAAAAGGTAACTAAGTACACAATAATCCCTGTAACATACCAGAAGCAGCTAATGAAACAAATGAGAACAGCATGGGCAGGAAGGAATACAAAATACTTGAGTCTTAACTAGATGATTCATGCTTCGAGCTTACCATTATTGGTACATGATAAATAGCAGCACTGTTATTACACATTGTACCTGGACCACATTTTCAGAAGGATTCCCATATACCTTTGTGGTACTGGCTACCTAACTGCTGCTGACTATAAATGCAAAACATAGGGTCACAAAGGCTTTGCATGCATTAAACATCCATGCCTATAAATGTGGGTACCTAAATACAAACATCTCCCTGTTGCCTTCACACTAGTAGAAGTTAAGCTGCTGCTGAGGCATGAGTTTTTTGGGTTAGGGCATTTAAAAATCAGCAACCTATTCTATTAATTTCAAAGCAGACACTAGTTTTAAATAAGCAGGGTACCCACTTCCTTAATTGTACTAAAAATACAGATGCAATTTCTAGTAAAGACCTACTCCAATACATAAAGCTGTCAAAAATTAAAACACTTTTGTGTCCATTTACATTACATCATTGTGCTGGTTTTGGCTGGAGTAGAGTTGAGTTTCTTCATAGTAGTTGGCACGGGGCTATGTCTTGGATTTGTGGGGGAAACAGCGTTGATAACACAGGGATGTGTTAGTTATTGCTGAGCAGTGCTTGCACAAAGCCAAGGGCTTTTCTGCTTCTCCCCCCACCCCACCAGGGAGCAGGCTGGGGGGGCACAAGGAGTCGGGAGGGGACACAGCCGGGACAGCTGGCCCCAACTGACCCAAGGGATATCCCATGCCATAGGACGTCATGCTCAGCATAGAAAGCTGGGGAAGAAGAAGAAGAAGGAAGGGGAGGGGACATTCGGAGTGATGGAGTTTGTCTTCCCAAGTCACGGTTAGGCATGATGGAGCCCTGCTGTCCTGGAGATGGCTGAACTCCTGCCTGCCTGTGGGAAGTGCTGCATGAATTCCTTGTTTTGCTTTGCTTGCATATGTGGCTTTTGCTTTACCTGTTAAACTGTCTTTACCTCAGCCCATGAGTTTTCCCACTTTTGCCCTTCTGATGGTCTCCCCCATCCCACTGGGAGGGAGTCAGTAAATGGCTGCATGGGCCTTGGCTGCCAGCTGGGGTTAAACCACAACAATCATCAAAAATCATCCTTATAATCAAGTGAGGGACAACCTTGACCACTCAAGGCAGAATCTGGTTTGCTTTTGTATGGTAATTTTCCTGTTGTGATACTTATAAGCCCATTTTGGAAAATCTGGACAATTATGCCAGACCATCACAATAGGGACGACTACACAAGCAAAAGATTGCAAGTAATGTATATTGAAACATTTGGCTGAAGATTCAGCAGAAGGAAAGAGAACTGGCCAGATAAGGAATGGCCAAGGTGATGCCATCTGCACAGTGGGAGAGAAATCAGTTCCTGAAATGGTTACAGTAAGATGCAGAAAACTAAGTCCCTGGCAAGGACAAAAAAATATTTTTGGCCTTTGTAGTTACTGATTCTTAATGGTACAGTGTACAGGCACAAACAGTTTAGGCAGAGCCCTGCCAGACAAGAAGGGCAACTAAAAATTGTTGTGTGTCTTGGTCTTTGATGCAATCTAGAACTGTTTGCTCAAAAAACACGTGTTTGCTTTCACCTTTATATTGTGACTTCCATTCAAAGAACATAATGCACTTTACAAACATGTGTTTTGAATTATAGGTCCCACCCCCAACAGGTATTTGCTTTTTCATTTCTATTGTGGCTTGATGCAAGGGACACGGTGTGCTTTACAAACACGTTTCATTACAGCCATAGGTCTGACCACTGACAGTATTTACGGCTCATAAAAGAAAAGGTACAAGAAGCACCAAAAAGAAAGCGTGACATTTTACCCAGGGCTTTTGCTTTTCCTACCATGCAAGGGTATTGTTGACCAGTGTGATGACCTGGAAAAATCTGCCAAGTGTTGCGGTGAGCTAATTTCTTGCCCATTTCACATATCTAGAAGCTAGAAAAACTGATGCAATTTTGGTTTTTAATAGTATACATTGTAGGCTTCTGTTTTGTATTCATGTATTTTTCACTACAGTGTCTTATCGAGAAATCTACCTTAGGTGTTTTGAGGTGTCCTCAAAGGCAAACACCTATTTTTATTAACAGAATTTAGAAGTTTAACTTCATTCTCTAAATCGTATCTATATCAAATGCCTCTAGAGAACTAAGTGAATATCAATGTGGCAAAGCTGGGAGCATCTAATGTAACAAACAGAATAAATCCAAATAGCACAGGAAGGACAAGACTGTCTTTTGCCCCTTATGTGTTTCTGCAGGCAAAATGGACAACAAGTGCTTTGGGAAGAAAAGGGGGAGGGGGCATAAATTCATGGAATATGATGACTACAAAGAAATTTACTTCTACTTAGTTTACGAGATCATTAGGAGAAGACCTCAATTAAGGTTTCTATGTTGTGCTTCTTGGTAAATCGGATTTCCGTAACACCACAGCATACTGGATACTTGACTATTTTGGAAAGCCAAGCACCAGAAGTTTCTTTGATTCCAGCAGAATTTTAATCTATTAGTATTTTAATAATTTCTTACCTTAAAAACAGAGCTCAATTGCTATTAAATTATTATTATAAACCATTTTAATCCTGCTATGATCTCCTTACTGATATCATGCATTAGATAGTTTTGTCATCTACAGTAAAAACACTTTCTCCATAGACCTGTTCCTTGAACAGGAGTGGCACTGGAAAAATCTTTCATAGTACCTTCAGTTACCCAAGGGATTTTTTTTTTTCCTTCAATCTTAGTAAGATTGTAAGTACCATAAATTAAGGGTGTTGCATAAACTAATATACAAACTCCCCCTTCCTGCCTAGATTCAGGCTACCACCCATTCCTGTGAGGATGGTGCTTCCTCAGGCAGACAGTTTTAATACAATTCCTGTTTGAGTTTTTGATCCACACATATGTTTTCAAATCCCTGAACGAACGATGGAATCAGGAAGTTTCTTCTGGTTGTTAGGGTCAAGCAGGGCCACAGCATTTCACCATGCTGCTGTTTTGCAACCTCTTTAAAATTCAAAGCTTCCTCCATCCTTGCTTAGGTAACACTCCCATAGTCACCGGGAATTTAAATGGACACAGAACAGTATGTGTGAATCAACATATCCGTGTTTGTTCCCCCAGCTGAAACTTAAAAGAAGCTGGCTTATAAATGGCAAGCAAGGTCTCACATATTTTGTACAAAGTCTGTCTGCTGGCATTAATGCTCCTACAAATGCTCTACCAGCTGGCTGACGGTGGCTGAGCCAGCTCCTCTGCTGAGCAGCAGCATGACCTCTAGCTATCAAAGATTACAGCAGCATGAAATTCTTGCTCTCCAGCCTGATGTTAAGCAGGATGAAAAAGGGTACTGGTTTAGACCCCCTTGTGCCGGAAAAAGGCACTACCATAGACCTACAATATCAAGTGATGAGGTACACATCTACCCGCTTATTAAGGACCAACACAGAAATTAATGAATTAAATCTTCATGCGTTACATATACTGCAATACCCAGTGATGGACCAATTTTTTTTAACCTAATGTGTCACTTTGGGCATCAGCTCCAAGATTTATATAACATGTTAAATAAAGTTTACTTTGTTCTATCTACTCTGACAATTCTTTATCTCATACTACTTCCTTTCATTCCCCCCCTCTAATAACTCATTACAATTACTCACTCCTCCCTTGGGGCAGGATCTGGAAACAGAAACGTAGAGCCCAACTCTGAACTCTACCATGGCAGGTACTCAGTACCTCTCCTGGTTTTGGCCAGGACACATTCCAGGTAAGAGCTAAAGTGCAAGGGCATTTTGCACATTTCCATATTTTCAATAGAAAAAGGGACCCTCTTTAGTATCAATGTAAGAGGACCATCAACAGCCCTGCAGCTTTCTCTAAAAGTAAAAACAATAGGAGCCCAAAAGTTTTCCATCAGGCAGTATAAGGAGGTTTTGCATAAGGGTGAGCAAAGTCCGCAACGCCCTACACAGGTAATTCCTGAGGTGCAAATCAACCTCACCAGCTGCAACGGCGAGGAAGGCAGAGTCGTATGAAGTCAGTCAGGCAGAGGCAATCCTGGCAATGGTCCCGCATCTAACTGCCACCAGTTTCACCCGCTCAGCTGAGATGGCTGCCTTGAAGATGTTGCTCTTGGAAGTTACAAGACACTGACCCTTCTGTAAAACATGCAGGAGGAGGCTTTAAAACAGTGAGGCTCACAACATTCAGAGAAACACAGACACCCTCTCTGACACCATCTTTATTATGAGAATGAAGTGGCCTAAGAGGAAATTCGTAGTAAAGAAGGGGCGAGAGCACTTTACCTGGTAGTGCTATGTGATAGGAAGAAGTATGTTTTTTGAAAAAAAAGTAGCAGGAAGAGGCCTGTTTCAAAATGTTTCATTGCTCTGGTAATGAATGATTAGAGAACATCAAGATATGTATTTTTAAAGAATTTGATTTAATAACGGTATCAGACATTGCAGATTATTTTTTTCCAGTATAGACTGAAGAAATATGGGTGACAGTCTAGAGAACAAAACAAAAAAGACTGTAGCAAATGAGGCTGGAAGTACCAAACAGTGCAGACAGCAGCAGAAATAAAGGCAAGAGTTTGCATGAAGGAAAACCTGGCAGACAATAAACTCAGTGGCAGCACTGGGATAGAACAGCCCCATAAAAATAGTTTCATGAGCCAAAGCAAGAGCATAACAAGGATGGTCATGGCATCATCAATATAACCGAAGAGGAAATGACCTTTGGGGATAGTCGAGGCTTTCTTCACTTGCTTCGATTCATTTTGGGTAGCATGTGCCCACCTCCCACACTCAACATGCACTGTCGATGGTAGCACCAGTGCTGCATCTCCGGTCAAAGGCTCTCATGCTGCTGTGCTTTACTGTAGGTGGCTGCAGCAGCTGCCAGCTGATGGAAAGGAAAGCCTTTGTTTTCACCAACTCTAAACACCAGGCAAACTTTATGCTGAAGTTTCTATTTAGTTTATGCTATCCAAACACAGACATATGCCATGGGGCATGCACAGGGGACTAAAATCCACACAAATTATACTTTAAACCTACATTTAGATTTGTCACCTTGAAAAGGCTCTTCCTCCTTATCTTCCTGTTAAGATGCTTACCTTGCTGTTAGATCAGCGGTCATGTTAAATCTGCATCCAAAAGTTTGTGTCCACAGACATGGATGAAGCTTTTTTCTGGGTTTGCACTGAAATGAACATCTTTTCCTCTCCCTGTCTAAAGTACACTTGCATAAAACCTGATCATGATGCTGATCTAATCATTTTCCTGAAGGATTTTTCTATTACCAACACATGGAATAAATAAGGTGGACTACAGAGAAGCTATTAATGACTCCTTTTAAAAAGCCATAACAGAATCACAAACATTACACAAGAGTAGCACTTCTTTCTGCCTATGCAAAATGAAACTGAAATCTCAATGTAAGCCCTTTATTTACACTGAAACTTACATTTCTGATAAAAGTATAACCATGTATGAAACTAAATGACAAAGTAAAGCACACAAATATATCAATGAGATTAACGAATAGCATCTATTATTAGCACTTGAGTGTAGCTGGCAGGATAGCAACTGAACATGCTGAAGTAGAAAAGCAAGCTGAGTTTCAGGAATACTGTACCATATATATCCTCATATAAAAAAGAAATAATTCAAAGAGTATCTCAAAACCTCAAGTATCTTCTTTCATTTTATGATCACTGAAATTTTATTTTGGCCCTCATGTTACAGTTCTAGAAAATTGCAAATACCCGACGCTGCACAGCACTTTGCATTTTGAGTACTACTGAGGTCAACAGGACTTTTAGGCTGCATTAGTATAGGGTATTACATATTATATAGATTATGATATATAATATCACTGTATTTCCTAAATATGCTCAACATTGTTTATACAGCTGCTGATTTTATGCTTTCTGTTTGAAATTATTTGAACGCCAGCACACAAAATGTGAACAATTTGCAACAGCACTTTCTGAAATATACATAAACAGCCACCAGATGGCAATAAAACCCAGCTAATAAGCAAAGTTCCAGCTTTCTGCGATGTTCAAAATCACTTTTGTTGCCTTCCTTTCTTACAGCTAGTGGACACGCAGCAAAAATATCCACTCACGTAGTTCAAGTGCTATTCACAACTGATGAACACCTGAAATGAAAACTGGCAGTGTTTACATATTACACCAATAAGAGTGAGTTCAGTGAAACAGTAGATTAATTGCCCACCATAGAAAAACATGGCCCAGAATTACTAAGTATTCAGCATAGTTCCCCTGAATTGCAGTAAAAACTTTTCACAATACTCCCAGCTACCACCATATCCTCGTTGTTTTAATTCTTCCTTATTTATCCTCTTAGTATTTGCACAAATTTAGTTAGACTAAAAATACTAATCACCGTGACTGAGATCAATGCCACTTTATATCCTTCTTTTCCCACTATTTTTTAATTTTCAATACACATTCAGTGCAAGTGCTGACATTGAGATCTACAATACTCTACAATGCTCTCCCTTATTAACAAGAACTTCACTATTCTGAAATGTATTGTCAGGTGACATATGAGCTTTTTTTTTTTTTCTCCTTAAAGACAATTGCCTGTTTTTTTCCCATTACGTGTGATACCATCAAACACATCTCATTTTGGTTTTTTAATGGTTTTACTCAGGTACATATGCAAGAATGTATTCTTGTTGAGTATATTGTCATGTACGTAAGATATTTACTTCAGTTTAAAAAGAAAAAAAAATCAATTTATGTAAAAAAACCTATGCTGCTAGATGAGAAAAACTCCAGAGCTTTCTCAGACTCACTCAGTTAAGCAAAAATTGCTAGCCAGGCTTTATTTTCAGACAGAACTACACACAGTCATGCATAAAAACAAAACAGTCACATTGAATAGCTCTGCAACTGATATATGACATATATGAACTTTGCCAGCGTGTACCAGCCAAAGACCTTGCACTGGGACTTCTTGTTCTTCAGCAACTTTTCCAAAGAATATTTCTTAAACCTCTTCATCACTCAAGGTTAGTTTCGTAACTATTACACTGTCTGCTGGGAAAGGCATTGTGCTGAACTACCAAACTGCATATTACATTAATCAAGCTTGTTCACTTTTCTAATGTTTCATTAATTTGGGCCACTTGGATCTTCTGCTCAGCTAATTCTTCATCTCCTCATGTAACAGCAGAATGGTGAGGGGGTTTTGCTCCTTATCCAATTAAAAAAAAAAAAAAAAGGAAAAAGAAGAACAAGGTAAAAAAAATGCTGAAGTATCTTGTCATCTCAAACAGTAGGAGACATGAACCTGTTGGGTGATTTGGGATTTTTTGCACTCCTCTATTTCCTCAGCAGAAAAATAGGACTTTCTCCCTTTGCAACCCATCCTGAGGATCACTGCTGTGGTTGCTGCAACAATTAGTTTGTTAAACCACTTTACTGAAGCCACACGAGGCTTGCTGACAAACCCTGGAGGGGAGCTTAGGCTTGGAGGTCTGAGAGTTGTTTGGCCTTAATGAATGAAAATATGTGACAGCAACATTCGTCATGTTTTCCATAATTTAGCTGCTCAGCGTTACCCCTCCCTGCACTGCAGCACTTAATAAGGCCCTTAATGTCCCCTTAATCAGGCCGTACTTAATGTTACTGCTCTGCTGCCTTCTTTGTGTGACTCTTTTCCCTAAAGATATTAATAGCAGTTTCAGAGATAAAAACTACTGACAACTCCATATGTTATACAGTAGCAAGCTCCTTCCTTGGCTGATTTATTTAAGTGGAGAAGTTGCAAAAATTTCTAAGCTGTTGTTGAAGGATAAATCAACACCTCTATCAGTGAAGCATTACATCTTTTGGGACTCCTTCTGTGCACCAGTCACAATCAATCCAAGAAATATATCTGTGTGTCCCTTCGCCAGAGCACGGAGAATTTTTCTTGGTCAAGTACTCAGCAAGGACCATAGGTCATTAAAACTTAGCATCTATTTTCCTTCTTCAGTAGCTATTTTTAATGCTTACCCATGTTGGCTGAAAAGGCAGTAGATAGCAAACCTGCAACTCAGATTTAGCCACCCAGATGTCCAAAATTTAGCGTAACACTATGCTACACATGAAGGTCCTCTTAAGGAGTTCAAAATGGGAGGTATGGTAGTTTCTGTCTTCAGTGTGAAGGTGATTTTAAGCATCCCCAGCAGACCAATGAAATAACGACAGTCTCAGTAGAGCATCAAACCTGTTCAGCTAAATTTGTTTTTTCAATACAATTTTGCCAACCTGCTGAAAAAGACTCTTCTTTTGCAATCTTCACAGGGTGCAAGGTTAACTCATGGAGGACACTTAAACCCCTATGTATTAACAACTTACTGGTCAAACGAGATTACCCAATTTTACAGAAACTTCAGGGAAAAAAACAGTCTTAAGCTGCATCACTGATCTGAACATATGAATGCCATTACAAATTTTGTTACCTAGTATTTCCCTTCTTTGTAATTTCCATGTTCTGTATTCTACTGTGTTGGTGATTTCAGTGAAATGTGCAGGACTACATCTGGAAGAAAGGTTTAATCTGTTGGAGTAAGAGGAAAGCCTGAAGTGTTTCTTCCACTACTTAGTAACCATGTCATCATCACAGACAAAAACGGCAGTGAAGGAGAAAACACTAATGCTACTGGCTTCATTGTATGAGTTCATCTAGATCAGTGCTGCTTAGATCACCTTGGGTCTTCATAAAAAAGCTGTTCATTTAACGAAAGCATTCATCAGGTTAAAAAAATGTCCCCAAGTTATCACTCACCCTCATATGTTACCCAATGTGATTGTGAAAAAGTATGAGTCACTACAAGTGAGCAAGAAACTCACAGTCCAGTAAAACAGAATGCCATTGCCAAAACCGGTGGTTCCTGGAAAACCAGAGAGAAATTCTAACTACATGTTTCACTTAAATGCCTTGCTCTGGAATTGAATCCAGGCAGTTCTGCTAGGTCCAAACACAGTATGTATGGAGAATTAAGCATCTGACAATGAGACTTATAAGCAACATTACACTGAATCCACAGCTATCTGTGGCAGCCCACAAATATGTCCTGAGGGCGCAGATCAGTATTCTCTCGCTGCTGCATAGATGCTGGGTTGGGGTGGCAGGGAAACGAATCTGCTTGCTTGGGATCCACACCCTGGAGACAGGAAAATTTCAGATGGGTTAAAAAAAAAAAGGATACATTTTCTGGCACGTCAGGTTGCATGAAAAGATGAGTTGCACACACATAGTACCACACAAATGGAATAGTACAGATTTCCCTGCACAAATTACATTTGGTATAATTTCACCTATCTGCCTAGACCACCTCCTGCTTTTATATGGCCTTTATAAGAAAAAACACACACACACAAAAAAAAAAAAACAACCCAAACCCACAGAACTATGAAAAACCCAAAAGAACTCTAAAGGCCAGTCCCCTGTTTCTTAAAACCAGAGTACCCGAGAGGAGCTCAGCAGTAATACTGTCAACTAGAACAGCCTACAGACATACAAACTTTCAGATACGCTACACAAGAGTCACTTTTGGGGACCGTACTGCCCATCATTCCCTAGTGAAGCCCGAACCCCGCGAGTATACAGCCCCGTGCCAGGTGCTGCCTCCAGTGGGAAACCCAACACGACAAAGCACTGCCATCTGCTAGATGGCTGCTACGAGTGGAGCATGGACAAGGAGTAGCCTTTCCTTGCAAACTGTCCCAAACAAATTCGACATGCGTGTGCCCAAGGACATAGTTTTCGCACAACCAGAATGCTATCACAGCATAATTATGATCTGTTTTCCAATTGCGTCCCTGAGGGCTGGTGGCCAACAAATGCCCAGTTTCTGGATCCTGACCAGCTGGAATAAGAGGAAGACCAAGCTGCTCAACTCTGGCAAAAATGACCCATGCAAAACTTTCTAATAAACCTTTGAGGTGCCCCTGAAGCAGAGTGTCTCAAAGGACAGGCAGGAATTGGGCAAGGACTTTCCCATGGTCACAGTTCTGCCTAAGCTCCATTTATGGAGCCTAAATCCTTTCTCTCATTCAAACTTGGCCCACCCTGTGGAACACAAAATGCACAAAGGAGCTGACTGTGAGACATTTGTGTGGCACAACGTGTGTGCAACTCATCTTTTCAGGCAACCTGACGTGCCAGAAAAGGCATCTCTTTTTTTTAACCCATCTGAAGTTTTTTCCCTCTCCCATAATTCCTTCTTTACTCTTCTCCAGCTCGTAAGTACTTCGCTGTGACCACTTTACCCACTAACATTAAAAGTTACCAAAAATCCTTAAAACGCCCATGCTCAGTAGACCATCCTGCATCGCTACGTTCTTGCACTGTCCTTTTCTGTCCAAGCAGCTTCACACCCTGAGGTTCCAGCACCAGCCACGTACGGCTGTCAGCCCCACAGCCATCACCCCCCTGCCATTTCGGTTTTGGCTCGGGCATGAAGGCTGACTTGCTGTACTGAGCACCCTGTATATTTCTGCACGGCTTGGAAATCCTCCCCACAGAGCCGCTGAGCCAACAAGGCGTGCACAGTGTCCATGCCTTCACTTTTTAACAGCACACACCACCAAGAAGGAGAGAGGCATTGCTTCCACATACATCACTTAAGGGGCCAGAAATACAGAGAGAAGCATGGCTTCCCCAACAGTGACAACCATCACTCTTGTTGGTGAAATGTTTATCTCACTACTAAAGGCACATTGTATGTGCTTATTAGTTTAGCTCAGAAAGTTGAAGTAAAATAGATGGTCTAAAACAGAACTCAGCTCGCCTCGGGGTCACTTCCTTTCTAAAAATACTGCCTTACTAAAGGTCTGAAACTAAGCTAAGGAAGAGCTGGTGTGCTGAAAGCTGGTCTGTTCTTTTTCCAGACTATAAATTAGTCTAATAAAAGATATTACCTCTCCTAGAATCCTTGCTTACCAAAAAGCATAACAGCTTATTTCTGGAAATAAAATCACAGTATATAACTTTCCATTTTGAAACAGAAAGCTGATGGGTGTTCTTTGATGAACCAAAAGAAAGGGGAATAAAAACATTCTCAGTTTTCTTATAAAGCTCCAGTCCAAATATTTTAAAAATATTTCTTCTGCTTTTCCTGGATGTTGGGAAAGATCCTGTGACAAAAACACAAACAAAAAAACCCAGGGACTTCGTATAGCCACACCTATTACAAGATTTCTCTGTAAACTGCTAGCAAGAAGAGATGAACATGGAAAGAGAGGATGCAAAAGCAGTATTAAGAAAATAATGGTGTAGCACGGTCCTTAGTACCACCATGACCCAAGCGTGAAGCCTAGGCCTGGTTTCTCTGGCAGCAAACCTTACCAGAAAAAGCTGCGTAACATGTTTTGCTTCCTGGGCACCCAATATGGTTTGTGGCCTTCTTTATGTTGTAGCTTAATCACTCCAAGGTCATTTAGATTTCATAATCTTGCCTTTTCTCATATCCTTGCCAAAGACCTTCTAGGAAATGTTCATTAAAATAAAACACTGAGGAACAGTGGCTATCTTGCATTTTTCAAGGAATACGTCTTTACATGTTTTTTATATGTAACTGTGAGCCTGAGCCAAGGATGGAGGCTCTGCAGCTATGGCACGGACCACAAAGAGACAGTTTCAACCTAATAGGGAGCCTGTGTAAGGATAAAATAGGCGTGAGGCAAAGCCTAGAGTCCAAGCTCTGCTGAACCAGCACCCGGTCTCCACAGTGGCAGCTCAGGTATCTTTGCAGCATGCTTTCAGAAGAAGGAGTGCCCTGCTGAAATAGTGGGTGGCTCTGAATAGACCCAGATTAGCTTAGACACAGTCCCCAGCTTATCACAGTGCCAGCCCTTCTGGCAGGAGATGGAGGAGTTGGCAGGCGCCTACAGATGAAGTAGCTGCAAGGCAAGAAAGGGGGAAACGCCTTAGGGGGAGCAGGGAGGGACAACAGGGACAATCAAACCCAGTGCAGGACATGGCCACGTCCCTTCTAAACTATGTTCAGTATTCTAGCTCTGGCCCCTGTTTGACTGTCCATCGTCACGTCTGAAGTAGGTATTTCAAGCACATGCTTATATATTACTGACTGCAACTGTAAGCTTGCCCTTTGGTCATGTTTGCCAGGAAAGATTAGTTTAAATACATGTTTAACTGTTTGTTTTCTCAGTTTAACAGCACTAACAATTATTTTCTCAAACCAAAACTTGCAAATATTCAGTTTAACATGATTAATACATAACTCAAATTCTATTTTTAATAGTAAGTACACCTCAGAACTCAAGTTACTCTAAATCATTACTTAGCAAATATTTAGAAGTAAAAGAAAAAACAAAACCCTAACTAAAAACTGCAAACAAAAAGTTCCAGTTTGAATACTTTCATTACTTACAGTATGTACCTTCTGAAAAAAGAATGGTCAGAAATGCAGCTCTTTGTTGTGCACATGCTTTCTCACTAACTACTATTCTGCAAGGATACTGGTATGACCGGGCAAAGCTGCTCCTAGCTCCTAACTCCTTCAAACTCAGGAATCAGTTTCACAAACTCCAAGTTTCTTTACATCAGTGAGGATAGCATTCTCCATTATAAACCAAACCCAAAATATGCCTACTCAGTAAAACTTTCTTTTCTCTCTACCACAGCACTGACAGCTGAACAGCAATTCCAGTGCAGATGGTACCAAAAGGAAGGTCTGTAGACATCCCTCTGCATCTAGGACTTTTGGAAGCAGCTTCTCAGAGTTGCAGTGCATAGATCCATGTTATTGTAACATGATGCATCTCACCACCGTTCCACACCTTAATGTGACAATATTTCACAAATGTAGCCTCATAACCGATATGAGGAGGGAAAATTTTATTCCTCTTATTTTTATGGATGGATTGAGGATCAGATATAGCAAAGGATTACCAGAAATGAGTCCGTTAGGAGGACTTTCTAAGTACATTTCACATTTTCCATTCATTCACTGCATGAAATACAGAAACCGTCCTGGAGCATGCTTTTTCTTTCCAAGATTCTCCCTTTGATATGAACACCTCAGCCACCAGACAACGGGTAATGTCTGCTTTGACACTCTCTCTAGACCATTCTCTGCTGCACAGTGAAACAGCTTCAAAAGGAGGGGCAAACACGGTCGCCACCCCAAACCAGATAACATATCAGGATTCTCTATGAGGAGATGGGAGAAGAACCTGGAGCTTCCTATTAATGCTAGTTTATTGATTAATGAGTCAGAAGAGCATTGCAAGCTTTTCTGGCTTTGCTTTTAGAAAAAGTAATGACTGTTCTCAAGATCATTGTGCACCACACCCATCTTTGCAGGTTTATCAAGTGCACAGTGAGAAGCCAAATTAGATAAAGTCAGTAAAGGGACCAAAGCAGAATAATTCCTAACCTTTGGATTTTGGGTGGTCTTCAGCATGAATGTACTGTTTGGTCACATCAAGGCTGGGACAGCTCTGGGCTTGTAGAAAAGTGCAAATCTAGGCACCCAACAAACTCCAAAACAACAAAAAATCCTCCAAGGCTGGGTGAAAGCTCATCAAGAATTTTTAGAATATTGATTTGGGGCTTGGTGACCTAAATTCTGCCCATTCCTACATCCACATCCTTCTACTAGATCTCAGCCTGCACAGCAGTCTGCGACATAAAGGATTATGTCTGTGTTGCCTAAACACTCCAGCTAAGATCTGAACCGTGTGGACCTCTCAGAAGCAGAGCAGAGCATGCTGACACCATGCAGTCATCGATACTGGAATAGCTAAGTTCAGATGAACCAGCACTAATTTACAACAGTTTCCAGGGAAGATTCTCAGGCAATGCAATCTGTATTACCCAGCAGGTCAGGATATTTTTTTCTTTCTTTCCATAATTTTCCAACAAAATTTCCTCTCCTCTTTCCACTCTTTCCACCAAAAATAAAACCCCAAAACAACAACAACAAAAAAAAGAAAAAACAAGTCATACCCAGTTTCAGGAAATGGTTTGTTAAATGAGGTCTAATCTTTATCTCTTTATAGAGGCTGGAATATTGCCATCCTCCTTGAAGATACTGACTCCAATAAAAGACAGAGCATCACCTTCATGGTTTTCGTCAGCTAAAAAAAAAAAAAAAAAAGATTTGGACTTGATTTTTTTCAAACTTTATGCTGACTTCTATGCAGAGTCTATCATGTACAAGGCCTGAGAAAGATTATTGGAGGCTCCTGACAAATAATAACCACTCTAAGTGTGTACGAACTAGGTCTTCACTGCCTATTGTTGATCTAAATCATAAGACTTGACCATCTTTGCATTCAATTTTTTAAATCCTGATTCAGGATCTATAAAACTTTTAATACTTAACTAAAGGACAGTTTATTTGAAAAAAAAAAGAACCTCCTGAAAATTAACTAATATTCAGTTAACTAGACAACTGAAAACAATACCTCTCAATACCTCTTTTAGTTACACTTCATAGCATGTTCTCCATTTAAATAGAAGCAGAATTATTTTTTTTTTAATTGATTTTGACACAAAGGTTTCACCAACGGTTTGCAGAAATGCACAAGCAAAAAGGCTGGTAAAAGGCAGCGCAGGCAGTTCACCCCATTTGCCACAAGATGGCACGAAACACATAAATTATGAGGACGACAATAAACAGCATACCGTCAGAAATATTAAAAAAAAAAAAAGCTGCAGAGACTGAATGTATGTGTGACTTTTGGCAGAATGTGGGAAATGCATGAATACGTGCACATACAACATCCTTCTGCAGAACTGCCCACCTAAAGTTTACTATTCATAACACACACTTAACCAAATTGTGAGCCTCTTCAGGGCCCCAGGTTTAAACTCCATATAACCATATATATGGTGCAGTGATCTAGAAGGTGGCTGGAAACAAGCTGGCGTGGGATCAGAAATAAGAGCAGCAAAGAGGTAGTGGGTGGAACTTCTGGTGGGGAACAGGCTCAGATTTAAGTCAGGACAACCCGGGTGGGAGAAGGTGGTCGGCAGTGGGGAAAAGGGCTGTGGGGAAAAGGGCTGAGCAGTGGGCACCCACCCGGGCTGAATCACTCCCAGTCAGAGACAGGGGCAGCAGAAAGAGATGGGCAAGTGGGTGAGAGACGGGCAGGAGAGCAAGCACAAGTGGGCAAATGGCAGACTTAAAGAGAGATTTTTGTATACATACATGTACTTTGTACAAGACACCAAGACAAGAGATTGTTTCATTTCCGTGCTGATTTCTGGGCTGTTCTGGTGAACTCAAAGCTCTTTTCTGAACTCATCATGTCTAAAAGAGTCTGCTAGAGGTTAGCTTCTTACCTCACCTGAATCAGAGACTTTAAGTTAACATACCAAATACTGCCAGATTCATAACAAAATCTTGTGATTCGGGAGTTTACAGCTGTGCCCACGATAACCAACAGGATGCAACATGAGAAACGCTGGTCCCAAACCATTCTCCTTCCCCAAAGGACACAGGAGTGAAGAGCTGCAGGAAGGAGATTCATGTTTTAGGGAAGAGATAACAGGGACAAATAAAAAAAAAAAAAAAACAGAGGAAAGTTTCCTGACTGGAGCACTAGGAAAAGGTGGGTCATTATTACAAACAAGAGCAGATCTCAGCTCAGGTGCTTTGGGTGCGTATATATGTGCATAGCGCAGAGTGAATATGAAATTGATTTTTTCTTTTTTCACCAAGCTTTAACAGGAATTTAGAATTAGCCTTGAAAACTGGGTCAACTTTCATGTAAATCAGCACATCCGATCACTCAGGGTATTTTGTAATTAACTCAGAACAACAGCATAGCAATGTATGGAAATTAGAGAGCTTCAAAGATCGTGGGATTTTGCATAACACGGGTATCCACATGTCACACAAATTTCAGTGGACTCAGTTCTATGTGTTTGGAAGAACATCCAAGAAAGGCTCAACCATGCCTGCAGCCCTCAAAAGTTGCTCCAAATTGCAGCTGTCTCACTGTTGCAATAAAAATCAGATTTATTGGTGGCATTGTCAACATGTCCAGTAAGCCTTAAGAAGCAGGGCTACCATCCACTGCATTTTTCTCCAGACAGACATCCAAGAATAGGAAAGAGCTGTCTGCTGCTCAGGATGACGCATGGTCAGGACTTTTAAGTGTCTGCAAATTGGCAAAACCTAAAGTCCAAGAAGATGACCCACAAGTTCACAAAGGGTGTGATCTTCCTAACAGCGTACTCGTATGAAACGCTTGGCGCACATCCCACATCCCAACAGCAGCTGTGGTATTTTTAAGTTGTGTGTCTAGAAATGGATCGGCGAAAGACAGGAATCCCAGTGAGCAGGGAGGCAAGTTAGGGCTACAAGGTCTGCAGATGATATATATACAGGGGAGGTTTTACAGCAGCTGAGCAAATTGTTTTGTCCTTCTTCGACAAGCCTGGAATGGCCAAATGCAATCAATACACAAAACATATCACATGTTATCAGAAAATAAATGAGCACACACCGTACCCCAATTATGTAGGAAGGTCCCCTTCCTTATGTACATAAATACAAAAAAAAAAAAACAACACATGAATATCCACTGGGCTAGCTAGATTTGGGTCTGCAACTTCCCAGAAAAGGCAGCTTCATTTGTGCTCTTCATCATCTCTGCAGATTCGCCCTGAGAGAGGTGGATGGTGACAGCTGAGCCAGAACTGGAAGGACAGGAGCTGTGGCCCAGGCTCCGTGGATGGAAGCTGCATCCCGTCTGGCTGCCAGCTTTTGCACGTCCTACAGCAACCGCGGGCCACTGAGTTGTGGTTTCTATGACTCGTGGAGGACACGGTTACCTTCTAAATTGTAGAAAAGAGGAAGAACGTGCAAATAAACATATGCACGAGACCAACTGCATCTAAAGACACGACTGCAACAGGAAAAGCATTAGCAGGAGAGGAGTTATGACCCCTCTGCTTCTCTGGAGAGTTATCTTTTTACAGTTGGACTCTGTGATCTCAAAGTTCTGTTCCACCCTAAATGAGTCTATGACCGAAGGAAGGATGAAGCCTTGCCACAAGATGGTGCAAAAACATAAAAAGTCCCCTAACACACCCGCAGGACACAACCGAACATCTTCGTGATAAAAAAGCATGAGAACCTCCACCAGGTGTCACGTCAAGGGAAAAATGAATGACTTTTTTTTTTTTTTTTTTTACTTGAGAAAACCAGGGAATACAGGCATAAGCTTTGAAAACTTTTTAACTGTCGCTCCGAACTTCCAGCGCTGCGCCTCTGTGCCACCGCTCCCCGCCCCCAAAGCAGAGCGGCTTGGGGAGGAGATACCCACCACCATCACACCAAAACCTGGGGGAAACTGCAAGAATTACCAACGCAGGAAAAAAAAAAAAAAAAAAGAAAAAAAAAAAAGAGCACGAGAGCGTTTACCCAAGAAACGGGGATTAAAGAAAAAAAAAAGGCGGAAAAGTAACCACTCAAACGGGATGGGGGGGGAGAGGCACCGCCCCCCCGCCCTTGCACGATACCCAAAAAGTCGTGTCCAAAAAGTCGCGTTCAAAAAGTCGTGTCCAAAAAGTCGGAGGGGGGTAGATGGCCCGACCCGCTGCAGCGGGGGCGCGGACAGGCCCCGCCTACAACGACCGGTGGGCGGGGCGGAGGCGGGGCGGCGCATGCGCGTTGGGTCTTGTTTGTCAGCGGGCTTATAAGGCGGGACCGGCGGCGGCTCCGGTAGCGCCTTTGTGGGGAGAGAACCGGCAGCAGCGGCCGGGCCCCCCCGCCCGCCCGCCCCCCACCCCGCGCCGGTTGGGCTGGGGCCGGGGCTCCCTGCCGTCCCCATGAGCGCGTTTTAAGGTACGTGCTGCCAGCGTTGCTCTTTGCCCTAAGGGGTTTGGGGATTTTTTTTTTTTTTGAGGTGGGGGACTCTTCCTTTTTTTTTTTTTTTCTTAGAGTCTATTTTTCTACTCTTTGCTATAAAATCATGGTGCTGGGGAAAGTGAAGAGTCTGACGATAAGCTTTGACTGTCTGAACGACAGCAATGTCCCCGTCTATTCCAGCGGGGACACAGTCTCAGGAAGGGTCAGTTTAGAAGTCACTGGGGAAATTAGGGTGAAATCGCTTAAAATCCACGCCAGGGGACATGCAAAAGTGCGTTGGACGGAATCGAGAAATGCTGGATCCAACACTGCCTATACACAGAACTACACTGAAGAAGTAGAGTATTTCACCCATAAGGACGTCCTGGTCGGCCACGAGAGAGGTAAGGGTCTGCCTTCATAGTGCAATTTGGGGTGGCTTTTTTTTTTATTCTTTGTGGGGAAAAGGATGCATCTTTGCATCCCTGGTTCTTTTTTAACGGATGCAATTCGTTACCTTCCTGTTAAAGCTGCGGGAGATGGATCCGCACCGTGCCTGCAAGCAGGGCTGTGTTGATCTCCCTGCCCTTCAGCACAGGCATTTATTAATACTTTTTCGTTTTTTTAAATGACATTACCGTTTTGGGGTGGGTTTTTTTCACTAGTAGCATTAGCAGGATTTGCCCCTCCGTGGGGAGCATTGGTATAAAATCAAAGCCAGATAAGCAGTAAACGACTTCACTGGCAGCATCCAGGCAAATCCTGAAACACAATGAAGGCATAAAACCAGACTTTTTGACACATGGGGGGTTCTGCTTTCCGGGCAGAGAATGTGATGGGATTTTTAAGGATGGCTGCTTATTGGCCGCTAATAGATTCCCCGTGGCTTATTTTGACATGGCTATCGCCACCCCACGTGTAATTTTATTTTTTTTCCTAACCTTCTCCCGGATAAATCTCTTTCATTTCCCTCGCCCCACCCCTCGGGAAGGGTCGGGGGGGGGGGAACACCCCAATTTAAAGATGTGTCCAAAAAGCCCTGATGGCTAGCAATGGGGAGGGGGGGAGGGCTGGAAGGGGGTAGTTTGCGGTATGGAAGCATCCCTCCCCAAAACTGGGGGAGGCGAGGACCTCCTGTTCCCCCCCACCCCCCAATTAGTGCCGTGGGCTGCAGGGGGTCCCCACTCTATGGGGTGTACCCCCCCAGTAGCAAGCAGAAGGAGAGCAGCGAGGCTCGGGGTGTGTGTGTGTAGGGGTGTGTGTGGTTTTTTTGTGGGGTTTGGGGGTATTTTTTTTTTCCCCCGAAGTTCGCAGCCTTTGTTCGAAGCGGTTCAATCCTGTTTGGGACCGGTCCGGGGGGGGTGGGGGGGGGGGTGCGCCGCCTGCTCCGCGCAGATTGGCCGCACGCGTCAGGTGGTGGCGATGACTTAATTCCCTAGCACAAGAAAATAATGTTAAAAACCGGTTATGTAATTTGGGTGCCGCTTGCTTTTCCTGGTTGGGTTTGGGGTTTTTATTATTATTTTTTTAAAATAACGCCTGTTTACTGCGGGGATGGGATATTTCCCCTTCCTTTTGGGGGGGGGCGAACCTAAAACGTTAATTTCTCAAGAGCTCTGCCGGCAGCAGCGAGCCCATTCCCGAGCGTTTCTGACAGGAACGCTGCAGCAGAGCTGGGGGGGGGGCTTTTTTTTTTGGTGTTTTAATTGACACCTCCACAGCTCGCTGAGGGGGTGACTGAAGTGCCCCAAACCCCTCCTCACGCCGCCGCCGCCTCAGAAATCACTCGCCCGAGCGAAACTCCACGCACCTCCGGGTCGCGGGTGACAGAAGGGGTGCAGAGCCTCCGGTGGGGTGGGGGGTGTCGAGGAAAGGCCGCGTCCCGTCAGCCGCTACCGGCGCCCGCCTTTCAATAACTGCCCCCCGGGCGCCGCTCCCCGGACCTGGCGATCCTAAACCCGGCCCCCCGCCCTCCCCCTGATTGGCCGGTCGGCGTTTGTTGGCCCTGTTGCTAAGGCGATACCAGCCGCTGATTGGAGGAGCCGTTGGCCGCGGGGCGGTGAGGGGAGCAGGTTCCCCTGCCCGCACAGCCGGCCTGCGCCGGCAGCGCAACCCCCCCCCCCCCCTCCTCCCGCGGGGGCGGGGAGGGAGCGCTCCCCTGAGGAGCTGCGGGGGGGGGGGGGAAGCCCCTCTGTGAGGGCGGGACGCCCTGCCGCCAGTCACGTCCCCATCGCCCCCCGCCCCACACACACGCACACCGGTAACGTCCCCGGAGGGGTCTCGGCAAAAGGCGGTCGGCGCCCCGCCTTCCTTCCCTCCCTCCCTCCCCTCAGCCGGCGGGGAGCGGAGCTGCTGAGCGAATTGCGGCGGGTGTAACGTATACCGTATGTATATGAGCGGCTGGCTTGGGGATCCGCTCGCGCCGGTTTAGGCCGGTCGGCTCCTGCTCCAGCCTGGCCCCTGATTGACAGCTCAGCACTTGTTTACCACAGCTCCGCCGCGGCCGCCCGGCTCGGCGGGACTGCTGAGCTGGCAGAAAAGGGGGGGGGGGGGAGAACTTGTCTGTGAGGAGGAGGTGGCCGTGCGGGGACAGGGAGCCAACGCCAAAAGCCACGCTCCCCTTCTCTCTCTCCCTCAAAAAAAAAAAATAAAAGGCAAGCCACCCTCACGCTAATATACATTGTCTCGCCATTTCGGCGCGTCTCCCTGGCATGTATTTCGTGACGCTGTGTGCTGAAGGTGCATTTGGTCGACAGCTTGCTGGTGGAGGCTTTTTTCCTTTTTTTTTTTCTTTGGTTTGTTTCGCCTTTTTTTTTTTTAAAGATTTTTGTCGGCCTTTGCGACGTACGACAGGAAAGGGAGCATCGGCATTTCTGCAGGACAATGGGAACTTAAAACCCTCCTGTGTGCCTGCCTACCTCCATTAATGCTTCAGACCATTAAGTATAAGCGGTTGCTTTTCGCATTGTCTCTCTATATCCCATTCTATTATTCCAGCCCTTTTTATGTGCGAGGTGCTCAGTTATTTTTCTCTCAACTTTCTATTTTGATGGAGTCAGCATTTTTCTGCTCTTACGGTAATTATGTCAGAATAAACTGCAGATTTGTTGCAGTGCTTAAAGGCGTACAAGAAATCATGACCATAAATGAAGGCTGGCTTTCTGGGTGGAACCAGCAAATACCTGTATCTCGCTGTCCAAGCAAGATCAAGTTAACCTATCAAAAACCGAAAAGTTTAGCTCTAGACAGCATTGATTGGGCAGCTTGCCATTTTCTGTGCCTCTGGTACTTTCCAGGTGGTGCTTGTACAACCTTTTTTTTCCCCTCACCCCCTTTTTTTTGTGATTAATTTGTGGACGCTCTTGCTGGGCAGGAGATAAAAGGAAGTTGAATTACTAAATTTAATCTTACACAGCAGACTTCATGCAAATTGCTTAATGCTGTTAAAGAGCCATCTCTATTTCATTTTAACTAAGAATCACAGTGGAAAGCATGATTTCCATTACAGGTCTTGCAGGCAGGCCTTGAAATGGCAGCAGTTACAACTGTGTCAGTGTTCAGAGGCAAGATCATAAATGAAAGCAAGTTAACGTCTGCTTCTCTGTAAGGTGAATCTGGCAATCTTGCCTACTCTTCTGTAGGTAGGATTTGTCCATGCAACCAGTAGTTAATGTGAATGGACCAGACACCCTTGCACCACATTCTCAAGTGCTGTAATGAGTGTGTAAATCCTTTTATTCTGAAAGAGAAGCCCATGTAATGTACAAAATGTGTACAGGTGGAATAGCATATTGGGTTTTTTCCCTCCTAGATGATGACAATTCAGAAGAAGGCCTTCACACCATCCACTCGGGAAGGCACGAATATGCATTCAGCTTTGAGCTTCCACAGACGTAAGTGCCTGCGTGCAGTCCTCGTGCCCTGCTGCCCACCCGCCTGAGCAAAACTCCTGCTGTGGGTGGAGGGGAAACCTTTTCAATGGTAGTAGGAATTGTGCTCTGACATGCAGTGGAGGACATAATCTCATTAAACTGAAGAGGTTGCTTTTAAACTGACACACGCTTCCTTTTCTTTTTATTTCCACAAACTGGGAGCTCATTGCTGCCCAGTTGCTCACTTCCTTTTGACCAAGTCTTACTGATTTACTAGGTCTTCCAGTATTTTACCCCTTCCCAAGAGGAGGAAGAGGAATTTGAACCATTGCTGGAGTACTGCAGAGTGGCTGAGATACCTTCTAATCCAGCCAACAGTTTACTGGAGCCATGTAGGCTAGTAGAACTAGAGATAAGATCACAGCTGAATTGTTTGGGCTTAGTCTGGAACAGATGTGGCAAGTTTAACTACCTTTGAACAAAAGAGGAGGTTGTTCTAGTTTAAATAGGTTGTCTGCACCCGGGCTGGCCTTTATGCAGAAAGCCTGGATGGAAATAAGCAGAAGGATGGGTGGATGAAGCAAGAAAAACTCCGATACCTTATCCCATTTGTCTCAGCAAAGGTGAAGCAGGAGTGAGAGCAGAAGTGTTAAGATAAAGATTGTTTCCACACCCCCCTGAGTCTGAAATGTGTAATGTAGACATTGTGAATGGGAGATTTATACATAGAGGAGTTACCAATATGGAAAGGAGCTAAAAATACAAGTTGCAATAAAATTAAGTGCACTGGAACAGAGGGAGTCTCGACATGGATGGAAAAAGGAGCCTTTTGCTGTAACAGGCAAGCAGTGAAGTCATTAAGGTTGAAAAAATTTGGCAGTGTTACGTGAAATAGCTCAGTACCTAATATTAAAGCTAATAAACCATCTGTTTATTAGAGGTGCTGGTTTTAGGAGAATCTGCAGATGATCAACACTTCTGCGGGTCAGTTTGAAAGTGAATAGCACTGGACTTTACAGTAGATCTTACAGGAACAGCGGAAAAGAGATGTATACATGGAGATTTTTAAAGACAATGTAGCGTTCTGAAAATCTCAACTATAAAAAGAAGACATTGATCTTTGCTGGAGTTGGAAGGGGCATTTAAATACAAAAAAAAAAAGCCAAAACATTATACACAAATGTGAAATGCCTAGCTTGAAGTGAAGCAGATAGCCACCAAGATATCACAAGCATTGGCCAAAGCACAGGTTCTTTGTCTAAGTGACCTGAAGGAATAACTGTGAAACCAGCTGTTAATAATACTGAAAAAACAAAGGCTGGTATTAAAAGACTGAAGTTTAACACTGCTTATTTGTTATTTTGTGCCCACAGAATACTTCCAAAATTTACTTAAACTAAAGAGCAACAGTGGAAAGAAAGGCGATGCACACTGGCCATACTGATTTTTGCCCTAAAGAGTATGGGACAGGATGAAATATTAAAGACTGATTAGAAAATCCTTTCATTTGGATTATTAGGGAAATAAAGTAAACATCTCAGATGTGTAAGGCTAGTAGTATTCCCCATGGAAGATACAGGAGGTTTGCAAAGAATTTAATTTATATTTTACAATGTATTCAAAACATTGTATAATAGAAAATGATTTGCGTAAAAATAAGTTACAGAAAACTACTGTTAATTGGAGATAAATGGAATATAAAGATCTTCTGTCTTTCATTTTATGATGTTACAGGAAAAAAAGGTGATGCTGAAAGGTTTGGAGATCCTTTCCACATCGTTTTGCCTCCAGCTCCCAAAAAGGACTTCTTTCATCTGTCAAAAGTTCAGAGCAGAATAGGCTTGATGTTTTTATGTATATCTATGCTTATAAATGTACAGTCATATACAATGTAAAAGTTTTAAGCTGGTCTTGTCAGGGTAGAGGAAGATTAGAAGGTACTCAGAATAGCCTCTCTCTTCAGAACTCAAAATATTTACTCTGCTTAAGGTGAAACAAACTACAAAAGTGCTGAGTTACAGCTAAAATTAACCTGACACTGAGATACCAGCCAAGTGGACAATAGACAATGATTTACAAAATATGGTATCCAAAACAATAATTGGTTGATGCTAATTTTAAGTTGGTAGTCATAATTTGGCCTTAAAAGGGCATGCTTTACTCCAGAATTGAAAGTGGCCTCTTTAAGTTTAAAGGAACTGTGTACCCTCCTGGCTTTTTCTAGTACAATTCTTTAATTGATTTTTAAAGTATCTGCAAAACTGTAGTAGGATGAATTGCAGATAATTTTTTTCCTCTGATCTTTAATCTTGAATTTTGCTGAGGGATAGAAACTTTGCAAATAAGTTACGCTGCATTAAATACTATAATGCATTAAAAATGCCATTCTACATACTAATCCCTGATCTGATCAATTGTATCATTATTGGACAGAAAGACATTACTCAATTTTGACCTTTGTGTCCTGCACAGACCACTTGCTACCTCATTCGAAGGCAGACATGGCAGTGTGCGCTATTGGGTGAAAGCCGAATTGCATAGGCCTTGGTTTCTACCAGTAAAATTAAAGAAGGAATTTACAGTCTTTGAACATATAGATATCAACACTCCTTCATTACTGGTAAGAATTGACAGAATTACTCATTCTTTGTTTCTGGCATAAAAACAATGAAGTATAATAACTGAAACAATATCCACATCTAATTTTACCTAATATTTATTTGCTAGTGTAGTTACAGCTGATCTTTTAAGTACTACATCAGTTCAGCAGCTCTGTAACTACGGGTATTTTGAAAGCTATGTTTTCCTGTACTTGGAGTTTCTTTACTTCTAACATATGTAAAAAGGCTTTGTCAATTTAAATTGGTAATACTAAATTGTAAAACGTCATTGAGAATGAAAATTCTGAGAGCTGTTCCTCTTTGATTTTGAATAATCTGTGGAAGGAACAGTGAAATGTAAAAGAATACTATAGTGAGAGACTGCTAACTTAAAAATGCAAAGTAAAAAATGTACTGGCCTGCGTAATTGATAATTTCCATATAGATGGTTTTCTACCAATGGGAGGAAATTATCACAAATCTGTATAATAATTTCTGAAATGTCATTTCATTAAAATATTTTCAGTATCACATCTGCTTTCAATGAGGTTCTGATTTCAATTCAGCCTAAAATTCATTTTCTTTTTTTTCTCCTCCTCTTCCTCAAATTCTAATCCATGGAGGGGGGAAAAAAACCTCAAAGTCCATTGAAATAGGTTTCTTGTGTGTATGGGTGAAAAATCAGACTTGCAAAGGGACATTGGCCTTGTGCAAATTCCATTAAAATCAAAGGACTCCCATTTGACTTCAGTGGTCTTTCGATCAAGTCCTAAGTCCTGAAATAAAAAATAACGAAGTCTGTTTAATGTAGATGAAATGGGGTCATTCCAGAGCAGAGGAAATAGAGGGAGTCAAGGTTACAGTACTTTAGCTTAGTTATTGTTTCTGAAATGCAACGTACTTGTGAGATGTTCTAGTTTACTGATAAATGAAAAGCTCTGCTAACTATATGTTGGGATAATGTAGGCTGTAAAGCCTTTTCTTAAGTTATACAGTATTTATGTGTAAAAACTGTTTTAAGTCTGACTGTAGTATGGAAACGTAGCAGAAAAAGCAGTGTTAATGAGTAGTGGGATTAGAATAAACCTTATCTGCACAGTGCTGTTTAAATACCTTGAGGTTTTTCTTCCTCCAAATAAAACTAGCTATGTATATCAAAACAATAAGTATATTATGAAGATAACTTTTTGTGCTGATCAAAACAGATAAAGAGATTCATGGAACTCTTAATGAAAATGAGCAATGTTGTTCTTTTCTTGCAGTCACCCCAAGCAGGCACAAAAGAAAAGACTCTCTGTTGTTGGTTTTGTACCTCAGGCCCCATATCCTTAAGTGCCAAAATTGAAAGGAAGGGCTACACCCCAGGTACGTAACAGAAGTAATTATAGGAAATGTTTTTCCTTCCCTTTTAAAACAACAGTTTGTGCTTGCTGCTTTTATATAAATGAAATATTTGAACTGTTCTTACACCTCAGTCTGCATTCAGCAATTGTCTTGATATTTTCTTAACTGTGACTAATTTTGTTAACTAATGCTAGCTGTGTCTCCACATTGTTGAAGGACATCTGCTTCTGAGACCTGTACATTTTTCTTCTAGATTTGCTTGTGGTGGTCCTATTCTGTTGGCATCAGTGGATGTTTGTGAGGGTAGAGCATTGCTAGCAGCATCTAGTGCATTATAACAGAATGTGGGAATTTGCTCTAAGCTGCCTTGTAAATGTAAAGAGAATGTGAAATTCTGTTTTGTTTCAGGTGAATCAATTCAGATCTTTGCTGAGATTGAGAACTGCTCTTCCCGTGTGGTGGTGCCAAAGGCAGCCATTTACCAAACACAGGCATTTTATGCCAAAGGGAAAATGAAGGAAGTCAAACAGCTTGTTGCCAGCCTGCGTGGGGAATCCTTGTCATCTGGCAAAACAGAAACCTGGAATGGCAAACAGTTGAAAATTCCACCTGTTTCCCCTTCGATCCTCGACTGTAGTATAATCCGTGTGGAGTATTCACTGATGGTATGTACGTTGGATGGTGTGTTTCACTTGAGCATGAGTAGTTTCCATCATTTCTTGCAAATTGCTAACAAAGTGTTCTATGCCAACTAGTTACAAAAGAAATAGATACCCTATTATTAGTGACCTGACAGGAGTTCTGTAAATAAATTCAGTTTAAATCATGCATGTTCTTAAAACAGTTATGGAGTGCTGGCTGAGCAAACGTGTTAGGAGTAGGCAACAGTTCCATGTAAGGGCTCATGTTAAGAATCCTGAGCTGCTTTTGACTTGGGGAGCTTTTTTGCTCCACAGGGGCATTGGCCCTAAAACAGACAATGAGAAACTTAAGCTCCTCATGGAAAATGCTGTGGAAACTTAGTCTAATCATTACAAAGTGCTTATGCATGTCTTTGTTGTTGTTGTTCTTTAGGTATATGTTGATATTCCAGGCGCCATGGATTTATTCCTTAACTTGCCGCTGGTCATTGGTACCATTCCTCTACACCCATTTGGTAGCAGAACATCAAGTGTGAGCAGCCAGTGTAGCATGAACATGAATTGGCTTGGTCTGACATTGCCTGAAAGACCAGAAGGTAACTTGACAATACAAATCCCAGTCAATTTGCTAGTCTTGTTTTGATTTTTGTCTGCTTTATTCATTGCTGTCATGCAAACAGATCCAAATTATATCCTTCATAATAAAGCCCCTTCATAATAAAGCCCACAGGAAATCCCTTGTGGGTGTTTCCTTGCCACCTGCTTGTTCTCTGTAGAAGAACAGAGTTCCCTCCCTGCCTTACTCTCTCAAGGAGAAGCAGTGAAATGCCAGCTGCTTGGAAGCTGGCACAAGTGAAAACACAGGATGCCATTGTACCTGTGCAGAATTAATTCTGCCTCCAGTATCCCAACTGCATCCTTGGTTATAAGGCATTGTAACCTGTCAAAATAGCAATTTCTCGTGTCCTTTACCAGCCTTAGTAGCCAAGGCTTTGTGAAAAGTTAATGTCATTCATTTCAGTGGGAAATATCTCTTGTGAAAGGAGAAACTCTGTGTCTCCTTCCCTTTGTTTTCATATATCTAATAAACATCCCTTTTTTTTATGTACAAGTCCCAGACTCAGGTTTGTGGAGTCCAGAGGAATGCAATGTTACATCATTCCTACCTGTACAGAAATTTAGCATTCTGGATATGCTTTAAATTTCAAGGGGATAATTAGGCCACAATAAGCAGTGGTCAGTCTGCTCTTGGATTTGAGCATAACCTTACAATAAAACAAAACAGCCTACCCTCCTTTTCATGTTTAATAACTGTTAAAAAGTCACTGAAGTAATTTACCTACCGATGGTACATTTTACAATGATAGGAGTTTAATATTTATCATGTTACATATTTTGACATGCATAAGAACTTGTTGTTTGAACTGCATGTGCCTTTTTCCCTGCAGCACCTCCTAGCTATGCAGAAGTGGTCACGGAGGAACAAAGACAGTCCAGCCTTGCACCCATAGGTGCTTGTGATGACTTTGAGAGAGCGCTTCCAGGACCATTGTTTGCATATATCCAGGAGTTCCGTTTTCTGCCTCCACCGCTCTATTCAGAAGTAGGTACCTCAGACAGAATATGATGATTAATTCACTGCTTTTCTGAATTCTGTCTTGTGGAATAAATGTAGAAAACTGTTTCTCCTTCCTAAAAGTCAGGAGAAATCATTAAAATGATGAACAGGGGATAAGGTGACTTCATTTTGGCAAAGTGCAGGTGGACTGCATCAAGAGTTTTCAGGATTCTTCACAATTCTGATGCTTTGTAGAAATTTCCAAACTGTTGTCTGCCCTCTTAGCAACTTCATTAAAATCTTAATTACATATACAATATATTGTATTGGTTAGCACCAACATTTTGGGTCTGTAGATGCACAGCATAGTAATGTTTTTCAGCTCTGCTTCTTTCTAAAACTACTGTGCATTTTTGGTTCTGTGTGTGTAGTGCCTTCAGAGGTTCCACGTAGAGAAGTTACAAAGGTAGTCTTTCTGACTTCTTCAACATCCCTGGCTGCATTTTTAATTCTGTGAAAGCCACTCAATAACCATGACATAACTTCAAAAGCTTTCCATCTCCATATTTTTCAGGAAAAAGCAGTGCTATCACACAGAAGTTAAATAGTGTCCTCTAGCTATGTGTTGCCTGAATTCACCCTCTGATTTTTTTTCTTTTCTCCTCCTGAAGCAGTAATCTGCTACTGAGTGGGCAGAGAGGAGCATGGTTTTTGTGTGCTGGAGACTTCTCTGAGGACTCTTCCATAGTTTAACCCTAGAATACAACTCAAGTCCTTTTCATTTTAAGTACTTAAAGATTTAGAAAGAAGGCTTTTTTGTCCTCAAAAAAATGGTTATATAAAATCAACTGATAAGAATGTTGACTCAACTACATACTGTACACTTTAACAATTCTTACTATCCAGTTTTGGAGACTGAAGTTAGCAGGTTATTCCCTTTCCTTTTGTAGAAAGGAAGAAGTAGTAAGGTGTGGAACACATGAACCTCTAAGACATTTTATGGGGTGTATGAGGACGAATTACTTGTAACTTAAGTGGCATGACTTTTTACAGTAAGTTTGTGTTTTTTGAAGCAAAACATCTTCTGAAATCAATTAAATATTTTAAGTCACATTCCTAGTGATGAGTTGTCTTTTTGTCCAGTAAACAACTGAAGATTCCTGTGCTACTAAAGCAGATTTTTTCAAGATTTTTTAGTTTCTTGTGCTTAGCCTTAAATTACCATCAACCTGTAGTTTAAAATTTTCCACTAAGTTACTAATCTTTCATTCAAAGTTTTGTATAATTGACTAGAGGTTTTTCAGTTATTTTAATAACCTTTGGATTGGGAATGACATTTATCACTATGATTGTCTTAAACTTGTCAGTTTTGGTGGGGTTTTGTTGGGATTGTTTATTTCTAGCAATTGACTCTAAAAATGCCTTGTTTTTTTTTTTCTTTTTGTGTTTTTTTTCCTCTTTTGTTTAGATTGATCCAAACCCAGATCAGCCCACAGATGACAGACCATCTTGCCCCTCTCGTTGAAGGAATCCGTAAAAAGCTGACTTGACTCGGGTTTTGAATCATACCTGCCGTGTTGAAGGTCAAGGCATCATAGTGGAGACACACTTTCAAAGAAGTGGTTTTGCTCTTGCCTGTATGGTGAATAAGTGAAAACAACCTGTGATCATGCTCTGAAGCCTACAGTATCACTGTAGGACTGCTCCACATGCTTGAAGACCTGAGCTTTCCCACCTCCCCCCCACCCCCCCCCTTAAATACTGGCACATACTAGGAGCAGCCTTACTAACCTACAGTCATGTGTGTCAAAACACTCAAACCACATTGTAAGAGAGGGATGGTTTCCTCTTAATGGTTTGGAAATTTGCACATGCTCATTGCTTACGTTGTGCGGTTCAGTGTCACTACAGCTTTTTCTCATTTATGCCGGACTGTTGTTACCCCCCCTTGTTTGTGGTCCGCACAATAAGGAGCAAAAGAAAGCTTTGGCAAAAAACAACAGCAACAGACTTTGACAAATGCACTGACTTTTCTTTTTTTAATTTAATGTAGCCTGGACTTTACCTGCATATGCACATGCTCAGAATTGTCCTAGTAGGCTGATCATGTATCACCTCTTCAGCTTGGATCCTATTGTGGATTTATTTACAAACATCAAATGCCTTCAAGCCAATTCTTCTTGCTGTATGTTTTGCAGCCTACTGTAGTAGATAAGCAACAGATGTGGGGATAGGGTGGGGGGTGGAGAGCTGATAGAAACTAATAGACTTCATCAAGATTGTATATCTTCCTGATTTCTTTTGAGAATTTGTTGCCTTTCTACTATTACCACAAAGCAGCATTTTGTTACAGACTGCCTAAAAATCACTTAATCTCAGGTGAACTCATCACTTGCCAAACTGTTGGAATGCTATTTGTTTTGTTACGTTGCACTGTTGAGTTACTTCTCTTTCGTTTTGTGTTTGTGTTTTGTTTTTGTTCTTTATTCGAGAGGGGGATCTGGAATAGGGACATACACAAAAGTTACAAAACCCACCCGCATTCCCATTTCTCTTTCTGCATTACAAAAAAAGATGTTCAAGTTGTGAAGCTTTAAAAAAAGAAAAAAAAAGGCACAAATGAAAGCAGCACCAGCAGCCACCAGCTCATCCTGAAAAGAATTTTAAAAGGAAATAGTCATACACTGTCTAGGTTTCATAGACAGATTGATATCTCAAGTAGTAGGGATGGGAAGGGAAAGTAAATTTATTTTTATATATAGTTACCTAATCACCAAAAATTCTATATGTAATGAGTCTCTAGTAGAAAGTATATTTCAGACTGCAGGAAAAGCTTGGACTATGCGAAGAGCTCAGTTTGTGCACTTTGTATTATCTTCAGGGTTTATGATACTGTAAACATAGTAAGACTAGAAGTAATAATTAAACTGGGCAAGATTAGTGTTACCAGCCATACTCAGTTAGCTAGAATTGCTTTGATGATTGCATCTTCTGTGGTACTCTCAAGAGCTTTAAAACAAACAGAACAGTGAATATTACCATATTTTCATTCAGAATGCAAGAAATTCCATGGAAAGAGCACTCGCCCTTGAGTGTGCCCTAAGGAAGAAAAGAGTGCAATGGAGCTATTAGATGTGCGAACACAAATAACAGCACTTACATGCTAGAGATTTACAACAAAAGTCAACTTTCCTTTTCAGAAACCATGTAACACAGACCATTGACAAAGGGACACGCTTCTGGTGTTGACGACTTAAACAAATCAAGATGTAATCCATCAAGTATCTATCTCCTTGTGCAATAAAAGAGCTCAGAAGGGAGCGGGAGAGGGGAGGCTGGTGTTTCTGCGTGGTGCTCGTTCTTAAAAACATCTGCCTTGCTTTTAAGGCTTCATAAATGCGACAAAGTAGGCTTTTCCATAAGTGGCCTTTATGAGAACATGAACAGTAATTCATGTTTCAAAAATGACAACAGGGTGATAAAATATAAATGAGTCGCGTTTTAAGTGATTCAGTTAAAAGGCTTGGGCTTTGAGCAAGAATATTGGACGAGAAGGAAATTGGGTGATGTCTTATGTTACTAGGCCAATTTTGTGAATGTCCCTTCCCTCTACCCTCTCCAACCAGACAATTTTAAAAGCTGATGGGATCGTTGGCATAAAAGGGCATTTGGTGGTTTTACTTTCTTTTCCTTTTTTGTTACTTTAACAGACTAGGGAACAATTGCTGATATACATAGCATTAAAGTACTTACCACAGTATAATGGAAAACTGCATATGAAGCAGGATTGACCAATATCGTAGTAATTGACATGGCATCACAGCCTTTGTGATTAGAGTGAAAAATTCTGTAACTTTTATCAAATAAAGACTTTATGTTTAAATTACGTTAGTAGTTGTTCAGAGGCATTACTCTTCCACAAGTATTGGTCAATTCTCAGCATTACAAAACATGAGGTTCACAGCTGTAGCCCAGTATTTGATATAGAATTCTGATCTGAATTAGGAAAAAGTAAGTAAAATCCAAACATTAGAGAAACAAAGTGCAATATTAAATGTTTGCTTTATAGATTATATTCTATGGCTGTTTGTACTTTTTTTGTTTTTAGTTTTGGTGCTGAATATGTCCTTGTAGACTCTGTTTCAAGAAAACTATGTGGAAAACAGTTTAATTTTTCCTATTGCTCTTCCTCGTGGAAAATAAACTTTTTTTTTAAAAAAAAAAAAAGCTTTTACATGTTACAACTTACTATACATGACCTAAATAGTTTATTCAAAGCATGTCTCTCTATAAAATCCTAACCACAAGGATCACATAATAAGGTACTTAATACAGGAACGCATGTAGTACCTGTCTCAAACTAGGTAGGGAAAAGCTATTTCTAGAACCCGAGCACCACCAAGTCCGGTCTCGGCACCCTTGGCCCCTTTTATTTACATCGGTGACCTTTCGGGGCTGGCTCCCAGATGGGAAACTACAGCTTCCTCCGTGTGGAAGTGCCAGGAACTGGCAGGACCAGGCATGCTTTTCCAGGATACTGTGTTTGTCTATGACTGCAGCTGTGGTGACCCTCGTTCCAGGCGTCTGGTCCCTTCCATGAGATGGGGCTGGGGGCGCAGGGAGGGGGCGAGACGCGTTATGGTGGGGATGGAAGGAAGTCGGGGAAGGGGAATCCTGAATCCAAAGGTCTGGCGTGCAGCTGGAGCTTTGGGAGGTGGTCTGGAGGAGGTTCCCGTTGCCGTTCCCTCCGGAGCTGCGGTGTGACCAGGAGCTGAAGATGTCCACCTGCGATGCGTTCGCAGAGCTCCCCAGCGTGCCAGCGGCGAGGCACTGCCTCCGGCTTCCGCATACCACGCACAGCTGAACCTCCGACAAAACGGATTGTCGTCATCCTTCGGTATCAACATGTCGTTTGACCTAAGAGAAGGTTCAGCGGGCGAGCCGCCAGGGGCTCGGGTGGCCGGCCCGCCCCGTTGCTCTCGGCTGGTGTTCGGGGAGGGGGGACCACTGCGTTCCTGTAGTACGTACCCTCAATTTAATGGTGCAGCTGGTTAGGCGGACAGCCCAAACGTCTGGTCCCATGCCATACATGTCCCATGCTTCCTGATACAAACAGGAGGACCTTGCTCTCTGAAACGGAGCATTTCAGTTTAATTTCAAGTTTGTTATGATAGAAAATGCAGGCAGCCTTTTTAGGTTTTTTTTTCCCCCTATTAATAACACCATTAATCATTTCTGCCTGAGTTCTGGTTCAAACCGCTAAGAAACAAAAAAGCTTGTCTCTCATTTTGCTCATCGAGTGGAAGCTCTTTTATAGCTGAGCGACAAGATTCTTTTTCTAATACCTGCACAAAGTAACCAAGTTTCTAATGCTATGTGGCAGTGTTAGAATTTAAATTAGCATCGTTTAAGGGACACACACTTGAAGCAGTTCTGTGCAACATGTTCTTCAAATCTCACATTTTTAGACCAGCACCTCTACTTAACAATTTAAGCTTAGCTTTCTTGTCACCATTATTAAAGTTGGAAGTTACCGAAGTTTTGTTATTTGAGATCCAATTTTTTAATGTAAATGTTTCTTATTTCTGAGTATTAAAATACATGTGCGCACATACAGATCTGTGCTACACCAGGATGTAAAACTACTGTCTCTTCCACATCAGCTGTCCATAAAAACATATGGAAGGGCAGCAAGTTACAATGCTTGAGCCCTTCAGCTTCTGAGAGGCGCAAGGCAACGCTGCAAAATTGATCAACATCTTTTCTGGCAATTATCTAGCTAGAACATGTATCTAGCACTTTTTAACCCCTTTCTGGATTTAAGCCCTTTTCTCTTTTGCAGAAACAAACCACCAACTTGCCATAAACTCCAGCCACCTGAGCTTTCCACGGCAGGGCTACAAGGACGAAGCCCAGCTGCAGAACTGAAGAAGGGTCTCCAGAAGCGGCGCGTGAAGGTGGGCATCCACCCAATGGCGGCTTTCCACGGGAAAACGGCTTTGCCCGGGTGAATGCTGACGATTTGAACCGACTCCTGTGACTCAAGGTACAGGGCTGTGGGCAACTCTGCAGAGAGTCAAATGCCCAAAGTCAATTTTCAAGTGTTGCGGGAGGACAACTGCTCCTGGGGACGTAGAGTCTGGATGTCCCACGCAGGGTGGGTTTTGAGCAGACCCTCTGCTTCAGAGGTCCACAGAGACTTGAGGAGGGACCAGGATTTGCACTGCATGACCGTTACCGTGGATTTCAGCTCCTTGATTTTGTTTGTTTAATGAAAACCACTTGCAAAGGCTCATTGTCAGGCACATTCCACCTGCCTTCCAGACCATACCCTGGAAATAGGAGAAAAGTAACCTATTTCTTCTCCCAGCAATCATTCACTCCTAGAACTCCCTGACCTAGCTACAGCTTGCTATTTTTAGAGCTGGATGTCCCTATCTCCTGACCTAGTGGACATTAGGACAGAGTGGTAGCTTCTGAGCAGAGACCAGGTGCTGCCACGAAATCTGAGTTGAAGAGTGTACCTTTCATCTAATCCCGCTCATAACAGGGAAGATAACAAAGTTCAGAAGGACACTGTGTTTTGAGTTTGATTCAGGCACCTTGCTATGTTTGTCATATTTGGATGAAAGGCAATGTCCTAGAACAGAGAAGGTGAGAGCTTTAAACATGACATGAAGTCATTTAAGAGATGTATTTTCAGGGGGGTAGGAATATATAATTAAAAAAAAAAAAGCCCATCCAGAAGCTACTATCGAAGTGCAAAGCCTAGCACTATGCATTCATTCTCTGCCGCTCCAGCAGTAAAGTCTGATGTCTTACAGAAGAAAAAACAAAATCTCTCTAAGATGGTGCATTCCATCTACCACAAGCAGCTCCCTGCAGGGTTTCCAGCTGGGGACACCGGAGGGAATGACCAAGTTCACAGTGGTCCCCATCACTCCTGCGCATCGCTGCCGAGGGTCTCTCGCCTTCCATCTCAAGTCTCACCAGGATAAAGCGTGCCTTTGACTTGCCAACTCTCCACCAAATGCTTGGGGATGGGGAGGCCAGGACACGTTAGCTATTTGTTGGTTTAATAAAAGTTATTTCTAAAATGAACCAATGAATGCGATGCCATTCAGTTGTTCTCAAAGGAGGTAGGACACTTCTGTTTTCAGCTGAATACATGGAGAGGACATAGGAGGAGGGGAAAAATTCTTGCAAAACCTAATATTATTTATTTTTATCTGAAAATTAATGCAGTTGCCCAGATCTAAGCAAGGCCTTGCTGTCATTGGACTGCCTAGAATCAAAATGAAACTTCCCACTGGAGATGGTCATAGCAACATTCAAGGCAAATCTATCATGATTGCCCATCAGCTAAGAAACAGAATTTAATAACTCACTCTGTGGTTTGGTAGCTTTGTAAAAGGTATAGAGTATTCACTAGGTAATGATTTCTGATTAACAAATTACTTTTTTATTATTTACACCCTTGTTTTGGGGCCTATCCTAAATCAGTTGAATTCTGTCAATACTGGTCCATTTCTTCTGTAAGCAGCCCATTTTTTCCTGGTTAGGATTGCAAAGAGAATAGATCACTAACATCTTCTGCTCCTATTTAAAAAATTATTTCAATATTAAATATGTGGTATAAACAAAGAGAAACCTGCGTCAGTGTTTTACAGCTATTTAATTATCTCCCATAAATTAAACTAAATGCTCCACTTACCTATCTTTTAACAGGCTAAGACAGGAAAGACAGTTTTACTGCTGCCCATTATTTTTTTAGTGCATCAAACACCATTTATTGTGACAGAGTTGCACACCTCTAAAGCAATAAAGCGATTCATCAGTTGTACCGCATAAAACTATCCTCCCAAACAAAATAAATGAAGAAAACAATACTTGGCCTGTGCAGAAGTAGAACAATGTAGTATAAATTAACTTTCAAACCACAAGTCTGTGTTTACTTTTCTTTCTGATGTTCCCCTTTTTTCAAAGTAATTCAAAGGAGGTAACAATCTTCTCTTAATCCCTTCACTGTCTTCCCTTTCCTGTATTTTATTCAAATTTGTTAATGCTTCAAAACATTCTACTTCTTTTTGTGCTTCTATTTGCTCTTATATCCTATGCCACCAATAAAGCCTCATATAAAGCTGGAATTCCTCAAAGAAAATCCCTTTCATCTACCTTTTTGACCTGAAATGCCTTCCCAGAATGCACTTGAAAAGCCACTATATATTTCCTCCCCAAACCCACCTTTTATTGAAAAAACATGAGGAGTAGTGATTAGATAGAAGGCTATCTATCTATTAGATAGTAGTGATTAGATAGAAGGCTATTATACTAGGAATATGTAAAGTATAAAACTTACTTTTTTTTCATGGTATGACCTAGTAAGTAGGCAGTTGCAATATAGGAGCTATTGTGAGGTCTTCCAGCACTGTTACCCTGAAGTATCTCAGAATGAACGCAAATTGGCTTACCTTGAAGGTGATTTTATCACAGGTTAAAAGCATACACAGGAACGACTAATATTGGAGTACACCACAGTCATCTCTTTTTTACCTGTGAGATAACACATCCTACCACTGTCTCACAATTACCCCTCCACCCCCCCAAAAACCAAATTAAGCTTTAAATGGCTTATAAACATCATTTTTATGTAGCTAACATATGGAAAACCTGTTCTAATGAGGGCTATATTACCCTACACCCGTGCTGATCCTTTTTGCTTACCATATCCGATTAGAAAGTAATTTTAAAATACATTCATTTCTTTGGCATATAGTTGGTATTATTCCATGATTTTGCATGCCCTAGTACTAACTAGGCTTCTGGCACTACCAGAGGAAACAAGAAAAAATACACTAGAGAGCATTCTTAGGGCTGAAACAAAGTACGAGCAGCATGTTGCTTCCATTTATTTGCTGCTGCAAAAGGCAAGCTCCGCTGTGCTAAACCTTACTCTCTTGGCAACTAGTTGATAAATACAAAATACTCCAAGTCATTTCTTTCTCACTGGCTCGCTGTGAGTAGATCTGAAGGGGGAGAAGAAAAGTTGCTATCATTACAAGTAAAGAGCAGCGCAGGGAGAAGGAAGAAACCCAAATACTGCACTGGCGACTGGCCCACCAACCCAGAGCATCCAAGCAGCCACCGAGAGAGAAGCCAGACATCTCACCCCTGACGAACACATGGATATCTTTAGCTCAACAGTCCAATCTGCAGCTTGTAAGCGTGCTGCAACAGTGAAGTCCCTTGCTGAATGCAGTGCGAGCCCTCCAGGAACCTCTGATGGAGCAAATTTCCCACCAGCCTGCATCACCTCCATCCCCTAGGTGGGTCCGCGGGGACAACATGTGCACGTACCCCAAACACAAGCACACACGGACCAAGCTCCCCGGGCTGTGGGTGAAGAACAGCTTCAATTTATGTAATCCAGAAGCCTGCTAACTGGTTACACAAAACAGATCTTGTGAGTTCAGACAAGGACATTTTGGACTTGGACACACTGTTGTATTTTCCAACCTTATAAGAAGATGTTCTGTTTCTGCAACCCATAGATCTTTCTAAACATGGTGACAGTTTTAATAAGGGGTTTCAATATGCTGTTATAGGATTATTCTAGGGTGCTCTGAATCATACCCAGGAACCAAACCAAATGCTTTTCTCCAGCCTTCATGCAAGGCAAGTTGTTGACAGGAGGAGCAAGCATTCGGGTGACCTTTAAAAAGTTTCACATTCGTAAATTTTAACTCAGGCCCCCAGGAAGCCTTAGGGCTAGCATTGTTACAAAAAGATGAAGAGTGAAAAAAAAAATAAGAGCCATGTAACTTGTTGAAAAATAAAAACTACTGAGATTGCTCAGCGGCAGCAGCATGTGCCATGGATGTAGCCGGTGCAACAAAGCAAGGACCCTCCTCACAGTGCCCTCTGCTTCATTTGCTCCGAGGCAATGGGTGCCATCCATTTGCTTTCAGCTTAGTCCCGCATCACTCAGCAACGTTGAACGCGACAGCGGGGCAGCAAACGAGGTACGGTGCAGCCTCTGCAAACGGGGCCGCTCCAGGGATGATGCTAACTGCAGCACAAAAGTCATGGGCTGGTAGGGAACGCCCCATACCGAGCAATGTAAATGCGTTCGTAGGGGTGGTGTGGGAACACCGAGTCTTGTCAGCAGGCTCCAGATACCATCGCCTCGAAGCAGGGGATAGCGAAAGTGCACCCTCATCCATGGCAAGGGCTGGCTGACTCTCAAGAGCAGCTGCAGAGAAAAAAAACCAGCCCCTTGGCTCTCCGTGGGACTTCTGTAAAAGGTGCTGCTGACAACAGCCTGCTCACCCCGTCCGGGGCCAGGGAAAGGGACTGTGTCACCACCTTCCCCGGGGAGGGTCAAATCTGTCCACGCTTGCATGGGCTTTATATTCTTGGCTTCTCCTCCAGAATTCACAGCTGACACTAGTTATTTCTAGGAGTTCTTTCTCTCCAAAAGGCAAGAGTGGGGGAAGAGGATGGTTGCAATTATTTAAATAAATAGCACGTAAGCAACTAGTCTTATTAAAGAAACAGAAATAACAGGCTCAGCCTTTTCACATCTTATGGGCTTCTGTGGATTATGACAAGCCCAGTTCTGCACAATTGCTTTTATGAATGCACATTGTGCTTCTACATGATGGTGCATATAGCTAGCTAGCTTTTTTGGGGGGGGGGAGGGGAAGGGGAGGCTCATCTTCCATAAACACGGTACATAAAAAAGGCAAAAATGATGATCGAAAGTAGGATTTGTGGCTCACTGACTTTGTTTACTGAGTTAAAAAGCTAAAATTTCTTCCATCCTGTTGATTTCCTTGTAGTTCACTGACTTGGTTTACTTTTGCCTCTTTAACCCCATTTCTTCTAGCTCTGATTCATGACTACAATATTACTAAACCTGCAGACAAAGAAATTTTCATCTTCCCCAATCATCTTTATTTCTGTGGAAGAAAACTGATAGAGGAGTGCTTCACTCAAACCACACAGAATGAACACAAACCAGAGAGAGGCAATTCTGGGGGAATGAGTGGACACTGGTCTATGAAGAACATCGTGTGTTCCCCTGCATCAACATCTAAACAGTCACTGGCGATAGGCCTAAATATTTTGGATGTTGCATGTCTGTCAAATAAATGAAAGATCCAGATGTAGAATCTGGCAATGATGACATTCCGCTGGTGACTTTCAATCCATAAGCTAGTCAGCAGGACACAGAGAAGCATAAATATCATGTTTTTTGATCAGATATGGTATTTCAGGCAGCTCTTTAATTTATAGGAAAATTCACATTTATTTCTTTCAGTTCATCAAACTGGTATTTCAGAAACTTTTCAGAGGAAAGGTTCTAAGAGGAGACTTCTCTCTCAAATCACAGAGAAAAGCAAAGGTGGCATCAACCTTCAAAACATCACCTCCATAGAATGACAAGGAGGAAATGGTTTAAAGATGTGTATGAATGAAGGTAATGAAATTTAAACTATTACTTCTGAACTGAAAGGAATGCAGCATCTTACAGGATAGGCATACTGTAAAATTAAGAGACACCAACTACCTGGGGCAGCTTACTAAAGGCAAATGTACTGGATGCATTCTTGTGTTTCACTTCATGATTTCTTTTGCCTAAACCTGAGAATTCTGCAACCAAAACTGCAGAATGCTCCGTCAGACTTGCCAGCTTCATGGATCCAGCATGCTGCACCCAGCACACCCACAACTGCTCTACGCTTATCATGGCACGTCTAATATCTCCCAGACTGACGGCACACTGATTATGTCATTGGGCACATGGATTCATTTTGCACATGCTCTGCCAGGTTCAGAGGAACTTCAATAATTCATCAGTAACATACTAGGTAACGTTAAGAGGGTTTGATATTTGATAGCAAAACAAACTAAACAATTACTGGAAAATATACTATATTGCAGATTTTTGCTTTAAGTCACTGTGTCTTTCAGAAAGCTGGAAGTCTTGTCAGCCAGCCTGTGCTGAGTTTTCTGATACACACGTCGTCTCCTAATAGACACTACTCTAATTTCCATTGCTCTCTAAAGCAACCGGTGCTCTCACTGACAAGTTATTTGTCCGGTCACCCTGGAAGGACAGCAGTGGTGTCCACCACTCCCAGTGGAGCACTTGGATCAAGAAAAGTATGTTGTTTAATGCAGCTAAGCCATAGGCAGCACAGAGGATTGCCACTTTGAAGATCCATTATCTGAAATCCCATTTACTAGCATCCCTCTGACAGCGCTGTGCACAGAAACACTCGGTATGTTTGCTTAGGAAGAGGAAAGCTGCTGAAGGAAGGAAAGCAAGTGTCCTGTACGCCCCGTGTTCATGAAAACTAGTCTCTCAAAGTGCTGCAATTATCTGATGAGTTACCTGAAACAGTGACCATAAACCAAATTCTGACAACTAAATCTCACAGTTCACAATGAGATTGTTATGTTTGTAATACAACATTTTGCTGCCTTTCTCTTCAAAGCCATGAACACAGTGTGTATTAGCCATGACTGAGAAAGACAGACATTTCAAAGCAGGAGGTGACTATCCTAATACCTCTTAATGACTGCACAAGGAAAGGTTAACTATGGTTAGCCCTTATAACCTAATATAAACTCACCTTTTTATCCTAAGATAAACTACAGTTGTGGTCTTCCATTTAATATAACCATATTGGTGCCCGTCTTCTTTCATTCATTCTCGGGGTCAAGGCTTTAAGAACTATGCAACATTTATGCTAACCATTGAAAATCTGCTTTTCAACAAAAATATTTGCTTAAGAAAGCCTTTTTTTTATTACTGAGAATATCCAGTGTGCAGTGGAATTAATAAATACGCACAAATAAGCATAGGATAGAAAGCAAAATCTCAAATTTGCTCTCTGAATTTGTTCCTGGTAACTCTGTCTCTGAGGAGTGGATTTATAAGCAAACCTTATAGCCAGACATATAGTTTAAATGCCACTATCTCATCTGATTGCTGTGGCTATATGCCATGTCAACTATCTACCCAAAGTTTAGCCTTGATCATTTTTACTAAGGACAGCATTTAAGCATATATTTTTTGTGAATCCAGAGTAATTCTTATGCCATAAAAGCCTTAGGATGCAGGAGACTCAGTATTTGAAAACCATCATAGTGATCTAATTTTACAGTCTTTATAATAACATACTAAGTATTTTGAAGACCACTTTCCCACCTTCATATACTTTTTCCACTATGATCTCAGTCGAACCTTCAGACTTTCAAAGCTGAGCAGGCTAAGAAACTTTAAATAGCAATATATTCCACATAGTTTCCATCTCCCACATCTTACAGTATGACCATAAAGTGTTAAGTGAAGCCTCAGATAATTTTGGATTTGAATGAGGTTTCATGCGAGTGAATCATAAAACACACAAGCAGCACTTTCTGTAAAGAGAAGGGAAGGAATTCTTTGCCAGGGAGAGCTACCCAAATGATTTCCTTCATTATGGTTTTTCAAGTCCATGTGCTTCTTTTTAAGTAAAGGAATACTAGGCAATTGCTATAATCAGCAACACATTCCAGCTATTCTAGTCTAAAAGACTACATCCAATAACTTGACAGGGAAAAAAAAATCTAAGACAGATTTCATTTTAAGATTAAAAATTAAGATGTTTTTCAAACAAACAAACAAACAAAAAAGATACCAGCAATTTATTTTTAAAATATAAAATGCTTTTCCTTCCTCCCCTATTAACGACTATAATAAACAAACCTCTGGTGGCTTAAAACTAGAACTTATTTCCTTACAAAAAAATTGTTTTACAATTTATTTTATATAGAGCTGCATTTTTTAAATGTCCATTGAAACTAATCTGGTAGAACATGGGATTTAGAGCTGAGGTTACATGACTGCATATGAAATTTCTTAGTTTCCTGTTTTCATATACGTGCATGTCATTTGGATAGATGCTGAAAACAGAATTGACAGACTAGTCTATTGTTGTGGAGTTTCTTATAGGTATTAACTGTTTCAAATTCTTTGGTATGTATAAAAGAAATGAAAGGTGATTTTGGAGACAAACTCAACTGATTCTGATGTCCCTTTATTTTATTATCTGTTCTCCAAAGGTATGGCACATATTTGGTAAGTTTTGTGCCATAAACTCAAAACAAACCTGCACATGAAATGCATCTTTCTCACTTCTGTTTTCTTCATATGCATTCAATCCATATGTTTGAAAAGCTTTTAAAAGCCACAGTTATGGCTTTTATGCAAGGTTAAATTTAGAAATAAGGAAATACACTGAAAAAAGTGCATTAAAAATGAAAGGCCTTGTAAATGACACATGCCTATTTTTGATTTATGAAGAGTTCAGTGCTTGGAAAATGATTTGAATGTTAAGAGCAGGAAGACAGCTGGGGTACGCGTACCAGAACACACAACTGCTGCCTGTATGAAATTACCATGTTTATTGTTAAAGATTAGGACAATGCTAGGACAGCTCTAAAGCTAAATCCTGCAAAACTTGCTCTGACAGAGAGCTGCCCCTGCAGTCTGGGTCCAGCTCTCACGCTGTTCTGACAAGTTTTGTTCCTAGCCTACTGTAAACAGGAAATCAGCACGGACAAGCTAGGAAAGAAACACAAAAAAACCCGTTAAACGTGCTGTGTAATGAATTGACATGCTTGAACAGAGGGCTTACTTAACAGAAGCTGAGTCATGTTTTTGCAAACCAATGCCTGGTTTCTCCCCCCACCTCTTTTCTTTTTTTTTTTTTTTTTTGTTATTTCTGAGTCATCTCAGTCAGCCCTGACATATCCCTCCACTGCCTGGATGATTGAGAGCAGCTGTTTATAGCAATCGTCTTGATAGCACGCAAGACTGAACTTCTTGCAACTTCTCAGAGGCAGCAGCGGGAAAGGAAGGGGGCACAGACCAACAACGTCTAAAAAACCTTGACAGTGTCATTTTCATTAAGCAAAAGCTCCTCTTTCATAGGCTGCATTATTTTTTTTAAGGAAAGGCAGCAGGACAAAGTAACCGCGGTTGCGACAGGGCACTGTACTCACTCTGCTGTTATTAAACTTATACGGAGCACAAGGCAATGAATTCATTAACCCACCCACTGAGCCTCCAAAGATCAACAGTGGACTTAGCCTCACGTTGCAGGTGGGGAGAAAGTGACACATCACAAACTCATTCCACTGCCTGGAGGAGAAATCAGAAATATTTAGCTGCTATAACTCTTAGCACTCTGCCAGGCAAATATGTCAGTGCTCCAGGCACGACCAGGCTGCTGATGGAAGGGGGACGGCACAGGCTGCAGTTTGGACTCTGCTGCTGAAACAAACGCAGCAGAAAAGGCAACTTCACAGCTGGAAGGCAGGGGTTTTTTTCATTAAAAATAAATAAATGAACCAAAACAACAACCAAAAAAAATCCAAACTAAAAAACAAAATATGAAAGTTCTAATTTCAATTGCTATGTTGTTATCAGAGCATATAACACCATTCTGAGTATGTTTTTTGTTTCAATCATTTCTAAGCTTTGAAGACCTTGTCCCTCAAGTCAGTTGGTAACAGGAGAATCTCCATTTTTTTTTTTAAAAAAAGAAAGGAAATGGCTAATGCATTGTTGAGGAAGGTTTGAAGACACAACTGGAGTGAACTCTGACATCATTCACAATGCTAGACACATGCACACATATTAACTTCAAACTTAGGCCTTTTAAGAAAATCCTCTTCTTGCCATTCCTTTTAAATGGATGGAGTTGGCAATATTGATTATTTTATGTCACACACAACAACCACTAACAGAAGAAAAGTGTGAATTTCTGCACAACTAGCAATGAGATTGTGCTGCTCAGGAGAAATATTCAGCAACAGCTACATGCAAAAACAGAAAGAAAGAGGTGGAGAAGGCAATGAGAAAATAAAAGGAGCTGAACCGGCCTTATCATATTTTCTTAGATAATATTTTGTCACTTTTTGCTGTTAACTTCATTTCCCAATAAAATATAAAAGGAATTATATTCCTCACCATTGTTGGTTTTCTCAGAAAGCAGTGGCAAGTAGTAAATAATCTTTTTTTGCCTTCCCTAACTTGTGGCTACCTAAGGCAGCTTTCTTTTTCAACTGCCCTTAAAGCTGGCCCTGCGCAAGAGAGATGCATAAAATAGCAGAGGTGCTCTGCGCAGGAAAAGTGATATGTCTGTCAGCTTCATCTGGAGCCCTCAGCAATAGCAACTTGAGTTTTAATTAGTACCCAAAATTCTGTCAATCTTCATTCTGAATTGGCTTGACGGGTCATCTGCATCCTTCAGCGAGTTGATTGAAAAACAGCTGGGGACAATGCCATTGTTGCTGCCCAGAGCTCGGTCATCCACCACCTATCTCTTTCAGATGATGCCCAAATTATTCCTGAGAGAAGTCTTCCTACCTATGAAAAGCTTGACTTTCAGTAAGAAGATTTCTTCCCCCACCTAGCACTCCTACAACTCATTGTCTTGTGGTGAGCAGCAAGTTCACCTCTCCTTCAAATGCTGCTCAAAACCTCATGTTGCACCACGGCATGGTGAAAAAAGGCAACATGGCACATCACTCTTTTCTCAGTCCTCCGCCTGGTCATTTTTAAGCTTGTCTTAGTTTTGGTAGGCAGCAGACATTTTGTTTTCAATGTCAGGATTATGTCCAAAACCTCTTTTAGATAAGGAATACATTCTCACTGGCACCTCTTCTCAATCAACAGTTGCGAGTTTGGGTCTGACTCTCCCCCCCCATGAAAGCAGGGTTCGGTGAAGAAAGGTGGGAAGCAGGCCAAAGGGATGAAGAGGACCAACAGGCTGCATAGGACAAGTCTTCACCTCTGCAGTGGTGGAGGCAGCTGTGGAGTTAACCCAGCCACAGGGACTTCTGCTGGGAGGTTATTCCTCTTTCTCAAGAAAGAGGTGCCCACGGGTGTGATTTCACCATGTGCCTTCTGGTGCTTCCACAAAAGCTCCAGTCCCTGGAGCAAGGCAACACGACTCCCATGGGAGCATTGGGGTTTTGTCTGTAGCAAGTTTCTAACCACCTTGTTTCAGAAGAAAAGCTTCAAACCTGGAAGGTTAAACAAACTAAAAAAACTCAAGCCACAAATAGAGGATAAAAAAAAAATGTTAACAGCTACTCCCTGAATTACATTTGAAATCTTACCAAAAAAAATCTAAAATTGTATTTAGCTCATTGCTTTCTAAGAAACTCATATCCTACGCAGTGTCAGCAAGTCCACTCTGGTCTTTTTTTTGAACTCCACACTCCCAACAAGGCTCTGCCCTGTCCCAGCCTAGCAAGACCATGTTCTTGTATGAATTCAGGGGACGCAACTGAAAGAGAATCCAGAGCTTTACCCCATCATGAGTTCATCATTAAGGCTGTGCAACTTGTCCAAAACATTAAATTGAGACTGTCAGTTGCCATTAATTTTCTCAAATGATGGACAAAAATAAAGTGTAGCACATGCTGGCTGTACCTTCATATGCTAATGACCCTCTAACTCCACTCCTGGGGATGGAAATGGGGAAAATAATCAGCTTGGTACTTACTAATCTCCCTGTTCATGAACATACTCCCTTGGGTACTCAAAACAAATATTATCTTTCCTTTCATCCTTCTGTTTGTCTTCACATATGTCATAAATAATCTTGCAAGCAGTAAAATTCCTTATCTCTTAGGTAAATAAAGCTTAGCCCATTTTATAACCTCCACAGTAGGATTTTTCTTTTAAAGGGAAACTTAAATGCAAAAGCAGACATTCATTTTCATAAAAGTCTTTGTGGGAGTCAAAATTTCATAACCCCCCCGTCTTGTGAAGTAAGCCAAAAAAAGCCAGGAATTTCACTGCCAACAGGTCCAACGTGGCTCTTGACATTGTGCGTGTTGGCTTTAGCTGCTCTCCTCCTGTCTCTCCATCTTATTCTAAGCCACACGGAGAAGGGGAAATATATGTGCAGCAAGAGATCAACGCACAACCGCTGAATAAAGAAAAGGCGTGGGGCAAACATGAGGATTAATTTATTTTGGATCTGCTCCCATGGAAAGGGAGGAAGAGTTGAGGAGTTTGGGGAGCTCGGTATGAAATACTGAAGGTGGGAAGATACAGAGCAGAAGGAAGGACCCAGTGTGACAGGGACAAAAAGGAAGCCTCAGACTTTTTTCCCCCCTCTTCCTAGGTATTACCTTGCAAGGAAACAACCCACTTTCAGTTTTCATGTCACCTCTATTTATGAAAAGCCCTCATGAAGATACTGAGTAACTACAGGACAGAATAAAATCTCAGCCATGACATCAGGATTTGGCCCTGCCTCTTAAACTGGCAACTTAAATGAACACGTCATTAGCGCCCAACGAATTAGTCAGTACCATTCTCAGGATTACAAACTATACCATTAATTATCCCAATACACAAACAAGGAAGTAAATTAACCACAAACCAGTTCACTTCTTCCTTACTCAGCAAATGGGAAAAATTCAGTCATTGAAGAAAACAGTAGAAACAATACAGGGGAAGTGGAGGCGAAAGTTTTCTTCAACTTGGAGAAAAATAGGTAATACAGATATCTGCAGCTCATTGCTGTGTAAAAAGCTTCATATAGTAAGTTTACCCAAGTGATCATAACTCTTTCCTCTCCCCACCTTGTGGTACTGGGAGTATCCATTTGCCCCAAGTGTTACCAGCAGGATTAGTTAGAAATTTTATAGGATATACTAGCCCATGTTTAAAAAAATTTGGGTGTACAATCCATAAACATAAATTAGAGGAGCTCAGGAAGAAAAAAAAAAATAAAGTCTTAGTTTATGTTTAAAAATAGCCACTAAATGGCTAACAAACAGCTCTTCTGAGATCAAATTCTCCCACAAGAGAAAAAGGTCTCAGAAAGTATGATATGTAAAATCTACACACTAATAGCAGGTCGTCATTGAATGGACTCATATGTGCTGAGGAATGCACTGTAGTTAGTTCCCAAGGATACTGAGCTGGTGAGGAATGTTTAGGGGGCCTTAAAAACCAATAACAATATGCATTATTCATCCCCAAAAGACATATATGAACAGAACCAGAGAAATCCTAAAATAAGGCAGGAAGACTGATTTTTATTATATACTAATCTGTAAGCTACAGTTAATAAAGAGGCTGAAACTGCACTTCATTAGATCTTAACTAGCACATCCTTATGTTAGGAAAACCCAACAACTACCACCATTACAAATCATCAGTCATCAACTATCTTGGCTGAACAGTGATTCCTATATGAGCAAGAAATAATTTGTACTTCATTATCTCTCACTTTCATTACTATCCCAACCCCTCACAGCATTAAGAAATGTACAAAATATAAATGAGGGGAGTTACCTGAAATTTCAAAACTTTCAAAAACTATCAAAAAAACTTTCAAATATCATATGTCTTGTCTAAGACATAAGAAATATCATAAAAGGGTACAGCTCTCTCTTGAACAGTGTATCAGGGTTGGATACAGCAAGGAAAGGCATAGAGGAAACACTCCACGATTCCCTTATCATCTCTGTGTCAGGGTCATGGGGAGACCTATCCTCTCCCAGAAAATAAGCTCTTGATTTTAGGGATTTATATACACACCTGCAAATCTTGAGAGGTCCGTTCATTTCAGTTAAAATAAACTTTGTCGTGAATCAGTGATTGGCTTTCTGTAGTAGCTGACAAAACATGCCAATTCTAATTGCAGCTGTACTAATTCAGTTTGAGGGTGTGACATACCTTAGAAAGTCTTATAAAGAGGGAATATTGACCAGGGTATAAGCACAGGACTAAAAATAGCCACAGCTTTTTATGACAGGCAGTCTTTTCCACCCTTGGCATCTGCTATGATTCAATTGTTGCTCAGAAGGGAGACAGCATCTAGTGAATGAATCATCCTGCAGCAATTGTGTTTTCTCTCGTGGTCTTCCACAGAAGAATTGACGAGTCCCAGCCTCTGCTAGTCAGAGGGATACAGCTGGGAGCAACACTGCCAGAAGCAAATGAGTAAATGAAGGAAAAGGACAATGCCATACATGACACCATTTACATTGCCCAGCCTTGACTACACATAAACATATGCATTCATGCAACTATGTAAGTAGTCATACTGTAGTCAGGTTATTCACGTAGATAAAGTAACTTTTGTTTAAATCTTTAGAAAACAGAATGCTTGGTAAAGAGCATCCTTTAGAAACAGAGAAATGTGTTGACTAAAGGAGTTACTCATGTAGAAGATTTCTGTGATCTTTCACTTAGTTCACTTTTCACTAGCAATGCACAGCCTTAAAACATAGCTGAATGTATTTGTTCAAAATATAAAAATACTGGAATTGTAGTCAAATAATAATCATTTCAAGTATACTATCAATCTAAGCACAACATTTTACCAGAACTATCTTGAGCAGATCCTTTTATCTCCTTCATGGAAAATTGTTTCTAAAAGCCAGGCAAGAATAACATGAGTCTGACAAATTGCAGCATATCTGCTGAGGGTCTGAGGTGTGCAGGGGTGCCTTATTTTTTGTTTGAGATTTATGACTGGAAGTCATGGAAAAGAGGCTAGTTTTTCTGATTTTGCTTTCTCATCCCAAATAAAACTTCTATTGGTAAAAAAAAAGGGGGGTGGGGGAACACGGGAAAGGCTCAATGTCTGCATAAAAGGATAGTAGGTGCTCAAGTCAGTCACATTAATATTCTATTCAATTTTCTTCCCCTTGAATTCTTGTTACAGATAATATTAAGCAATGTTTTTGCAGCATGTAACCTCAGTTAGACAGCCTTTTCAAAACATATCACAGTCTCATAAAAGGAAGATCTGCTGGTTCCTGGGATCAGTCAGGCCTGCTTCGAAGCTAATTCACAAACAGTGTGAGTTTTCTAAAGACAATAAAAGAGAAAACATTGGCAAAAAGATGCAACCCCCCTGCCAAACATGACACAAACTAAGGTAAACGAGCTTCACATTACAGTACTGGTAATCCAGAAGTATACATTTTCAAGGCCGTATTAAGCCATAATGTCTTTATTTTTATATGTTATCAGCATTAGCAGATCATTTTCTGGATGCATAGACTTTATAATAGAGTTATTGCAGTTCTTTCTTTCAAACAGTAACATAATATAAAACTGGCAATCAAGAAAATTCAGATACTTCTCTTTAAAATAGGTATAGATGCACACACATGTATACACACACATATATACATATATATACACACACGTATATACACACAAATACAAACACATACTGCACATACAAATATATACACATATCTACATAAAGAAAAGCTAGAAAACTATTCTATGTAATATTCAATTTTATATCAGAAACATTGAGAAATGGAATTTACATCTAGGGAATAAAGTAATTTTTCATGATAGGAGAAAGTTACCAGCAAGATCTCTGTTGTTCAACATATACATAAGCAATTTAGATAGAAGAATGAATGGTGATATGACAGCAACCTCTCACGACACAAAACTCTTTGGGAGAGTCAGAATGAAGCCAATTATCAAGTTCTGTAGGAGGACCTCTTGGTATTACACCACTGAGCAACAAAATGGCAGATGAAATTCAACGTGATAAATGCACCTTTGCTACTCAGGAAGAAAATGATCCTAATTTCACACACTAAGTCATCTATGTCATCCCTCTTCTGCTTGTGGGTAGTCCTCCAAGGGCACCGGGTAAGAGCCCAGGCAGCGTAAGCTCCTGAAGTCTTGAAATGTAGGAGCATATGGGGGCTCCCTCACATGGGGGAGCATATGGTGAGTATATAGGGAATGTCTTTTTACAGGACATAAGAATACATATTTCAACATGTGCATGATCATTACTTCCTTAAGCAGCCTGTAATCACTGGTGCAATCCCTTCACATCCTTGACATTTAATGGTTAATAATTTTTCCCATTCTTAGACTCTTTCTTAAATGTCAACTCTCTCACACTCATGATGATGTCTTCAGATGTTATGAAACCTCCTGAGGCTGAGAGGAAAGCCAATGATGCAACCTCCCTCTGCCAAATGAAATTTCACAGTTTGTTCTTCAATGTTTGCTTTGACTTCAAAAATATATACTACGCATTTCTACATCCATCTTAAATGGAACTTAACATTACTGAGAACCAAGTTACAAAGCCTAAGAAAATATTCTCTGAAGGGATAGGGTGGAGGAGTCTGCTGAGTCTCTGCCAGCTGCTCTCCATTTTCTTTCATCCTGTGTTTATCCTGGGTAGAGATATTAAATCCAACATCCAAACAACCAGTACAATCATTTCTAACCAACAGAAGAGTCCACTGAGTCTAATCTCATTCCTCCCCTGTCTTAGTGAGGACGATAAACCCAACAAGCACTGGGGCAAGACTGAAGAAGGGGGCACTTAGAGCCAAGGAAACAGCTATTGTCTTTCTCCAGCTCTCAATCTGTGCACGTACACAAAGAAAGATGGGACATTAGCCATCTAACAGCGTGGCATTAAACACCATGTAATACTGCCTTAATCATACTTTCATCCTGTTTTCTCAGTAGGTTTCTCCTATTTGTCATTCTTCCATAATTCATTTGGAAGCTGAAATAGCTGGAGAGCACTTTGGATGTATGACCAAGTAATGAATGATTAAACAGGACTCATAGGTGAAGGACAGTTCTCTTCTTGGTCCTGTGACTGGAGAGAGGACAGCTGTGTGTGAAGGATGCGACATACATCCTACACAAGTGAACACCCATAGCTCCATTGGTGGCTGCTAAGAGGCAATAACCACAGTTACGAACACCCAAACAAGAAACTCTGAGCTCCCACAAAATAAAAATGAGTTGCAGCCACAGATGCCACTTCCTCGGCCAAAATTTTCATATGATGTCATGAAGTTGTGACATGAAACATCACTACAGCTCTGCCTTCTAGAAGAGGGTGGTTCTTCAAGGATGAAACAGATATGGATATTTCTAGTGATTAACTAACACTTGTATGGTCATTGAATGTTCTGTTTTACATATGCCCTTCCTGAAAGTTTGGTATTTTTGCCAGCCATTTCATCAAAAGTTCTGCTGTCTTTATTGGTCTCTATAGAAGGGTCAGACTCTCAAAAACATGAACTTTTCCACAGAGTGGTATGAAGCTAATAAGCAATTTTTGAGCCTAAGATGGCTGAAGCATCTACGTAACTACCAGTTCAACCAAGGAACCAGAGAGAAATATGTTGGGCAGGTATTTTTCCCACCACTCATGTCATTCATTATTCCCCAGTCCTAAAACTACAATCTTTTCAGAAAATTAAAAAGATACCAAGGCTAAAATATAAATTGGATTTACTCAGTTTAGAGGGGATCACTAATACAATAGGTACTTCAAACCAGAAACTCTCCAGTAATGATCTGTAAACAGTCATTGAAACATTGGATGATATAGATTGGAAGGGACCTCTGGAGTTCCCAAGTCAAACCCCATTCTCTCTTAGTCAATATCATAGAGCTACATGGCTACTTTTCCCCATTGTTGTGGTTTAACCCCAGCCAGCAACTAAGCACCCCGCAGCCACTCGCTCACTTCACCCCCACCCAGTGGGACTGGGGAGAGAATTGGAAGGAAAAAGGTGAAACTCATGGGTTGAGATAAGAATAGTTCAAGAGAACAGAAAGGAAGAAATAATAATGATAATAATAACAATAATAAACCAAAACCAATAATAATAAAAGGATTGGAATATACAAGTGATGCACAATGCAATTGCTCACCACTTGCTGACCGATGCTCAGTTAGTCCCCGAGCGGTGATTCCCCCCAGCCCCACTCCCCCCAGTTTATATACTGGGCATGACATCACATGGTCTGGAATCCCCCTTTGGCCAGTTGGGGTCAGCTGTCCTGGCTGTGTCCCCTCCCAACCTCTTGTGCCCCTCCAGCCTTCTCGCTGGCTGGGCATCAGAAGCTGAAAAACCCTTGACTTAGTCTAAACACTACTTAGCAACAACTGAAAACATCAGTGTGTTATCCACATTCTTCTCATACTGAACCCAAAACATGGCACTACACCAGCTACTAGGAAGAAAATGAACTCTATCCCAGGCAAAACCAGGACACCCATACATACTGAAGCTCTCACATTTGACAACTGTTCCTGTAGTCTATAACCAATCCTTAGTATTGCCAGTAGCAAAAGTCCCATCAACTTCTCCATAAGCAGGATTGGGTTATGAAAACAAACCCTTGATCTGTCTGTATCTGATGTACCTATTAATGTAACATCCAAGCCAAAGGCTGTAACACTAAATGTTTGCTCGAAAATTCACATTATGTTTTTCTTCTGAATAGAAGGCATGAATATCATAAGAAATACCTTTGGTTTGCAATACAGGTATATCAATGATAAACAAGCAATTATGTAAAAAAGAACGAATTTGCACATATCACAGCACATACTAGGTATCTAATTTGTTAGGCAGTCCAATTACTCAATCTGATCCCCTACAGTGAATTTACATCTGGCTTCCCCAGAGTGAAGAGGTTAACATCTGTTCCAACTCTTTTATTTATTTAGCAGTCTCTTGCTTATAAATGTAGAATTGTTAGGGTTGAAGTAGATTTTGCACCAGATACAGAACAAAAATAATAGATTACAGATTTTATACAGTACAAGAGTTGTGGACACATGGGTGCTTATTCAAAGTTTCTGTGAAATAACCAAATGTCACCATATAGCAGGTCCTATACTATACCTTAACCGATCATTCTCCAGACTGAAGGTGACATTTTTCCTTACTTCCAGTAAAATTTGGTTCCTTTATTTCAAACTCCATACAACTTAGGGCTCTTTGGCTTCTCCCCTCAGCTTTCACAAGCCACCAGAGGACTTAGAATGATATTTAATTCATACTAGAAGTTACTTATTTCATGATAAGTCATTCCATGTAGCCCACCCAAAACCCAGATGGTAACAGCTTTCAATTACTGTTGACATAAAGTGGATATGAAACAGATGTGGAAAGCCTAATGTAAATGTGAATACTGGCTTGCCTGAAATGAAGTTCAATACCTACTGTAGGAGGTATCCTTTAGCAGCAAAGTTTTCCTGTTACACTCCCAGCACTGTTACACATTCCTGCTCAAGGAATATATAGGAATCACCTATATATTAACTTTAATATAAGCTAGTATACGTCACTCATTTCTGCCTGATCCTGTTAAGCTAAACCAACACTTCACTTACAATGATTTTTAAGTTTTTCCTTCAGGTCTAACCAGGGTTTCTCACATTTTTTCTGAGATTTATTTGCCACTTGCTTGTCAGCAGCAGTTTCTAATGTTTATCCCTCCCATAGCACTGCCAGTTATTGCTCCAGTCCTTGCTTTTATTGCCTGATGCCAAGGAAATCTCTTGGGCTGTAAGGTTAAGCTTTTATCTTGCTCTGTGTCTGTTTTCAGCAGTGGTGCACATTGTTTTAACTCTCTGCTTCCACAGAGGAGCCTAAATGTTTCTCAGATTTTATCCTAGACGATAACATGGGGTCACACATATCAGGTACAATAAGGTTTTATCTACAACTTCAGCATAACTGTATGTTGAAAGGAAAATGAACTTTATTGTGTTTCCATTCCAAGTTTCTCTGCCAAACATATTTACAAAATAAATGCAGCCATTATATTTTCTAGCTGAAATAATTACAATATAGCAAAGTACTGCATGAATATTCATAGCAGTTTGCCAGCCAATCCTTTTTTTTTGTTAAATTTCACTTCCACAGTTTGCATTCCCTTAGTCACACAGGCGTGACTGAAAACCAAACAGAAGTCATCTGATTTCCAAAATTTTGGAGTTTGGGGGTTTTGTGTTTTATGGGGGTTTGTTTCTTCAAATATTTCTGTCTATAGATAGCCTGTCCTCTCCACAGACTCCGTCCTGTCCCACTCAGGCCCCTGAACCCCAAGGACGAAGCTGCAGCTAGGTCGTCAGCATCTACCCCTAACTGACAAAAGTATCTTATCCAGCTCAACTTCTTGGTATTGTTGACTGAGCTTGCAAGGTCTTGTACTCAACTTGAAAATATTGCTCCATTTGGATGTTACACAACAGCTGACGAACGTCACGCATGCTCAATCAATTCTGAAGTTTCAGGGAAAATAAAAGGGCAAAACTCTACTGCTGTCGTTGGGAAAAGCAGAAACACAGCAGGGTGGAGACATGAGTCTACTGGAATGTGATCGTCAAAACTTCAAACTCTAGCAATCTTTGACTTTTTTCCAAGGAAGTTGTTCCATTTCAGCTCTGTCAACTTTCTAATACACTTCTGAAAGCACTCACATCCTGAAAGAGGGGGAGGAGAAAGAGAAAGAAAGGAGTGAGAGTGCTAAAGGGCAGAGGCATAAAGGCACAAGGGAACAGGAAAAAAGGCACAAAGGAGTAGAGAAATATATAAAAATCCCAGAGTGGTGGAGAGGAAGTACATAGAGAAAGCCAGAAAGCCATTGAACAAGTAAAAAATGTGGATTAAACTTTTGGCAAGAAATGTGAGATTTGTCCCTGGAATTCAGGGCAAGTAGCAAGTAGCTACAGGGAGGCTGGAAGGGGGAAAAAAAGGAACACAAGATGCCCTTGCTATGCATGCTGAGTCGATCCTGTAGGAATAGTAACATGTAGGCCTCCAGTGCATGTAAGTTAGACTTTATCACACAAGATCCTGACAAAGTGATACAGCGTACTTTGGAAAAACACTAGCTAGTATCCATTTGGTATATGTTTTGGTAAATTATAATATAAATCTTGCAGAAGAAATCTCTCTACTCCCTGCTGGCACTATTGGAGGCTGCTAGTGTCTAATTACACTGAACAAAATTAGTGTCAACCAACCGCTCTAATTTCTAAAGGCTAGTGCACGCCCCAAAATCTTGACACCATGAACATCGCCTGGATAGTGGGACAGCAGAGTTGTGTGAGAGGCATTTATTATGGGTGATGGACAGATTTCACTGTACTGTGATGATTCAAGACCTGCTCCATCTGGCCCTGCTACCAGCTCACTGAAACAGAGGAGGAGGAGGAAGAGGAAGCCCACCATTGCTCTGCTCCAGCAGTGAACGGTGGGAGGAACCAGCAGCAAGGCTTGTATGTCCTCACCTCCTCCATTTGCCTTCAGAAAGTGGAGTGCCAGCAGGGATGGGAGCCACGGTGTCAGCAGACCGCAGAGAAAGGGGCAATGCCGGGCTGAAAATAAAACAAAAAATTTTTTTGCTTCACAAAAAGCAAAGCACCCGCATGGGGTCCTGGTCTTCCAGCAAGACTAATTCTCTTTGAGAAACAAGAGGAAGGTAATGTGAGGGAGATAAGGAGACAAACACATCTCCTTTCTTCACCGTTTATGGTTGACTTACCAACCCCTTAGGATTAGTAGTACATTGTGAAGTTTCAGTGCCTTTTCAGTGCCAGCTCCATGAAAGATTTAAGATGGGATCACCGATGACAGAGAACAGGGATGCTCTCTAGGCTGCGGAATAATGGAGGAAATTTTTCGCAGACCCTGCCCCAGCCTGAAATCTGAAGGAGGGTGTGTGTAAGCTACATCGATTGTCCACAATAGGAGACTGCGGACCAGACTTTGGGCCTCAGCATGTTATTTGCATTCCCTGACCCACACCCAAGCCTCTTACGTGACTGCAGGCATGAAACGTCCATGGAAGTGTATTCATGGCGTGCAGTTGTTCTGCAGCTGCGCTGAAGACCAAGGGCAGAATATTTGCGAATAGAACTAAAGAGATTGTCAGTTTTTGTGTACTAAAATATTTTTAAATATATCCTTCAGCATAAAGTTGTAACTGAATACAGAATATATTTTCTATTTCACCAGTTGAAACACAACATTTCTAAAAGGCTGGTAAAAATAAGAAAAAAAGAGCGCAAAATAGTCTTCTGAATTTAAAATCTAACATACTTGTGTTAGTGAGGTCTTAACTCCCTTACAAATCTAATCTATCTAAATTTCCACTGAATTAAAGAGGATTTGAGGGCCCTGGCTGCCTCACTAGACAGACAGAGAATTTTATGAGATCGGGGTCTTAATTAGATTGGTCTTGCCCGCTGATTCTTTTTTTAAACACAAGTTGATTACACAAATACATTAAGAAAGGACATACAGCCACTGCTACATAACACATAAACGCGCAAGAGAACACACTAGTTCAACACAGAGCAGGTCAGAAATAAGGCAGTATTATCAAGTTATATAAGTCCTGCTAAAAGGACTCCCCTGTTACCCAAAGTCTAACCTATACCATGTTTTCTGAAAGAGCCTCTTTTCTAACAGTCTTTCCAAAAGAGCTGCTGGAAACAGCTGCCTCCCCCCCTTGTTTCTGTGCTACATAAACTGGCTAACACAGTTCACAGTCGGTTTGGAGAGCACAAAGTGATTGCTATGTTTATGAAATCCTATTCCTGTTAGTCAAGGAAATGAGTTTGACTCACCGGCTTGTTTATGAGTTTTCCTTTATGCAAGCTACTGCTGACCTCAAACTGCTGACCCACCAACACTGCTCAAAACTCCGGCTCAGAGGGGATTTGCACAAAATAAGTTTCTACTTATGCAAAGCATTCCTGTTTCTTCAGACGTAGTGTTTTTTACTGTCTTAAAGTATTATAGTGAAAGTGGGTGATGGGCCTCATATGGTAGACGTGTAACCACAGCAATGCAGCGTGGCACCTCTGTAATATTCTCAGCTCATTTACCCTGTGAGAGGATGATTTACTCTCCCTGAGCACTCCCTTCCCATGCCAGTCCTTGGCAGCAAATATTCAACTGCAGAATTGCTGCCTTTAAATTCAAGAGTGACTCCACAGACTTCAAATTTAATCAATGACTTAAAAAAAAAAAATAAAAAAATTAGCCTTTCATATCCAGGTCTGAAGAGCTAGAAGGTGAACCCTCAAGGATTCTGAAGCAATTGCAATTATTGGTTTGAAACAGTCCGAGGTCTCAGCATTGGAACAAAGATAAAATTAGCTTACTGGAGAAAAGAGAAAAAATAGTTGAAACACTTGCAGAAATCTTGGTTTGAATGTTTCTTTTGGGGACTCTACTCTCTACTTGACATGCAGTGGAAAACGTTAATAAGATTTATCCCTCTCTCCTTTCCGGGGGTACATAACAAGTGACTGAAGGCTCCGTTCATGTTCAGGCTGTCATTCTGCCTCCCTTTGTTTGAGCCTAGCTTAGCTTGTAAACTGAGGCTGGAAGTTAAAACCATCACAAACCCATACAAAATACATTTCAGCATGAGTCAGAGATTTTTTTTATATTTTTTTTTCAGCTAACCAAAGGGAAGTCAAAGAAGAGAAACCACCCTCTGTCTTCAGTACATAGAGTTCACTGATGAAGATACGATAAGAAAATTGCACATATGAATGTACAGCTATATAGCTTGTGTGCACATGCAAGCTTACACACTGTTTGAATTTGAGCCCATTTTCAAATGCTTACTTCTGGGAATTTTAGCTTCTTAGGTAAGCATAATGTTACCACAGACTATTGGATAGTATAAAAAGAAGAGAACAAACAATAAAAAAAAAAAACCAGCAGTTGTCAGCTTTTTTTGGTTTTCAGAGATCTGAAATCTTACTTTCCTTTTTAAAGAATAAAACATTCATCCTAATTATATCCTTTCTTTCTTAATAAAAGGGGTGTTCTGTTGGTGCTGCTGAAAGACATTTAAATAAATTTTCCTTTCACCCTCCGCATACCAGGTTTCTCTCATTTGTACTTTTCCTGCTCCTTGTTATTTCGATGGGGATGGTAAGACAGCTATCAGTCTCACACTCTTTTGCACTAAAGCATCTGACTCACCGTTTTCCCTCATGCTGGCATGGGCACTCAGCTGGCCTCACAGGAAGGCAGCTCAAGGAGTTAAACTGGCAAAAAAACAAGCACAAAAAAATAGTTTTCTGCCAGCATAGCTCACCCATTGGCAGGAGAAGCAAGAACCACAACACCATGGCTAATATTCAGCAGGTCAGCTCAAGGGGCATTGCCTAGTGATACCCTAAGCCCAGTTACGTCGGACCCAATTTGTTGTATAACATTCATTTTCTGTGGCTTACAAGCTCTGAGCACGCTAGAAACGCTTCAAGCACAGCCCCGTTCCCAGCGGCTGCCAGGGGCAGTAAATATAGAACAAATCCAGCCTGCTCACGGTTCATATTGAGGTACTGTGTCAACAGCCTGTGATCTGAGGAATGCTTTTTGGACCGCTTTCAAGTTCCTGAAGGACAGTGCAAAAACCAGGTCACAGTGTGCCCGGCTCTCCCAGATGCTGAATCAAGGGAGAAAGAAAGAGAGCAGAAATTCAGTCTATCTGCTCCTCCCATCTAGCTGCATCCACTGACATCAGTGCCGCACAGATATTCTGCAGCTGCAAAAAAACAGAGCTTGCGAGGTCTGCATGGTTCCAACTTGAGGTGACTTTTTCTCAATACCTCCCCTATTCCAAGCTTGGACAGGCTTTCAATACGGTAAGAAACCCAAAGGATAAAACAGAAAAACCCAAGAGCTCCCTCACACTGCTTGTTTTCTCATTCAGTACACGGTTTAGTGAGCATGGTAGTGTTGGCCTGACAGTTGGACTCAATGATCTTAAAGGTCTTTTCCGACCTAAATGATTCTATGATTCCTACCTAAGTTTTTGGCAACTTAATGTCATTCAGGCCATAAACCTCTTCCCCCCCCCCCCCCCATTTAGGCCTGTATAGCTCTCTATAACTTCCAACTACTCCTGCAGTCTTCTCTGTCCCGGTCATCATCAGATGAGCAAGACACTTTTATCAGCCTCCTTGCTGGCTTTTTGAATAGTCGTCATTTCCTTCTTTCCCCTGCCCCTGAAACCCATTTCTGCTGAGAAACTCTTGCCTCATCTCTCACGTGTTGGGATCTGAAGTGGTACCCAGCATATCTGCTATCTCAACAGATGCAGTTGGACAGTGAAGTCCACGGGGAGTGACTACAGCTGGAAGGACAAAGGGAAGGATGAATGAGTGGGGTCATCTAGATGTAAGAGGACGATCAGATCTTGAAGAGAGGTTATGCTCCTGGTTGGAGATAAGAGAAAAGATGGGCAAAACAAAAAAAAAAGACCAACAATTAAGAAGGAGCTGGGAGTCCCTGACTTTGAACATCAAAGAATGTCTGATTCATTGCAGAGGCAGAGTAACACTCATCTGCAGAGAAAACTCGCTGAAGAAATGCAGTTTCAATGAAATGCATCTGTGATGTTTTTTGAAAACACAGATTTTAAGAAAAAAAAAAAAATGGTCAAATAGTCCTTTCCAACGCACGTTTTAAAATATTAAAACCAGCCTAATTTTTAAGAAGTTGGAGAGAAATTGAATACCCTGACATTACTTTTCTTTTTTTTTTTTCACCATCAGTCTAAAACAACTAACATTTTTTCAGCTCAAAAAAGTTGTACAATGTGAATTCAAAGTGAAACATTCTTTGTCATTTCCTTAGCAGCCCCCCCCCCCCCCAAATAATGTGGTTTGTATTTACTTATCTTAAAGGAACCTCATGTCAAGTATTGATAACTGCTTTCTGGAAATCTGTTGCATCAGTCTGGGCATCCAAAAATCACGGAGTTTATACCTTTTGTTTTTAGAAACCCTTTTCCCTAATAAAAAAAAAAAACAACCACCACAGACTGTTTAGATAGAAATGATAACGTAGGCCTGCACTGCATCCATTTTTCATGTATCTTTTCAGGTGTCTCACCATATAGATTAACAAAAGGCATATCTGAGGCAGCGCAAACTCTGCCTGCGAAAGGCAATCTGTGAGATTTGAAATATGTCCCCCCCTTGGTGACGCAAGCTATTAGCAGAATTAGAGATATGCTGAAGAGTGTGGCTCAAGATCTGGCCTTACCCATGGAAGACTGGAATCACACCAATTAACCAGCTTTTACCTAAGATTTTCTGCAATACCTGGAGCTGAAGTTTGCGAAATGTCTCCACGCGAAGCCGTAAGAGACTCAGCAGTTGCACTCTGTAGGAGTTTCCATAAACATTTTCACCTCCTGACATGCATGTGAGTTCCCCCCCCCAGCAACATAAAACAAGTCCCAATCTCTGACGGTGCTAATTCAGTTCAGCGATAACCAACTGCAGCCAGTTTTACAATGAGAAAGGGAATTGCAAGACGCGAAAAAAACCATTGTACGCAAACCTGATGGCAAAACCAGGAACTTCCCCAAATTAAGCCAAAGTTGAGGCAAGGGAGATTTAGGTTAGATATTAGGAAAAAATTTTTTACTGAGAGGGTTGTCAAACATTGGAATGGGCTGCCCAGGGAAGGGGTTGAGTCACCATCCCTGGAGATATTAAAAAAGCGAGTGGACAGGGTACTTCAGGACATGGTTTAGTGGGCATGGTTAATGGTTGGACTCGATGATCTTGAAGGTCTTTTCCAACCTAAATGATTCTATGATTCTATGATGACTACAACAGGTCGTTAAGTCAGCACGCTCCAACGCTGACGCTGCACTTCAAATCTACGTTGTGCGCTAAATTCTCACTTTGGGCTTGGACTGGATTCTTCCAAAAATCCATTTAAACCCACGAATGGATAAAACCAGCAGAGCCGTGCCAGCAGCTGTACGAGTTTCTGTTGTGTCGGGGTGTGGGGGGAGGAAGGTTAGGAGGTTTGTTTTGCCCTTTTTTTTATTTATTTTTCTTCTCCCCCCCCTTTCCTTTCCTGTTTGTTTGCTTTTGACGCACTGCTGGGAGCTGAGGAAACACATTGCTTGCGAATATCCTCCGCCCCCCCCGACCCGCCCCAGCCGCCGGAGCCGCTTCCCACGGCTGCCCGACCCGGGGACCGGGACCGGGATGGGGATGGGACCGGGGGGGACCAAAGGGGGGTCGGCGGTGAACTCCGCGGGGACTCCCCACACAGGGACAGGGTGGTGGTGGGGGGGTTGTTACTCATTTCTGTACTTGGTGTTCTGCTGTTTTGTGGTTTTACTGCTTTGGTTTTTATCGTTTTGGTGTTCTACCGTTTTATCGTTTCATAATTTTATTATTTCATTATTTTACTGTTATTTAATCATTTTATCATTTCATTAATTTGCTATTTTACTGTTCTGCAATGTTGTTATTTCACTATTTTACTACTTTATCATTTCCTGCTTTTATTATTTATTTTACTATTTTATTCTTTCATAATTTTATTGTTATTTCATTAATTCCTTATTTTATTATGTCATTATTATTTCATTATTTTATTATTTCATTATTCCATCATTTTATTATTTCATTATTCCATTATTCCATTACATTATTATTTAATTATTTAATTATTTAATTTTTTAAATTTTTATTATTGTTACTGATGTTTTGTCATTATTATTGTTGTTGTTGTTATTCCTTTGGAAGATTTATTAAAAAAGCTGAAATGCCCATGCATTTGCGCCAGCCAGAAGGTAACAGGCAAGCACTCCCCCTGGCAGTCAGTGTCTCCGTCGATCTGTACCACAGAAAAGAAAAAGAAAAAAAAAAATTACATCTATCTCTCATGCCTACTTCTCCTCACCCTCACCTCCCTGTAAGCCCCAGAGTTACAAGGTTGTCATTGCTATACCTTGCAAAACTAGCATTGGGGCAAAATCACCATAGCGGTGACGCAAATCAAGTCGGCACTTGGCACAGGCTGCCAGCACTAAGTGGCAAAATAAAACAGCAAAGGACATTTTAGATTGATAACTAAGTTGCATTTATTCACTTCAGATTGCTAACTAAGTAGATAATATTTCTGGTGTTCTCATTTCTGAAATACCTCTAGTGTTTCCCTGAACATGATAAGGGAACACTGGTAGTGCAAGTTACTTTTAGATTTCTAAATAACTTGTGCAGAATTTAACAAGATGTTTATTAGTAGCTCAGTTTCTTAATCTGGGAAGATAGTGCCTTAAGAATGGCTGAAAATCCACAAGTGCAGGTGCTAAATGCTTAGCTGCTATGGAAATGTTGATGCCTGAAGAATGCTGGCCTGAATTTCTGGGACAGATAAAGCTGCCCACAGTTCCTGGCTCTGCACTTCCGCTTTAAAAGTGTAAAAAGTCACTTGATTTCTCATTTGGCCATTTCTCTGTCTGTGAAATGGAGTTAACACCGCAGTGTTTTCCAACACACGGTGAGAAGTGCTGTACAAAACACTGACTGCCAACATCTCCCTTGGATGACTGGAAGGACAACTCATTCAAAGGTCATGTCAGTGTGTTATTAAAATATAATCAGAGCACTGGTTCGCGTACGTGCAGCCACATTCTTTTGGGGTCATTGTTTCAGTGCTGGAAGGGGAGTTGTTTGCTCTTACTCCACCTGCTTCACAGCGAAGATGTATGATTTGAAGGACGAATGAAGGAGGGGGAAGGGACAGAAGAATTGAGCAGGCATAGGAAGTGCATCACTTCTCCCAAGAACTTCCAAGGACCTTTGAAGAGGACCACAGCCAGCTCTTCTTTTTCCACAGCTGTCCTGCTACCAGCAGCAGACCATAGAATTCATGGAATGATTTAGGTTGAAGAGACCCTTAAGATCACTGAGTCCAACCTAGCACTGCCAAGTCCACCTCCAAACCATGTCCCTAAGCACCACAACACCTCCAGGGATGGTGACTCCACCCCTTCCCTGAGCAGCCTGTTCCGGTGCTTGACAACCCTTTCGGTGAAGAAATTTTTCCTAATATCCAATCTAAACCTCCCCTGGCGCAACCTGAGGCCGTTTGCTCTTGTCCCATCGCTTGTTACTCGGGAGAAGAGACAGACACCCAAGATGAAGCAGTTGGTAGAAGCTGCAAAGGTGTGAAGCATCCTCCTCCCCCGCCCAGGGACACAGCTGAGGAACAGTTCCTCAGACGAACCTGAGGTCCCTCGGTGAGGAAGAGACCAAGGCAATGCTGGAAGTGGCATGTGGTAGGAGAGCTGTTGGGCAGCTGGGAGGTTTGCAGGCTCAGGAGAAACAGGACTGCAGTGGAGGTAAGGTGGCTTCCCCCAGCAGATGATTTGCACTGACTTGGCCAGTGGGTGAGCAGCACCCTAAATTTCCTTCCCGATAAAAATCCTATTCCCCTTCTTCCCCAAAAGACCCTAAAAAGTGCTGTTGAACCTGTTTAGGAGAAAACAAAGCATAGAAGTTTCCTAACATACGTCCGTTTCCTTGAGGGGAAGCACATACGTACCTCTCAGATCTTTCATCTGAAGAGCATTTAGCAACCCATTTTCTGAGTTCACAAACTGCATCCGTCCCTAACACGTACCCCCACGCGAAAGAAATCCAGGCCCAGCAGAATGCCTCACTCAAGCTCCTAAAAACCAGATAAGACTGGTTAGACAGTGTTTACTTTCTGGGACTCAGAGACTGAGTCACTCTCTCTTCCTGTGCTGCCTTTGTTTCAGATTAGGACATATGAAACTCATTGCCAGAAGTCATCACTACTGGGAAACTACATACTGGGAAACTACGCATTTTATTGTTGTTTTTTGGGCTCACGTGACCTTCGTTATAAAATAGCTACGCAGATTAAAAAAAAAAAAAAAAAGAAAAAAAAACAACAAAAAAGCTAGACAAGTCTTGGTAACTCATGGAAAAATTACGAGTGAGGCAGCAGTTGCACAAGGCTCCTGGTGTTGCCTCAGGGTACTCCGACAAGAAGTTGCCCTCTTGGTCTCTCCTCCTTACGGGATGGTTGCGACAGCCCACGTGTGATGCGTGGGCGCCGGGGGAGGGCAGGAGGCAAGCCCGTGCAGTAGAAACGAACAACCTTTTCTCCAAGAAGAAGCGACAGAGGAAGGGATACAGTCACAGCTCTGTTAGCTCTCGCCAGCCCATCCATTGTGAAGCCCAGGACGGCACTGCTTGGGAGCTGGGGCAGGACAAAAGACTTTTCCCACCCTAAACCTGCGGCAGGGTTAACAGTCCTTCCCCGCTCGCTGCCTGCAGGGCGAGCTCCAAGTGTCTGCACTGTGGAACGCAGGATGTTTTTGCTGAAGAGGGGTGCTCATCACTGTGAACTGCACTGAAACCCCCGAAAGGGAAAAAAGATTTAAAAAAAAAAAAACAAGTTGTGCTGATACAGTTCTTGCATTTCAGTACTGAGTCAAAACCCCCAAATTTTGTGTTAAAGTTTGACCTTTGTTATTCTTTTCCAATAAAAGCAAATCTTGAATTAAAATTATTTCATCTAAAGATCTGCATGTTTTCTTTTAAAATAGCAAACTAAGAATTTGCAAGTTTTAGAGTATTTTTTATTTTCATTGTTCCAGCTAAGAAACACATCAGTTTATAAGGTGTTATGAATCTACATAATTTGAAATTTAATTTGTACTTTTAAAATTAAATCTTCCACAAGACTTTCTTCATTCAAAAGTCATTTAGACAGTAATAGTATTTTGGTACTACTGCTGTTAACATATGATCTTGCAAGATGATTGCCTCATGACAGACATACATTTCTTCAAGTCATCTTTCTCTATAGGATGCAGTATTGCTCCTCTCCACTTTCTTCCCAAGACGTATAGAAGTGGAAAGCACTGAATTACCAAATCTGAGCTCCAAATCCCACATCTAAAAGCACATGATCTGCTATGACATTTCTGTCCATCTAAAGCTATGCTTGCCAGGTCTGGCTGTTTCTTTTTCTGAAAATCATAGAATTTGGACAGACATTCTGTACTTTTTTTCCCAAATAGCAGGATATGTTTCTTGGAAGGATAGCATTGAAGGAAAAGAAACAATAGGGATCAGGAAAAGCATCCTACTATACCCAGATTCATGTATTCCCTTCTGCATCCTCATTTTAAAACTAATGAATTTTTGAATCCAGTGTTACAACTGCACTTCTCTCTTCTGCCAAAAATTAATTTCCTAGACAGGCCTTATAGTAACTGTGAGTTTGTACTTCAGAGGAATGGCTTCCTTGCTAATATTAGTATCTCATGCACCTGAATTCATGCTAATTATCGACATATGGACCGATTGGTGAGTCATATTTGCACACTTAGAGAGTATAGGAGGGATCTCAAAACTCAGCACTAACTAAACTTACCATGGCTAACACTGTAATCTCTGGATTTATGTTCAGAAGAGCTGAACTGGTACTCCCTGACTTACCACATCAATATTGTAATTAAAGTTTTCAGAGGGAGTGAAAGTCTGCTTTGGAGCAAAAGAAAGGATAAGCATCTAGTTTCCTGCTCTGGAGACTTAAAAGCATTTGAAAACTCTCTGTCTTTTACATCAAGAATGATATTTGTGATTAATTCTTTGGGCAAGTTTTTTTTTTAAAACCATATTTTACCTCTTTTTAAGTGAAGACAGATTTGTACAGGCCAGCACCATGACAGATTTGACTTTGTTTTGCAAGGGACAAGTTACATATTTTAGCTTGTATTTTTAGCTTTTACTTTGAAGCTGGAGACATATATGGTCTGAACTGAATATTGTGAGAGGATCTTTTTGCCTGGAACATACTGAAAAGTCCGTTAAGAATGCACCTAATTAAAACTGTCTCTCAAATTATTGAAAAAAAACCATTATTTCATCATGAATTATTAAATTGCTACCCATGTCTCTGTGGAATACTGATTTAGTCAATTTTGGCCAAGTGATTTTGGGGGAGGGGTTAGGTGAATATGCTATGTAATTTTAATTGCCACTTTTATTAATAACCCCAAAGAAATTCTAAGATACATGAGCTTTGTCTTCCACACATTCCACAAAGCCCAAATACCACACCAAAAAATTACTGGTTTGGATATAAGGTGCTAAGGGAATTATAATGTAAACCAAGGTACTTTCCTTTATTTCAAGTGAATTATTTAAGCTTTCAAGAAAAAAACTAACCATACCACTTATATTACTAAACCATTTCAGTTTTCTGCAGCAACCTTTATGACTCAATGTTCTGTTCTGCTCAAATATTTTGTGTTTGTGAAAAAGAGAGAACAAAGTTTAGTGAGATTAGGAATTAAATTATGTGAAGGGACACTATAGGCGTTAAAGGCTATGCCAATGAGGGAACTGAATGTGTCCATAGCATATTCATGGTAGTTAATGCACTTAGCCAAAGTCCTTCAAAATTTTGTATTTTCTGGCCTTATCTTGTTAGGTGCTTGTTGGATCATGCTCCCTGGGCCAGCTGTAGAGAGGAACCCTGAATTCTGGATTTGTACCAAGCAGTTGAGCCCTACCTGATGTCTCCTACGCCTGCTTGGTGCTCAAGCTGGAAATTTGAAGGCCAGCAAGGCTAAAGACATACGGAAATTATGGTCTTGGTGAGAATACAGCTCCTGTTTTGGAGCTGGCCCTTTCTCAGAGGTAGGGGCTTGCCAAAATAATGCTGTTCACCCTTAGAGACTGGAGTGGTCCTCTCTGGATGCTCCTGTATTCTGGGTTAGCAGCGCTGAGCACGCTTGTAACACACCAAACACAGAAAATTAATAACGCTGATGCCTTTTTGGCCTTGTAGGTAAACATGATACAGTGTTCCAGCTCTTCCACAGTTAATTCACAAATCCTCCACCTACACACGCATATACTATAATTCCTTGTTTTGACAGCCACTAAATCCCCAAACCTGAGAGCGGCTCTTTTTCTCTCCCAGTGTGTGCCGTGGGGCCTCCTGCGGCTCTGTCCCTGGCACCAAGCTGCTCGCCAGCCAAGTTATACAACAGAGAGTGCATTAGCTGAAAGTGGGAAAAGCTTCAATTACCTAAATAGCTGAAGGTCTAAAAATAGTTTCCCAGTGCCAGTTAATACAGCCATGGCCAGGATCCCGTCTCTGGCTTGCAAGGAAAGTGCTGAGTTCCACCGTCCGTTTATGAATCTCCAGAAAGAGTCCACTTTAAGTCAGTAAAGAACCCAGAACGTCTGTTAATTAATTTCTCTACATTATATATGGCAATTATATGCATTAAAGTGTTATAGCCATCAGTGGATTGGGTGTTCAACAGGAGAAGTGTCTTTGAAGTAGTACTGCAAAGTTACTTCAGACCTTCCTCCAAAGCCTTCTCCATTTAACTTCTCAAATAAGAGAACCAACAGCTAGGTTAAAATATAACTAGCTGAAAGACAAGAATTCTTATCACCAGGGCGCAGTGCAATGGAAAAAAAAGCAGCCCAAAGTAAATCTCATCGGTCCCACGATGATGAAAATCTAACACAGCAGCTGTTTGCCCGGGAACAGTCTCTCAACACATTTTGATTTCACAGCACTGAATTAATCTTTTCTAGAGAGCACACAAGAACAGCAGCTCTCCTGGAAGATGGGGTGGACCATTCTTCTGATACAACTCAGTGGCTGCTGTAACACCAACACATTTCTTAGGGCTGTGCCCTGGACACGGCAGGATGGGAGCGGGAAAGAACATCCATGGCACTGGGAATCTTCAAAGGGAAGAAGCAAAGTTACACACTTTAGGTCTGATTATATCCACTAATGAAAAGCAAATTTTAAATTAGCAACAGAACATTTGCTTGCGAAGTGCATAATTAACCTTTAAAACTCAAAATGCCATTGGATTTAAGAGACCAGCTGGAGGCAAGACGGATTATGTATTTATGTTTACAATGCAGACATCTATAGATACATTAGGGAAAGAAAGAGAGCTGCCCTCATGCTGCAGATCTGTGTATATGAACTGGTTTGTGCCAATAAGATTAAGTCAGCAGAAAAACTGATGTCATTAAATCAGTGAAAATCGCAGGTTGCAGAGCGATGAACATGTGTCATTTAGGTAAACTACTCCAGTATAATCACAATTTCTTTGCATTTTAAGTTGAAAAATCTTCCACTCCTGAAATAAAGTGGTACCACAGAATAATATAAAAACGTTGTTATCAATTCTTCTGTAAATGTGATGACAGACATAGATGTTAAAGCTTATATGTGAGGACGCGTACTAGAAAGCAAACAAAAGATACCATGTTTTCTCTAAACCACGATGATTTTCTACATACAATCTCAGTTCTTAAGGTGATTTTTTTTAGTACAATGGCTGTACTAAATCAAACTGCTGTGTAGGAATGGGAAAGTAACTTCACCAGACTATTTCCAGAGCGTTCAGGTTAAGATATATCACACAAGTCAGGGAAGAATATGTGCCCGTATTCTTTCAGGTTTTTAGTTGCAAACCTACAAAACTTTCTTCACAAAGATTTTCAGCAATTTCTGAAAAAGGAAAGCAGACTAGAAATAGTAATCCTGATCTCACCATGTAATTTATTTTGGCAAATTTAGATGGGCTTCTTTTTCCCCTTGGAATATAGTACAGCAATTTCAAGTGGACACTGTAGGTGCTACAGCTTTGTAGAAGAATGTTGAAACAAATTTAAGTTTTTTTCTAACACTCCTAATTATATTTTATGTACTGTAATAACATGAAAAAATATTAATATTGTAATATTAGCATGTCAAAACAGTGTTCATAAGTCCACAGTGATTTGTCAGCTGTCTTGTTACTATGACATTAAAAATGAAAAGACAGATGCGCAAAGTCTTAAAAAATGCTACACAGCAAACTGAATATTCCAAAATATTCCATATTCCATGAAGATAAAACTCTCTTTTATGTTAATTTCCTATGGAAGGAAAGTTTTTCTGTAACTGCATCTGACCATCTGGCCAAGGCAGAAAAGCTGGAAATCAGAGTAATGAGATGCAACTTTACTAGTGGTAATGGTTTTTCTTGAATTGTTGGATCTATTCTGCTTTAGATTGACTCATGCAAGTGGTGTTTAGGTTTTATTTTTTAAACACACATGCACACAGAGGTTTTTCTTTACCTGGATTCTCTACTAGTGATTTATCTGCCAAGAGTTTTGCATTAAAGGCATTTCAGAAGATAATATTTGTTCTCAGCTGTGACTCTTAATTCTATAGGAAAGCAAGTGCAGACCACGTCTCCTGCTAATAAGAAGCATGAATGTCAAATTTCTATGGCTTTTTATGGGCGGCGAGGACAACATTAAAGGGAAGCAGCATCCTTGCAATGTCAGCTTTTACACTGACATTTTTTGCATTCTGTATGGATGTTTTTTTGGTACTGTTTTCTTTTTCATATGTGCATACTCTCTCTATACGAAGAAAAATCTTATAAGCTGCATAGTAGTGTGTTATGGAAAGATTACCTTGAGAGAAATATCTGCAGACATAAACAGCAAAATCCTGTTGCCTTCCAATGAAACTAGTGCACATTTATCTGTTCACCTGCAGAGACAGCAAACAGAATTATTAAGGAGAAGAATAAAGTGCAGAAAATAGCGAGGTTCAAAATTACAGCTTAAGCAAGTTTCCATTCACATTGTTTGTGCTCTGAAAGATATAGAGATACAACTCAAAAATTGAAAAAAGTCTTACCACCAAGATATTGAAATAAGTAACTGAATCATCTGTGTATGGAAGACTGATCTAAAGTAAACAATTCCATGATAAATTAAGGGCTATTTGTTTCTCACTTACTGCTAAACCAAAGCAAGCTATTTTTAAAAGGGACAAGTGTTACACAAAAAGGCTGCCCTTGCCAGCCTGACAATGCTTAATTCAACAGTTGTGTGTACTCTGAGATCCAGATCACAGTATTTCATTCTGCTGTGCACATTTATTCAGCACGTCCAGCTGAGTTTGGACTAGCAGCTACACACCTCTGCTTGGGTGCCTGGGGTCAGCCTGAAAATCACAAAAAGAGGCAAATGCCTATTATACATGAGAGCAGAAAAGAAAAAGTTTAAAAGCACACAATCTTACCTAAAATCTAGGCTCATTTTATAGGTGTCTCCCAGCTGCTCCAGTCCCAATCAACATCCCTGCATTGAGGCTTGCAAGTCAATTTGAACCTTCGGTTAAAATTTTCCTAACTACTGGTCAATGACACAGGCTAGAAGATGTGAAGAAAACTGATGAGCACATCTTCCATCCTTCACATGTCTCATGCCTGAACATTTGCCTAAGCTATTCTTCACAGCTACAACATGCCACCAGTGCTCCACAGCTTTCCTGCACAGTACTTCCTTAGCCCTAAGGAAAAGTCTTAACTGGTAATCAAAGCTCCTTTTTTGCAAGTTAAACTCACTGCTTTCTAATGTATTTCTCATCCTTATGGGAGAACAGACTGGCTTTGGCTTTTGCAACTTTTTTTATGTATTGGGAGGCTTACCTCCTCTTGGTTAGATAAACATGTAAACATTTTTTATCTCTCCTCTGGAGATCTTTCGTTCTAGATCTTTGACCAGGTTGTTACTTATTTGATTGTCTCAAAATTATTTTTCCTCCATGCACGGTATCTCAAACACAGCACTGCCATGGAAACCTTGCAGCACTGAATGATGAAGAAGAAAGGTTGTTTCACCTTGCTTTCACAGACTATCTTCTAATTTCACTCCCAGAAGCGTGTTTACTTTCTCACCCGAACAGCATTGTTGACTCATCCAACCTGTGGATCACAATCATTCTTGGGTCCCTTTTAACAAAAATGTTGCTAACTCAGTTGCTCTTCATTCTGTGTTTGAAAAGATGATGGCTCCTGCTGAGATGCAGTGCCCTGCACTTGTCCTTGTTGGCTCGTATTCACCAACTTGTCAAGATCAATTTTAATGCTGATCCTGTCCACACACTCTCATTCTCTTCCAGCTTAAATGTTACCTCTAAATTTAATGACTGTACTCTTATTTCATCATCCAAACATTAATACAAAGTATTGATGAGTGCCACACACAGGTCATATTCACTGACTTTAAGCCACTGAATTCTGAGTACAGTTTTCCAACCAGTATTGCACCGAGCCTTCAACACGTACAGCTAACCATGCTTCCTCGCCAAGAAAGTGTCAGGTGAAACAATACAACAATTTTGTACCAAAAGCAGAATGTGTAACATCTGCTGTTTCTATCTGTTAAGAAAGCCTTCCTTATTTTCAAAGGCAGAAATTGAATTGGTTAGACGTGATTTGTTCTTGACATATCTGTGTTGGCTGTTTCTCAGCATGTTGTTTTCTTTTAGATACTTGCAAATTCTACCGTATTTGTCCAGCATTTCTGCAGAAATTTCTAGCAAGCTGTGAGACAGTTTGCCATCTATCCCTTTTCTCCCTTTTTAAAAATTAAATAAGGTAGACAACAGTTTTTTCCTTTTTTTCAGCCTTCCATCATTTTGCCCATCCTACACAGATTTTCAAAAGTAGCTGCAAATGCCACAGGGATATCAAGATCTCCCCCATGGAGTTCACAAGCAATGCTCTTGTGAATTTCAGGATCCTTCGGCTTCACTTGGATGACACTGAAGATGGTCAGTTTTCTCACATCAAGATGGACTCTGTCCTCCAACACAAGGCTGCTGGTGAGTGCATTGCATGCTGCAGTGATCCGTGCTGGAGCTCTCTGCCTTGCACGGTCCTTGTCTGTGCAAACGCACCCATTTTCCCTGAGTCACTCATCAACAGTGACCATATAGTGAAAGCCCACTGCTATAGACGCAAAGCAAATCTCACTCACATTCTTTGTGCTGTGGCTAGGCAGAATTATCCGTCTTTCCTTTGGACACTTGTAGCCATGCAGTTCATGTAAACGGATAAATATCATAAGAATATCATATCCCTTTCCACAATCTACTTTTTTCAGAAGCTTGGGGGGAAAAAAGATAATGAGCCAACTCCTCAGACCTTCCCAAGCAGCAAGTTTTATTAGGTAATTGTACAAGTTTTCTTGCTGTTTGGAGTCCATTCTGTGTTACTCATGGGAAGGAATAGGAATTAAACAAAAATAGGGTGACCACTTCCTCCAGGAGAGAAATCTATGGTAACTGATAATGTTTGGTAACGCTTAAGGCCAGAGGTAACAGCTGCTCCCATCCTCTGCCCAGTATCACCCCATTCAACATTCCTCCTTAAACAAAGTCTGCAAGGAATTAATCAAGGATTCAACTGAAAACGCTGGAGTTTCTTTTCATGTGGGAATATGCCAACTCCCACCTTCACTTGCAGACCCGGGAAGATAATTTAATCCAGAATTAATTTCACTGGAACCAGTTAGAAGTGAACATAAAATCTTTTGAATGAGGGACGACTTTGTTCCTCCAAAGCTGTCTAATATAACAAAATGAAATAAATCTCTGATTCTCCAAGTAATTTTTTCCTCTGTTCAGTCTGTCTCCACTATAATGACTATTTTCCAGCTGTGTTCTCACATTGGTTCTGCCTACCCAGACTTTCCACATCGATGAGGAGCCCGATTTCCGCAAGACTGAGAGAAATGGTTTGGCTGAGAAGGAAACCAGCTCTCCATATAATAACAGTGCATATAACTAATCAGGAATTCGGTGCTCTCAAATGATGCTGAATGGGCAAACCTGATCCAACTGTAGTGAATTTAAGCCAGCTGCTAGCAGGAGTAAGTGTCTTAGGAAGAAGAGGAGATAAAAGAGGAAGGAGACACCCGCGTGACCGCACAGAAAATGAACAGGGGTCCTCTTGAAGGAGAGAAAAGGACCTCTCCAAACTGACCTGACAGACCATGCAAGGCTTGGTAGAAGTCAAAAGGGAAAAGCTGGCAGGAGAGCAGAAACCAGCTACACTCAAAACTTACTTCACTCTTAAATGGAATGATTATCATATAGCCTTTAAAAAAAGGCACAAGAACAAAAAATCACCACCTTTGAGGGACAGCATATCGTTTCATCATGTTTCTTGATTTTATTTATGTTTGAAGGGCTGTTGTGCAAACACTATTTGCAGAATGTCAGCAAAATTTCTTGGAGTCATTCAACTATGCAAGCTGTTTGGCAGATAATTGGCACATCCTACTGCTGGAGATGGGCAATTAACTCTTTTCTGTATTTCAGATGTAATATGAAGGCATTGGCCAATATCTTTATATGCTAGTTGTGTTGAGTCATTGGATAATGTAAAAAACAAAACCCAAACCCAAAACAATAAAAAAAACCTATCACCCAGGTCTTTTATTGCCAAAAATGATCCACTGCATCACAATATACAAAGTGTCTCCTTTTGGTACAGTAAATGGATTATGTTAAAATATCTTTTCTCTGAATTCACTGGAGGGAATTTAACGATTAAGAGAAAAACAGTTTCATTTAGCCCTGGTCTTTGTTCAGCATTAGACAATCATCATCATCTGCTGTTGAGCGGAGGAGTTTGATGGAGAAGAGATGCCATAATTAGCTATTCTGGCCCTCGCTCCTCTAAGGGAGGTACAGTGCTCTGCTCAGAGATGTGTATCAGCCAGGACTCCTTGGCATGTTGCAGGCTTGAATCCATCAGCCAGGCATGTTGCAGGCTTGCTCTCCACCTCACAGCCTCCCGAGATCCTTTCAAGGATTCCAGGTGTTCCTTTTCCAATCCAAATGAAGGCAGAACATGCTGGCAGAAAATGGGACACTTTGATTTCGTTCGTGATAGAAGCCCATCCTATCGTCGGTTACATCCAGCGCTTTTTATAAAAGCAAGCTACCTGTGCACCAAAAGTGGTTGCCTTCGCGTTATTATTGCATGGGGACGGCTGCCAAGTTAACTCTTCCAAAAACAAATTCCTGGCCATAACTGGGAGGCACAGGACTCGTGTGATTTGTAAACAAGCGAAGGAAGAGGCCTGTCAGTCTCAGAGATGAAGTCAGCCACGCCAAAGGAGCAGCAGGGTGGGACCCGGCTGTTTGCAGTTGGAGTTTCGCTGATAAGACGTCCCCTCTTCAGCAGCCTGCTATCAGCTCGGGGCGCAGGGAGGACAGACCGCTTCACCCAGAAATCACCAGCACACTTCTCCCAGGGGAGTCAGATGCTCCTCGGAGTCTGAGCACCGACGCAGACAGCAGCCGGTGTTAAATAAACTTCTCATGCCTATCATTTATGGGCAGTGTCCAGTAACACCCTTGTGCCTCCATCCTGATAAAGGGCGGTGAACAGCTCTTGCCTGCGGCGTGGGCTCAGACACAGCAAACTCCAGGGACGTTAGTCACCTTTCTTGATAAAATTCCACAAGACCAGACTGCTCTTTATCCCGAACCCTCACCTCCAAACTTAACACGCCTGGCCTCTTAGTGAAACACACGGCTCCTATCTGAGCTATTCTTTGTCCAGCAGTAGAGCCAACAAGAAAAGACCACAAAGCAGGACACAGGGAAAGCAGCTATTTTAATCTGTGCCACCCATTGGTGTCTCAAGGATGGTACTAGCCTGATCCTAGCTGGTGCAAGAATGGGGCCTCTATAAAATGGTTACAAGCAACAAAAACCTAATTAAGAAAAGCCATGGTGCACTGTTACAGGGAGTAGAACTCAGCAGAGTTCTGATGAATTACTGCTTAGCAGCTTTTTGAAAGCAAAAGTTGTTTAATCTTAAGTCACCCTCAGTCACCATTTCATAAATGCAGAGCATAGGGACAGAACTACCTAGAATTATATTTTCTAGCCAGCATTTGCTTTCTCTCATGTGCTTCTACACAAACCATTTGCGGGTGTAAAACAGTGACCCTAACGCAACAAAACTCCGAGCAAACTCCCTAAAAAAAAAAAAAAAAAGAGAGAGAGAGAGAGAGAAAAAGACTTTGCTGCAGTTCAAAATACACTGGCCTTTGAGCCCAGCTTGCATAAGGTACATGCTGACACTAGTTTCCTGAACGCTGGCAACATAACCACAGTGCAGAAAGGCAAAAGCAGCTATTTTGACTCATAGTTTGGGAAGCAGCAAATCATTCATCTGAGCAAGAAAGAGAAAGAAAGCTCATGTGCTGAAGCAGCAGGGAGATGCTCAGCATTTTATTCTGTATTTCTTAAATAGACAGTTTAAGAAGGTATTAGCTCATCATTACCCTTCGGTGCTGTACAGGCTTGCCAAAAGTCATGAAACCTTGGAAAGGAGGGGCAGGACCTACTTTTGGTAAAGTCCACATGTATTTAATTTTATAGCTTTTCAGTACCTGAATGATGACTGATCTTATATAAACACAAGAAATATCAAAGTACCTTTGTAATGAGACATTTGTTTTAACTAAGGGGCCTAATGCTGCACTGTGGTTTCTTGGTTAAATAAGCCAAATCTCCCATAAATCATGTCAGTTTTTCCTGTGACTAATGGAAATTTGAATACCACACATGCTTGTTTGCCTGAAGTTTGCTTAATGCTGCGTGATTGCAAAGCGTTTGTAGATTTAGTCTTTAATGTATTGATTTTTCTTGTTAAGCTTCGTTATTCAAAGTCAGCAAAGTCTGGTGAGAAAACTGCAGTGGCCTGATCATCTCCAAGGTAGAGAGATCTCACAACCCTTATTAGCTTCATGGTGAGCTGAAGGTGTTTTAATCCTCCATGGGAAGGAAAATCAGGACAGAGATCATTTGCCAAATCCTAACTATCAAGGTTCTGGCAACAAAATATGTCAGAAATGTTAAAGATAAAATCATCTTTGTACCTGCAAATAACCTGCTATTTATCAGAAAATTGGAAGCAATGAGGCTGTCCCTGACTATTAATAGTCATTTGAAAGTTAACTTTTTTTTTTCAGATAAAGGTTCCAGGAATTTTGTTACATCTTGATAATCTCCTGACAGTATCTGAGGAGTTTTACAGCCTGAAAATAAAATATGGACACTTACACAGGTTTGGATAATTCAGGCACTGGATAAAATAATTGTCTGTATTTTCTGTGAGGACTATAGGGAAAGAGAAGCTCTTACATGGAAAAAGATAATTTTCAGAAACAGAGAAAAATGAATTCTGTTCCCTCTTACATTTAGCAGCAGTGGTCCCCATTCAGTAGTGCAAGCTCTGTGACTAAATTGTCAGGCATCAGCGTAGACTGGTACACCTTTTTATTGCAGAGACTTCAGCTCTTTGTGAGTTTCATCTTAAAGTTTGATAGGGTTGACTCTCTCTGGAAAAGCAATAAAGTTGGCAGCAGAAATTCTAGAATACCCTATACTAATTATCTTCTTTTAAAAAATACCAGAACTGAAGGGTTTTAGAAGATATTTGGAAAAGGTTTGAACACAAATTTATCATATACTGGTGGTAAATATATCATTCACCATATAGTCAGACTTCTACTCTAAACACTGTGTAAAATCTAAGGTTAACATAGCAGTCAAATTTAGATTTCTGAGTTTTGGTAAAGAAATAAAAATACCTCCTTTTCTTCCTTAAACTTTCAGGATCATCTTTGGCATTTCTGAAGTACTGAATCCTCATGATATGCAGAATGAATCAGGGGCAGAAAAAGATTATGGCCCACAATAGAAAATAAGAAAAGGCATTTCATGTGGAGCAGCACCACATGGGAAGCTTGCTCTTTCATTTCCATCAAAATAATTTGGGCAGCCAGATTAAGAAGAATGCTGATATTGCCTTATATATCAAATGGGTGAAATCTCCTCCCAGTGAAGTTTTCCAGAGCTTCATTTATTAATCATTTGGGAGAGAACACTCTAACTCTGTAGATGCTGAGCAGGCTGACACCCTGGAGATCAAGCTAAAGGGCTAATAATGTTCCTGGCTCAACCAGGCTGGGGATAGGTCTAGTGACTATTCCATGCTAGCAAACACCAGAGGAGAAAGGGGTATTATAGCAGGCATTTTGAAAAAGAAATTGATTCACATCGTATGCTCCAAATAAAAGGTATTGGCCAAGATGTGGGGTTGACAGACACAAGAATGTTTTATTGTTGATAATAATTCCATATTGTTGATGAAGAAGAGAGTTGCCATCTATTTAAACTGCTTAAATGAAGGCTAAACAGATTTGGTCAGTGCATATATTTTGTGGGCCATTCTAGATTAATCATAGGATCATAGAATCACAGAATGGTTCGGGTTGGAAAGGACGTTAAAGACCATCTAGTTCCAACCCCCTGCCATGGGCAGGAATACCTTCCACTAGACCAGGTTGCTCAAACCATCCCATTCTTTTCTTCCCCTATCTCCTCCCCTAGCCTCCGAAACCAAACCAAACAAACCAAAACAAACCAAACCAAAACAAACCAAACCAAAACAAAACAAAAAACAAACACACAGTGATAGTTTTAACAGTTTAGAAAAAGTAGGCATTTTCTAAGCTCCTGGGGACAGATTTTATTTTCCAAGCTGGGAAAACTACAACACAACTTCACTGTTATTTCAGCAGAACACCATAATAACTGAGAATAAAATTTAGCACCTGCTGTTTTGTGTTTCTGAAAGAAAATGGTTGCCTTTTACTCTTGTTTATTCTTAAAAAGTTGAAAGGTAGTTGAGGTTTGTTTCTAAAAGTTGGCTACAGAAGAGCAAATTTGAGTTTTATTTTCATATGCCACTTCTGCTAAAGTGTGGGATTCAATAGCAAAATCTAGCCCTAATTCAAAGTGTTTATCAGGGTCCTAGTCTAAGAACTGATATCAATTAATTAATCCTAAGCCCCTATAGCAGTTTCAGATTCTGTAGCACCATCCTCTTTGGGGTGAAAAATAATAGGATATATCAATCTAAAAGTTCATCTACCAATGTAAAACCCATACTCATGACTAAATCCTGTAAGCCTTGATGTTTGCTGACCTCCATCATGGTAATGTCTATCCACACCCCTGAAGGCTGTTCTGGGGTAGAAATTGCAAAAAATCCTCCCTCACTGTCCTGTCCTTGCAGAGAAGTAAAATTTTGTTTTGACACTGATAAAAGGGAGGAAGGACTGACTGTTTGTTTGGCCAAAGCGTCAGGGTGATATGCAGCAATGACACTGGTGTGTAGAAAAGAGCTGAGCATGGCTCAGCATTGCTGTCTGTGGAGGAATGAATCGGACTGAAGATTTCTCCGAACACAAACAAAAAGCACCAAAAGATGGGGCTTGTGAACAAGCACTCTACCAGCTCAACTCAAGTCCCTCCTGCCCACAGCATAGTGGAAGCCAGCGTGGCAGTATATATTTAAATATAGAAACCTGTTTTGAAGTCCTATGAAGGCTTTATACAGGTTATCTATATCACAATAGAAACCAGTTAGGCATAGGCAATTGATGCAAACAAACAACAGAGCAATTGTGCCATTGGGAGCTCAGGGGGAAGTCACAAGGTGATGACCATTTCAACAAATTCACACTCTTCAGCAAGCCTCACAAAGCACTCAAAAACGGTCATTTTCTCAGGCTTTAAGAACAGGAACAACAACAAAAAGTGATAGGTGCGTATTTTCTAAGGAATTTCCCCATCTCCCCACCTCTTTTTTCAAGGAAAGTGTTAACTGCATACAGAATTGTCCTCTGAGTCTCAAAAAGCTGCCTATGCAAACTGCCAGCTTCTGTATCTCCTCGGAGGTGCAATCCAAAATGCAATCGGTTACCACTGCCCTAGCCAGCCTACTTCTGCATTTTGCCAACAGATGACACCGCTTTGCCTCAGCGGACACTGCTTTGTTTCTTCTTTCATTCCTACCCTGCCAACAGGCAGGGCACAGCACCACTCTCCCAGACTCAGCTTTTTGCAAAACTTCACCTCACCGTGAAGCTTAAGCCCACGTTGTTGCAGTTTGCTGTTCTGATTCGCCTAATCCGCAGGAGCCAGGAAGAGGCTGTTTCAGAAAATTGCTGAATTCCTGGAGTACAGATTTCTGGGGGTGGGGGAGAAATATAAAAATGACCACGTCTTTGCATCTGGCCCAGAGAGAGAGTACGTGCTTCATTGAAATGATTGCAGCTGCCTCTCTAAGGCTGATGCTGCCAACTGCGAAGGCTTGCTTCAGCAGGATGGCAAATGTAAAGGCTGATGGCCAAAAAAGTGATACTGTGCCATCACCAGTCCAGCCCTGGCGTCCAAGAAGGATGAAAGGGTCAGCAGGAGGAGTTCATGCTCAGCTATTGAGCTCTCACCAAGCAGAGGCCAAACTTTTTCAGGTTCATTCTTCCGTGCTGAAAGAGAGAAAAAGCAAGAATGAAAGTGCAAGGGCTCATGCTGCAGCTGAGGGCACTGCCACCAGCTCTTAAAAGGACCTTGGAACAGAGCTAATGGCTTGGCAAGGAATATTAGCATACTTAAGGCACTCTTGCATGACATTACGACTGCATTACCACAGAGCAGACACCTCCAGATGCCAAGAGATATCCACGCAGCACTGAATGCTACTGAGACTCTACAGATCACTGAGCACCCTGGAAAATCCTCCCAGATCGTACTGAAATGTAGTAGTTTGGCTGTGTTGATGTTGCTATTGGAGATGTTCTCTCATACAGTATCCCTCACAAGTTTATTCCAAGGTGACGTGCATTGCCATTGCACAAGTATGCGGGGGACACATAATATATTTCACATGGAATGGTTTAGAAACCATTACAGCTGAGAGTGTTGCATTAGATCTTCAAGATTGCTTTAAAACAACAGAAAGCTTTAATCCTCAGAGCTAGCAAGGGTTTAAAGTAAGATGCTAGAGCACAGTCACAGAGTGCTAGCCTCCTCAGCTCTTGCTTCAAAAATGAGCACGGGGTTTTGAAAGAAATAAAATTACATCTGAATCACAAACTCCTTCACCTGCAAACTGATTAGACATACCGTGTTCAACATCATAACACGCTGTGTCTGTTCCTAACCCACGCCTTACACAGTCACTCTCTACAGGGTGTACACATTGACACCTAGCAGAAACAACACAAAGGGGTCAGGATTTGGGTGGGCAGGTATACCTACACGAGGGTATAAATTTTCTGTCTAGCAAAGTTGGGGTTGGTAGGGAGGAAGGCCAAGAAGAGCTACGTAATGCAAATCCAGTACTACTTCTACCAGTGCCGGGCCATATGGACAAAACTGAAATATTTGGCGGAGCACTTCCATAGCAATCTTCTTCCTTTGGTTTTGTTCAACTTCTCAGGCTGCCTGTGGGCTCTGAATTGTCCCAATTTTTTTTCAGTGGAGGGCTAACCTATTATAATTTGGTTTTGCCACCTGAGCCATTTCCTGAGAATAGTACTGCTTCATAGGTCTTCTTTCATATTTCTTTTCAGAGACTCTATAATACACTTCCTAAACTCTTTTTCCACCCCCTCCCACAAACTCCATTACAAATTTTGCTCATGTAGCCTAAGAAGAGGAAAGTTGTCTGCTCTTCTTTGTCTTCCATGGTATGCTAAACAGCTACAGCAGAGTCTTTCAGCCCTTCAGCAGTACAAATACTGAATGCCCTGGGACACTGGGTCCCAAAACACTTCACAGCTTATGGAGTATCTGCTTATGGTATAAACTGCAACTGCTTCTGACAAGTTCATCTTGTCCCTGATAACAAGTTTACAAAACTGAGCGAGTCTGAAGTGAGAAAATGAAACACTGTCTTCATTGACAACGTATTGAGTAAAAATCTTTTAAATGTAGAAATTTAATCCTTAGGTAGTAAATTTTTGTTCTGGAATAAGCAGTTTCCCTCATATATGACAAAGATGGTTGAAGTACTTACTGGCCTAACAGCCAGTGTGGGCAGCAGTCCATTTCTAGGAAATTGCTCATTAACTGACCTTTCTATCTGCGTAAGTGTGCATTATTCATATGTGCTCACCAAATCCAAATACATTTTAATCTCAGGATTGCTCATCAACATTGTGACTTGTTACTTGTGGTAGAGCAATGTCAAATAAAACATTAATTTTAAATTTATAAACACAATGATACTAGCACTTCATTTGTTTTTTTGCAAGCAATAAACCTCTCAGTTTGAGAAAACAATAATGTTTAGTAGCCTGAATAGAGACGAACAACAGATGTGCTATATGCAAATAGTAGCAAAATGAAGGTCTCTTTCAGCCGTTCAAAGACTAATGAATCAAGTTTGTTATCATTTGGCCAGCTTTACTGTGAAATTTATCTGTAATTCTAGACTAACCACCTTCAAGTAAGACTTTGCTCCTATTTAAGTCATTAGCAAAACTGTTCTGCTGGCTCAGATCAGGCCATGAAGTCTTGCACATTACTCAGTCAGCTGTAAAGTCAACATGCTGCACTCCTACCATAGTAAGTGATGTCCTACTGCCTCAGGATCTACTACTACATATATGCATATTAAACATGCATGTGCAATTAACCTTGCAAATTAAGCTATTCAATACAGCTAAGAGATGTACATCTGATTTGCCAAAAAAAAAAAAAAAAAAGGGAAAGAGATACACTGACTCATGAGCAGCTTATTTAATTTGCTTATTAATGGCCTTATGCTTGACTGAGTGATTATTTCCTATTGGATGGTGAGCTGACTTCCTGCAGTAACAAATACAATTCTTGGAAGATTTATTAATAATAATTCTTCTTTTTTTTTTTTTTTTTAAAGCTGACAAAACCTACATACTGAGATTTCTGCTACACTACAGATATTATTCCTAGTACCTGAGTTACTTTTTTGAAGGTAATACAATATTTTCATTTAAAAACACACACACAAAAAACATATAGCACATGATGAATGGGTGAGTAGGATGGGCCCAACAGATCTGCCAAAGCTGGGAAGCAACGTCATTATATATGTATACACACACATACACACACTGGATTATATATATAAATATAAAATAATTCTCTATTAAAATTTTAAATTCAGTTATTCTAAAACTGAATAGATAGGTGTAAGTGTATAGTATTATAATTGGAGCCATAAGTGTTCCTACACAGGTATCAGACAGTAAGAAGTATTTTGTTGTAGTAAAAGCCCACCATATGCACAGTGCCACAGCCTACTGTCCAAGCCTAAGAAAAGCAGTATCATTGTGTACTCATTTAGTATCCATTAATATGTTTATGTAAACACAAAGTATGGGACAGTGTGGGGGCAAAAGCCAAGCAAGAAATCCCCAATTGAACATTTTTTGGTAGCTGAAATTTTCTTTCTTCTCTGTTTTAAAGCAAGAAGCAAACAAATCAAAGACAAGCAAAGGCAGAATCATAGAATCATGGAATGGTTTGGGTTGGAAGGGACCTTTAAAGGTCACCTAGTCCAACGCTCCTGCAATGAACAGGGACATCTTCAACTAGATCAGGTTGAATCCTTCTGGCCTCCTTCTTTTGGATCAAACCCACTACATGGCTAAACATAAACAATTTTCTACATGATATGCATACCGGGAGGTTAAATTGTAAGAAGCAACATTTTACATTAGTTGAATTTTCAACTTTCTTAGGACTTCTTTTTTAATTTGTTCATTAAGCCTAGCTGGGTTCTCCAGCTATCTTCCTCCAGCACAGAAATCTGAGCTGTCTCAAAGTCCCAAACAACAGCCATATTTCCATTTCTAGGTCTAGGAAAACTAAATTTTACTCCTCACATGGCATCTTCAGCTGCGGGGAGGTGTTCTTTCCCACCATGTCCAACTGATGAAGTAACTGGAAATATAAAGCAATTGATACTTTTTTCCAGGGGAAAAATAAACAAGACATGTACCTGAAGAAAACAGTTTGTTCACCTAAATCTGGGCCTTTTTTTTTTTTTAATCCTGGATTTTTGCTATCCAATCTGATGCTGGAAAAATGAGGAAAATATGTACGTTTAGAAAGAAGAAAAAAATTCTGATTCACTGTGTGCTCTGCCCAATGAGGAGGAAAGCTGGCTACATATGCTTTTTTAAGCTTCATTTTTCCTGTGAATGTTGTGCTCCAGACTCACATTTTACTGCTTTCTATCTTGCAAAAACACTTCTTCAGGCCATACATCTCCAACAGCCACCTTCTTACATAAATACACTGACATGTCCTATTTACTGCAAATTCCCAGAGCAGAATGCTGCTAAATTCCAGATACAAACAGAAAAAATGCAGTAGGCTGGAGCTGCACACGCCATCTTCAGGCCCTCAGCGACAGCCTTCCTTCCGTCTCCAGAGGCAGGGACAGATCTCCTTCTCACTCTGAAACTTTAGATTTTAATGAAAATGTTTTAAATCATGTGCTCACATTAATAAGCATGGGTTAGCATCAAAGATTTTTGGCATACGCACACACACAGATGCACATTTTGATTTTTGTTAAGCTGTTTTAGCATTCCGAACCCCTAAAACTTCACTCCCTGCTTCTCTGAGGGGTCTGGATGGGAGCTATCATGAAGTTTTGAAGCATCCTGTGGCCACACTGATGGTCATTTCACCCTTGCAGCTTTCACTGACCAGCATGGACATTAACCAAAGTATTTCTACAGACATCCAAGTGCGAGGACACAACTAAACCAGGATTTTTCCTAAGGTGGATTTGCCTCTTTGCTCAGATGGGTACCTGGGATGCAGGGAGGCAGCTGGGCTTGTGCCAGGTCAAGATGAAGACCAATGCCCACTTTTCCCTTGGAGGACCAGGAAAGTCTCCTGTTGAACACCCACACTTTGGAGGCATTTGTCTAACAGGTAGTTTGAACAAGCCCCATTTTTTAAACTCCCTAGGTAAACTGTACTTTTGCTCTCTCCTCTGTGTGTGTGTGTGCTTTGAGAGATGTATTGCACAGTGTGAATTTGTTTAGGCTCCTGACCGCAGCCTTCTGCACTTCAAAATGCAACAATGAACCTGCAATTTTGATGGGCCCTCTATTTTCATTGCATCAACTGATGGTATTTCTAGTCCCGATGTGAAAATCAGATAGAAATCGTGCTCACAGGCACCTTTTCTGACACCAAAGACGGGTAAGGTCTAACTAAGGATTTATATAGATAGCTGTCACTTCTAGATATTGGGGAAAGTTTTATAAGATTAGCAAGAGTTGACTGAACCGTTTGGGTTGCTGATATGAAATTGAAAGCTCCTCCTCACCCCAAGTGTTTTTCTAAAAGGGACTGAATACATTAAAGAAGGAAATTATCACCAGAGAAGTAGAACATATCCTGCTGCTACTAATGGGAAAGTGAACAGTGACTCAATAAATAATAAAGTAAGATATAAGCTTGTCTTGGCCCAGAGAGCCATCAGGAAAAAGCAAAGATTATTCACTGAACGCTATAAAGAAAATTGTTTTTAAGTAGAAACAATCTAGACAATCACTTTCCCCTCAGACTCTTCCTTCCTAGAAGATCAGTGGTTTTAATTCCTTCAGTGAGGATTTATTCTTTATTTTTTATATATAAATGCCACACATCATGTTGACAATTAGAACAGCAAGGAAGTACTTGATAAACAATGCTATGAAACAATTTTTTCCAGAGATATTGTTGTTATTCTTCCCTGTGGTTTGCATTTGCTTTGTTTTTTTTTTCCTTGAAAAATCTAAACAATATAAGCATTCCTGGAAGGGTTTATATTTTTCTTTTACACACTTCCTCCTTTTAAGTCCTTCAGTCTCAACTTGGAGTTTCCTGGGACTGGCATGCCAGTCTTTGTGTGGCACCAGCCGCTGTGTTTACACAAAGTCCGGCAACAACTCCGTCACTGCATCAGATTTTCTTTTGCAGCTGATAAAAGCTGATGCTTGTTCACATGGGCCCAAGGGTTAGACTACCCCGTTCATTTCTCCTACAGCTTTGCTTAGTAGCACGGTCTTCCTCAAGGATGACTTCTCAAGGGTGGGAGACACTTCACCTGACTGCCAGCCCTGGATAATCTGATTCCTTAGCATTCGAGGTTTAGCTCTCATGCTGAGTAGGGTATTTAGCATTGTTAGATGATCTGTGTGCAGTTTTGCTTTCCTCACTTTGTTTTCCTCACTGCAGGAAAGACATGGAGGTGCTGGAGCGTGTCCAGACAAGGGCAACCGAGCTGGTGAGGGGTCTGGAGCACAAGTCTGATGAGGAGCGGCTGAGGGAACTGGGGCTGTTTAGCCTGGAGAAGAGGAGGCTGAGGGGAGACCTGATCGCTCTCTGCAACTACCTGAAAGGGGGTGTAGTGAGGTGGGGTCCATCTCTTCGAAGTAACAAGAGGAAATGGTCTCAAGTTCCACCAGGGGTGGTTTAGATTGGATATTAGGAAAAATTTTTCACCGGAAGGGTTGTCAATCACTGGAACAGGCTGCCCAGGGAAGTGGTGGAGTCACCATCCCTGAAGGTGTTTAAAAGACGGGTAGATGGTGGTGCTTGGGGACGTGGTTTAGTGGTGGATTTGGCAGTGCTGGGTTAACAGTTGGACTCGGTCATCTTAAAAGTCTTTTCCAAGCTAAACAATTTTTGGAGGTCCTCTATTTTTCGGTGTGACACATGTGTCAAGCTCCTGAGCTGTTCCAGGGAGCACTTTAGGGCACCTACAAAGAAATGGCACTTAAGCCATTCCAGGAAAGGGGGAGGAAACCCAAAGGGTTCAGCTGGTGTTTTGAGGATCACATAAAAATTCCTTCTAAATCCCAGTCCTTTCTAAATCTTTTCTAACCCGACCAGGACTGTTATTCCAGAGAATGTACCCTGCCCTGTTGTAAATACCCACAGCACAGATACAGCTTTAGGACTCCAGAGCTGGTTATTTCCCACAGACTGGTAATAAAATGAGGGCAAAGCAGTGAAGAAGCATTTCCAGAAAGCAGCTAATTTAGAGCAAAGAAGAGGGGAAAATCTCCAAGCCGTGTCTGCAGTGGCTTCAGAAATATAAATTGGGGAATACTGATGAAAATATCAGTAGTTAGTGGTTAAAAATAAAGGACTTCTGGCTAGCCATAATTCAGGACACATCTAGCTTTGGTGGAATGGTTGCAGTTGATTAATTACTTTCTAGCATGTGTCCACTAATTTATGTTCAAACGTTAACAGAAACAGTTGAAAAGAACATAGTCTTTTACAGCCCTGATGGTAGCAGCCACGTTATCAGATTGCTCCACTTAGTATATTTTACTGAAATTGAGTGCATTTGAATACTTTTGAGATTATGAATGATTTACTAATTAATAGGCCTAACCGGTCCCTTGAATTATACTTTACAAACTGTTTTAAATTACTTAACCAGTCTCTGGCTTCCTGCTGTTTGTTTTCCACAGTGTGGTAGAAAAGAGGTCAAGGTACACAGTACAATTATGATTTATTGATTTATTCTGTGGAAGGGTAACAGTCTTCTTGGCAAGACTTTACTTTCCTAGTGGCTTAAAAAAGGCTATTAGGCAATGACTAATATTATTATAGCTCTAATTTAACATGATTAAATGGTTGTATTTTATTTGGCAGTGCCTGGTACAGTTTGAGAAACAAGAAATCACTTAATTACTAGAGTGATGGGTGTCTTGGAAATACTAATTGAAGCAGGTAGGAAGTTTCATTACTTTTGTTTCAATGTGGACTTAGCGGATATTGGCTAGTTTCTTTCAATTTGAAAATTCATCATGTGGCATTTTTAATATTTTAGGTGGAAAAAAAAAGACAGTAAGTTCAAATAACTTTGATTCAACCATTTCAAAATAACATGGATTTAAACCCTTACTCATACATCTCCTAGCATGCATGACAAGCTAATATTCATGGTATGCTTTACACAAATTTATCCTAAACATTACTGAGACTGCAAAGAAGTGGTAAAGGAGTCTCTATTCCTGGAAAGACCACTATGTCCCATTTCAACAGGGGCTTTCCTCAGTCACAGCAAGTTGGTTGTCTTCATGTTCAGCAGGTATCTGCTCTCAATAAAATCCTTAAGGAGGAGCATTTGAGCAGAGAAGAGTAGGAGAGCCGAGCAGCACCTACTGAAATCCTAGAGGGGTCATGCTGTTGTGCAACAGGTTAGCATAAGGAACTGTCAAGGTGATGTGCTCCCCAGCATGATCATCACAACCCTGTGACACCATGAACCCTTCCTGCACGCTGGATGCTGGTTTGAAGTGAAAAATCTGCAGCCAAATGGAAACTGCAACCAGGTGTCACGTGGCATGCCTGTATACGCAGTTAATTCTGACTAAATCCCATTAGATACATATGGAAGATGCAAGCCAAGTTCTTTTGGGTTGTTTGTTTTGCAAATTAATGATTGAATATTCAGGCTGCTTTCCATGGGAAAAAGCATTCACTTTCAGTCAAATGCATGCACATAGATAACCTCTCCCTTCCTATTCAATCACAAAGTCCAAACAAATGTTATTACATTACCTCCAAGCAAAAATATAACCTTGATCTTTAGATGATGTTAGAGACCCTCTATTTGCATAGGATGAAATGCAGCAGTGTTCAGTGCCTCCTGCAACAGTGACGTAGTTATGTATGAAAGAAAAACAAAAAAAGAGACACAACCACACACAAAAAAGGGAACTTGGCATGTTATCTATAACATTTCCTCTTCCTTTGACATTGAGAAGCATGTTTGTTTTTAATCAAGGTCAAGCATTCCGGAATATACTGGTCATATGTAAGGACAGTGCACTAGAGTAAGAGACATTTTATCAGGTATTAATAATATGTTTCTCTTTGGTGTATCTTTCCAGATTCTTGATGCAGAGAAAAACCTTCACGTTTTTATTGCTTATAAACAACACCAGAGTTGTTTTGGTATGATTAATAATACAAAACTGCTGGTTTGTATCACTGATAATTTGCACCATTTTTACACAAAC